>NC_064648.1:116386416-116692416 GCF_023864345.2 Schistocerca serialis cubense
CGCACTGTGCAACGTGGTTTCGGCAAAGTGTGGTCGCAGCTCCTGAAAACCGTCGCTCTCGGACACGCAGCGTAGTTCCGGCTCCACGGATAAATCGCGGAAGTCTGCCGATTTACTTGCTGCGCAAAGGGAGGGACACGTCCTCTGGGGCAGATCTCGGAGTCTGAATCGGACGGGCGGGGTCTGCCTGTTTATAACGGTGCCCAGCGACTGCCGTGTGAGATTGTCAGGTCAGATCCGTCCAAACTCATCCGCAGAGCACGCTCGCGCCTTCAGTATCCGGCGATGGGGGTAATGCAGCAGTTACCCTGTGGGCATTGACTGCTTCTTCTTGTCTTCTTGTCGGAGGGTTGGTTGTCTCGTTGTAGTGTGTCGGCTGGGTGCGTAGGAATGTGCCGGAGCACGCTCGCGTGTGTGGCCAGCTAATGTTTGGACAGTTTGCGCAGGTCACGTTGTGGAGGATATTCGTCCTTGCTAATCTCTTCAGAGTGTTGCAATTCTCGCTAACTGTTGAGTGATGCACACTTCGCAGGAAATCCGCGTGACTGGCCAGTTGGTATCGTTACGTCTGGTATTTAGTAAGCTGGGAAGTCTGTGTTTGTGTGTGTGTGGGTGGGGGGGGGGGGGGGGCGGACGGACGGCTCACAGCAGGAATTGCGTCACCCGTGGAGGCGGTCACGTCTGTAAATGCAGAACTGCATGTACGTCATCGTCCTCCTACATATGCGAGCCTAACTTTTTCTCTTCTTCCCGTCGTCGTGCATACGAGGCTTTATAACTAGCTGGGATCTGTCTGTTCCTTGAATAGTACGCGGAGAACTGAACTCGAGTTGTTAGCAGTAAGTTTCCATTTCGGGGTTCTCACTGACAAGAAATTGTCAGATGTAAACGTAACTTCGGGTATACGCCCAACGAGTGAAGTTTTTTTTTTTTTTTTTTTTTTTTTTGTTTGTGGTTTTAGGGCGCAAAACTTCTATGGTCATTAGCGCCCAGCCCGTGACGTAGAAAACAGGAAAAAAACGAAATTTAAAATCAGCAGCAATGGAAACAAAGTCAGAAAATTTGAGAAACTAAAGGCAGAAGGAATGCTTAAAAGTCCACTATAGAAAGGGGTTGGTTGTCCCCCAAAAAAAAGCTTCAAATGACTGACGTCATTTCACTGTCACTAATAAACTGTAGAACGCGGTCAGCTGAGCGCGTGTCATCTGCTAAAATCGACGATAGATCAGGCGATAGCTGTAGACGGGAGCGTAACGGATTAAAATAGGGGCATTCAATTAAAAGGTGTCTGACCGTCCACAGCTGAGAGCAGTGGGGACAGAGTGGGGGAGGATCACCGCTTAAAAGATGTCGATGACTAAAAAGACAGTGCCCTATCCGGAGTCGAGCTAAAATTACCTCCTCCCGACGACGCGTTCGGGAGGAAGAGGTCCAAGCGCAAGGAAGGGCTTTCACTTCCCGCAATTTATTGTGGGGAAGTGTTGACCAATGCGCATGCCATAAATGAGTGACTTGGCGACATAAACCGCTCCGTAGATCGGTAAACGGAAGAGACTGAAGAGCTGGCCGAGGAAGAGAGACTGCAGCCTTGGCCGCTATATCGGCCGCCTCATTTCCACAGATACCAGCGTGTCCCGGGAGCCAGAGGAACGCCACCGAGACGCCCCCCAGGTGGAGCAAGCGCAGACAGTCCTGAATCCGGTGGACCAGAGGGTGCACAGGGTAAAGAGCTTGGAGACTTAGGAGAGAGCTGAGAGAATCGGAGCAGATTACGTACTGTATCCGCTGATGGCGGCGGATGTAGTGGACAGCCTGGAGAACAGCGTAAAGCTCCGCAGTATAAACCGAACACTGGTCGGGAAGCCGAAAGTGATGTGGGGTGTCGCCAACAATATAGGCACTCCCTACACCTAACGATGTTTTCGAGCCATCGGTGTAAATAAATGTGGCTTCCGTCATTTGTGCACATAGAGCAGCAAATGCCCGACGGTAAACAAGTGTAGGGGTACCATCCTTGGGAAATTGACATAGGTCTCTGAGCAAGTCGATCCGGGGACGGTGCCAAGGCGGTGCTGTACCCCAAGTTGTCAAGAAGGTTTTTGGAAAGCGGAAGGAAAGAGAATGGAGCAGTTGACGGAAGCGGACTCCCGGGGGTAGTAGGGAGGAGGAGCGGCCTGAATACCAGACATCAAAGGAGGCGTCGAAAAAAAGGTTATGGGCTGGATTAGCAGGCATGGAAGACAGATGGCTAGCATAACGACTCAGAAGGATTGCCCGCCGATTGGACAGCGGAGGTTCAGCAGTCTCAGCATAAAGGCTTTCCACAGGGCTGGTGTAAAAAGCTCCAGACACTAAACGTAATCCACGGTGGTGGATAGAGTCGAGTCGCCGAAGAATAGACGGCCGAGCAGAGGAGTAGACTATGCTTCCATAATCCAATTTCGAGCGCACTAAGGCGCGATAGAGGCGGAGAAGGACCACTCGGTCCGCTCCCCAAGAGGTACCATTCAGGACACGGAGGGTGTTAAGGGAACGCAGACAGCGAGCCGAAAGATAGGAAACGTGGGAGGACCAGCACAGTTTTCTGTCAAACATAAGACCCAAGAATTTAGCGACGTCGGAAAACGGAAGGTTGACAGGGCCTAGATGTAAGGAGGGCGGAAGAAACTCCTTACGTCGCCAAAAATTAACACAAACGGTCTTACTGGGTGAGAAACGGAAGCCGGTTTCGATGCTCCACGAGTGGAGGCGATCGAGACATCCTTGAAGACGTCTTTCAAGAAGGCTGGTCCGTTGAGAGCTGTAGTAGATCGCAAAATCGTCCACAAAGAGGGAGCCCGAGACATCAGGAAGGAGACAATCCATAATTGGATTAATGGCGATGGCAAACAGTACAACACTCAGCACGGAGCCCTGGGGTACCCCGTTTTCTTGGGAGAAAGTACGGGAGAGAGTAGTGTTCACCCGCACCCTAAATGTGCGCTCTGCCATAAATTCGCGAAGAAAAAGGGGCAGCCGGCCTCTAAAGCCCCAAGAGAACAGTGTACGGAGGATGCCTGTCCTCCAACAGGTATCGTACGCTCTCTCCAGATCAAAAAATATTGCTACCGTTTGGCGTTTCCGGAGAAAATTGTTCATGATATAAGTGGAGAGAGCAACAAGATGGTCAACAGCAGAACGATGCTTTCGGAATCCGCATTGGGCAGGTGTTAAAAGACTGCGGGACTCCAGCCACCAAGCTAAACGGTAATTCACCATACGCTCCAAAACCTTACAGACACTACTCGTGAGAGAAATGGGGCGATAGCTAGAGGGGAGATGTTTGTCCTTTCCAGGTTTCGGAACGGGAACGACAATAGCTTCCCGCCATCGCCTGGGAAAGGTACTGTCGGTCCAAATTCGATTATAAAGGCGAAGGAGGTAACGCAGGCTAAGGGTTGATAAATGCAGCAACATTTGGACATGGATACCATCCGGTCCTGGGGCGGAGGAGCGAGAAGAAGAGAGTGCATGTTGGAGTTCGCGCATGGAGAAAACAGTATTGTAGCTTTCGCGATTTTGAGAGGAGAAAGCAAGATGTCGCACTTCCGCTGCACGTTTCTTCGGGAGAAACGCCGGCGGGTAATTTGAAGAGCTCGAAATCTCAGCAAAGTGCTGACCCAATGAGTTAGAAATTGCGACGGGGTCCACTAAGGTATCATGCGCGACAGTGAGCCCAGAGACTGGGGAGAAACTAGGCGCGCCTGAGAACCGTCGAAGCCGACTCCAAACTTCCGAGGAGGGAGTGAAGTTGTTAAATGAGCTAGTAAAGAATTTCCAGCTTGCCTTCTTGCTATCGCGGATGACGCGACGGCATCGCGCACGGAGCTGCTTATATCGGATACAGTTGGACAAAGTTGGATGGTGACGGAAAATGCGAAGAGCACGTCGCCGCTCACGTATTGCGGCACGGCATGCCTCGTTCCACCAAGGGACTGGAGGGCGCCGGGGCAATTCGGAGGTGCGTGGTATTGAACGTTCCGCAGCTGTGAGAATAACGTCGGTAAAATGTGTGACCTCATCGTCGACGCTGGGAAAGCGACGGTCATCGAATGTCGCTAGAGACGAAAAAAGTGTCCAATCGGCTTGGGCAAACTTCCAGCGTCGCGAGCGCATATATGGCAGTTGAGGCTGCAGTCGAAGAACACATGGAAAGTGGTCACTCGAGTGTGTATCATCAAGGGCGAACCATTCGAAGCGCCGAGCTAGCGGAACAGTACCGACCGCAAGATCCAAATGGGATAAATTTGCCGTGGAGGCAGACAAAAATGTGGGGACCCCAGTGTTGAGGCAGACTAGATCCGCTTGGTGGAAGACGTCTAGCAATAGTGAGCCACGTGGACAAGGATGTGGAGATCCCCAAAGCGGGTGGTGGGCATTGAAGTCCCCAACCAGCAAATAGGGGGGTGGAAGCTGATCAAGAAGATGAAGGAGATCAGCTCGTGCCATTGGTGTAGACGATGGAATGTATACCGTACAAAGAGAGAACGTGTATCCAGAAAGGGAAAGACGGACGGCGACAGCTTGGAAGGAAGTGTTTAAGGGGATTGGGTGATAATGGAGAGTATCATGGAGCAGAATCATGAGTCCTCCATGGGCTGGAGTGCCTTCAACAGAGGGGAGGTCATATCGGACGGACTGAAAATGAGGGAGAACAAAACGGTCATGGGGACGCAGCTTTGTTTCCTGAAGACAGAAGATGACCGGCGAGTAGGATCGTAAGAGGATCGACAATTCCTCCCGATTGGCGCGAATGCCGCGGATATTCCAGTGGATAATGGACATAGGGTGAACAGAAAATGGAGGAACGTGACCAAGGGTGCTGTCAACTCAACGACTGCTCAGAGCTTGCGACCGACAGCATGGAATGGCATTCAGTCGAAGGCAGAAGATCCTGATCCATAGGTTGGTCAGGAGCAGCTCCTGCCACCAACGATCGGCCAGTTGACCGGCCACCAACAGTGCGCCTCGGCGACACAGAAGATGGCCGAGGGCGATTTCCGCCAGGTGGTGCTGTAGATGGGACACGCCTTGGCGGAGAAGGAGAGGAACTGTGTTTCTTCGTAGCCTTCTTGGAGGTATGTTTAGATGAAGGAGGAACCGATGGTTGTGAAGTTGCAGTACGTAAAAACTCTTCACGAGAATGCTCTTTTTTTGTAGACTTGGCGTCTGACTTTTGGGCTCGAGATTTAGCAGAACCCGACGAAGGGTGAGCCATAGAGTGGGCAGGCGAAAGTGGTGAGGTTGAACGGGCGATCTTTGCGCTGGCCGATCTGACGACCGTGGTACTAAATGTGAGGTCGCAAGTCTGCGTGGCCGCCTCCTTTGTTGGCCGAGAAGAAGCAAGGACAGCGCTGTATTTTCCTTTCTGAGGCACGGTGGGCTGTCGACTGGCGAGTAACTTTCGAGCAGCAAAGGTCGACACCTTTTCCTTCACTCTTATTTCCTGGATCAGCTTTTCGTCCTTAAAAACAGGGCAATCTCGAGAGGAAGCAGCGTGGTCACCCATACAGTTGATGCAGCGAGGGGATGGAGGTGGACAAGCACCCTCATGGGCATCCCTGCCACACGTAACACATTTGGCCGGATTGGAACAGGACTGGCTGGTGTGATTAAACCGCTGACATCGATAGCAACGCGTAGGGTTTGGGACATAAGGGCGAACGGAAATTATCTCATAGCCTGCTTTGATTTTTGATGGGAGTTGAACTTTGTCAAAAGTCAAGAAGACAGTGCGGGTTGGAATGATGTTCGAGTCAACCCTTTTCATAACCCGATGAACAGCGGTGACGCCCTGGTCAGACAGATAGTGCTGAATTTCTTCGTCAGACAATCCATCGAGGGAGCGTGTATAAACGACTCCACGCGAGGAATTTAAGGTACGGTGCGGTTCCACCCGGACAGGGAAGGTGTGGAGCAGAGAAGTACGCAGCAATTTTTGAGCCTGGAGGGCACTGTGTGTTTCTAACAACAGGGTACCATTCCGTAATCTGGAACAAGACTTTACAGGACCCGCAATTGCGTCGACACCTTTCTGAATAATGAAAGGGTTGACCGTGGAAAAGTCGTGACCTTCGTCAGACCGAGAAACAACAAGGAACTGTGGCAACGATGGAAGAACCGTCTGTGGCTGAGACTCAGTGAACTTACGTTTGTGAGCAGACATAGTGGAAGGTGAGGAAACCATTGCGGAAGAATCCCCCATGATTACCGGCGTCTCCGATGGCGCGCTCCTCCCTTGTGGGGGCCCTCACCGAGGGCACACCCGCCTTAGGTGATTGTTCACACCTCAGGTCACACCTCCCGACATACGGACGGAGGGACCAATCGGCACTTTCGGAAGGTATCAGCTCGGGTAATCACCCCTCCCTGGGCCTGGCCTTTACCAGGGGGTACGTACGTGTCCTACCTGTCTACCCGGGGCGGGGAATTACGCGTTACCCCGTCACCGGCTACGCATGGAAGTGCGTGGGTCGGCCTTCAGACACGCACAGGGAGGAAGAAAGAGAAAGGGAAAGGAAAGAAGAGGGGGTCTCAAACGCCGCAGCGGAGAAAAGGGTAAAGAGAAGAGGTAAGGAAAGGAGATGGACAAAGGAAGGAAGAAGACATACAAGCAAGGAAGAAGAATGCGGTACATTTACAAGCGTCCGTCTCCGGACGTAGGCGCAAACCATACTCCCAGAGGGGGAGAAAGTGAAGGAAAGAGCAAGAGGTGAGGGGGGGGGGGGGTGAAGACAGGGGATGGGGAAGGATGCGGAAAGGGAAGGTATGCAGCCCGGAAAGGAAGGAAGGCCACATTAGCTCGGGGCCCCGTGCTCGCTACGCACGTATCCACAAAAGAGTTGTGGATCCCCTGGGGGGAACGAGTGAAGTGTTTATTTATTTCTTGACGTTAAAAGAAGTTTTGGAAGGTGGTGCTGTTGTTGTTGTTGTTGTTGTTGTTGTTGTGGTCTTCAGTACCGAGACTGGTTTCATGCAGCTCTCCATGCTACTCTATCCTGTGCAAGCTTCTTCATCTCCCAGTACCTACTGCAACCTACATCCTTCTGAATCTGCTTAGTGTATTCATCTCTTGGTCTCCCTCTACGATTTTTACCCTCCACGCTGCCCTCCAATACTAAATTGGTGATCCCTTGATGCCTCAGAACATGTCCTACCAACCGATCCCTTCTTCTGGTCAAGTTGTGCCACAAACTTCTCTTCTCCCCAATCCTATTCAATACTTCCTCATTAGTTATGTGATCTACCCATCTAATCTTCAGCATTCTTCTGTAGCACCACATTTCGAAAGCTTCTATTCTCTTCTTGTCCAAACTGGTTATCGTCCATGTTTCACTTCCATACATGGCTACACTCCATACAAATACTTTCAGAAACGACTTCCTGACACTTAAATCTATACTCGATGTTAACAAATTTCTCTTCTTCAGAAACGATTTCCTTGCCATTGCCAGTCTACATTTTATATCCTCTCTACTTCGACCATCATCAGTTATTTTGCTCCCCAAGTAGCAAAACTCCTTTACTACTTTAAGTGTCTCATTTCGTAATCTAATACCCTCAACATCACCCGACTTAATTCGACTACATTCCATCATCCTCGTTTTGCTTTTGTTGATGTTCATCTTATATCCTCCCTTCAAGACACCATCCATTCCGTTCAACTGCTCTTCCAAGTCCTTTGCTGTCTCTGACAGAATTACAATGTCATCGGCGAACCTCAAAGTTTTTATTTCTTCTCCATGGATTTTAATACCTACTCCGAATTTTTCTTTTGTTTCCTTTACTGCTTGCTCAATATACAGATTGAATAACATCGGGGAGAGGCTACAACCCTGTCTTACTCCCTTCCCAACCACTGCTTCCCTTTCATGTCCCTCGACTCTTATAACTGCCATCTGGTTTCTGTACAAATTGTAAATAGCATTTCGCTCCCTGTATTTTACCCCTGCCACCTTTAGAATTTGAAAGAGAGTATTCCAGTCAACATTGTCAAAAGCTTTCTCTAAGTCTACAAATTCTAGAAACGTAGGTTTGCCTTTCCTTAATCTTTCTTCTAAGATAAGTCGTAAGGTCAGTATTGCCTCACGTGTTCCAGTATTTCTACGGAATCCAAACTGATCTTCCCCGAGGTCTTCTTCTACTAGTTTTTCCATTCGTCTGTAAAGAATTCGTGTTAGTATTTTGCAGCTGTGGCTTATTAAACTGATTTGTTCGGTATTTTCACATCTGTCAACACCTGCTTTCTTTGGGATTGGAATTATTATATTCTTCTTGAAGTCTCAGGGTATTTCGCCTGTTTCATACATCTTGCTCACCAGATGGTAGAGTTTTGTCAGGACTGGCTCTCCCAAGGCCGTCAGTAGTTCCAATGGAATGTTGTCTACTCCGGGGGCCTTGTTTCGACTCAGGTCTTTCAGAGCTCTGTCAAACTCTTCACGCAGTATCGTATCTCCCATTTCATCTTCATCTACATCCTCTTCCATTTCCATAATATTGTCCTCAAGAACATCGCCCTTGTATAGACCCTCTATATACTCCTTCCACCTTTCTGCTTTCCCTTCTTTGCTTAGAACTGGGTTTCCATCTGAGCTCTTGATGTTCATACATGTGTTTCTCTTATCTCCAAAGGTCTCTTTAATTTTCCTGTAGGCAGTATCTATCTTACTCCTAGTGAGATAAGCCTCTACATCCTTACATTTGTCCTCTAGCCATCGCTGCTTAGATATTTTGCACTTCCTGTCGATCTCATTTTTGAGACGTTTGTATTCCTTTTTGCCTGCTTCATTTACTGCGTTTTTATATTTTCTCCTTTCATCAATTAAATTCAATATTTTTTCTGTTACCCAAGGATTTCTACTAGCCCTCGTCTTTTTACCTATTTGATCCTCTGCTGCCTTTACTACTTCATCCCTCAGAGCTACCCATTCTTCTTCTACTGTATTTCTTTCCCCCATTCCTGTCAATTGTTCCCTTATCCTCTCCCTGAAACTCTGTACAACATCTGGTTTAGTCAGTTTATCCAGGTCCCATTTCCTTAAATTCCCACCTTTTTGCAGTTTCTTCAGTTTTAATCTACAGGTCATAACCAATAGATTGTGGTCAGAGTCCACATCTGCCCCTGGAAATGTCTTACAATTTAAAACCTGGTTCCTAAATCTCTGTCTTACCATTATATAATCTATCTGATACCTTTTAGTATCTCCAGGGTTCTTCCATGTATACAACCTTCTATCATAATTCTTAAACCAAGTGTTAGCTATGATTAAGTTGTGCTCTGTGCAAAATTCTACCAGGCGGCTTCCTCTTTCATTTCTTAGCCCTAATCCATATTCACCTACTACGTTTCCTTCTCTCCCTTTTCCTACACTCGAATTGCTGTCACCCATGACTATTAAATTTTCGTCTCCCTCCACTATCTGAATAATTTCTTTTATTTCATCATATATTTCTTCAATTTCTTCGTCATTTGCAGAGCTAGTTGGCATATAAACTTGTACTACTGTAGTAGGTGTGGGCTTCGTATCTATCTTGGCCACAATAATGCGTTCACTATGCTGTTTGTAGTAGCTTACCCGCATTCCTATTTTCCTATTCATTATTAAACCTACTCCTGCATTACCCCTATTTGATTTTGTGTTTATAACCCTGTAGTCACCTGACCAGAAGTCTTGTTCCTCCTGCCACCGAACTTCACTAATTCCCACTATATCTAACTTTAACCTATCCATTTCCCGTTTTAAATTTTCTAACCTACTTGCCCGATTAAGGGATCTGACATTCCACGCTCCGATCCGTAGAACGCCAGTTTTCTTTCTCCTGATAACGACATCCTCTTGAGTAGTCCCCGCCCGGAAATCCGAATGGGGGATTATTTTACCTCCGGAATATTTTACCCAAGAGGACACCATCATCATTTAATCATACAGTAAAGCTGCATGCCCTCGGGAAAAATTACGACCGTAGTTTCCCCTTGCTTTCAGCCGTTCGCAGTACCAGCACAGCAAGGCCGTTTTGGTTATTGTTACAAGGCCATATCAGTCAATCATCTAGACTGTAGCCCCTGCAACTACTGAAAAGGCTGCTGCCCCTCTTCAGGAACCACACGTTTGTCTGGCCGCTCAACAGATACCCCTCCGTTGTGGTTGCACCTACGGTACGGCTATCTGTATCGCTGAGGCACGCAAGCCTCCCCACCAACGGCAAGGTCCATGGTTCAAGGTGGTGCTATGTACCTCTAATATGTTTATTGAATCATATGTCTACATACACACCATCAGCTACCGTTTAAACATTATTGACTTGTTTCAGCCGATGTGGGACGTCTTTGAGCACTTGATAATTAAACACACCAAAAAAGTTTTGCATCACCCCAGTTCCCACAACTCCTGAAGATAGACTTCAACTGTGGATATTGTATCACAGACAAGGCTCCTTTACTCCTGATGACCAGAGATGCCACTAAACCCGCCCACCGGCCGGAGTGGCCGAGCGGTTGTAGGCGCTTCAGTCGGGAACCGCGCGACTGCTACGGTCGCAGGTTCGAATCCTGCCTCGGTCATGGATGTGTGTCATGTCCTAAGTTAGGTTTAAGTAGTTCTAAGTCTAGGGGACTGATGACTTCAGCTGTTAACTCCCATAGTGCTCAGAGCCATTTCAACCATCTGAAAGCTGCTCAAAGATGTAAACAACCGTGCATGAGCACCGCCTATTAGACGGAGAGGGTCCGACAGCCGATCAGTTCCAGTCATTAGTTCAACCCTGCCTAGACAGTCTTTTTTTTTTTTTTTTTTGTCATCAGTCTACTGACTGGTTTGATGCGGCCCGCCACGAATTCCTTTCCTGTGCTAACCTCTTCATCTCAAAGTAGCACTTGCAACCTACGTCCTCAGTTATTTGCTTGACGTATTCCAATCTCTGTCTTCCTCTACAGTTTTTGCCCTCTACAGCTCCCTCTAGTACCATGGAAGTCATTCATTCATGTCTTATCAGATGTCCTATCATCCCGTCCCTTCTCCTTATCAGTGCTTTCCACATATTCCTTTCCTCTCCGATTCTGCGTAGAACCACCTCATTCCTTACCTTATCAGTCCACCTAATTTTCAACATTCGTCTATAGTACCACATCTCAAATGCTTCGATTCTCTTCTGTTCCGGTTTTCCCACAGTCCATGTTTCACTACCATACAATGCTGTACTCCAGACGTACATCCTCAGAAATTTCTTCCTCAAATTAAGGCCGGTATTTGATGTTAGTAGACTTCTCTTGGCCAGAAATGCCTTTTTTGCCATAGCGAGTCTGCTTTTGATGTCCTCCTTGCTCCGTCCGTCATTGGTTATTTTAGCGCCTAGGTAGCAGAATTCCTTAACTTCATTGACTTCGTGACCATCAATCCTGATGTTAAGTTTCTCGCTGTTCTCATTTCTACTACTTCTCATTACCTTCGTCTTTCTCCGATTTACTCTCAAACCGTACTGTGTACTCAGTAGACTGTTCATTCCGTTCAGCAGATCATTTAATTCTTCTTCACTTTCACTCAGGATAGCAATGTCATCAGCGAATCGTATCATTGATATCCTTTCACCTTGTATTTTAATTCCACTCCTGAACCTTTCTTTTATTTCCATCATTGCTTCCTCAATGTACAAATTGAAGAGTAGGGGCGAAAGGCTACAGCCTTGTCTTACACCCTTCTTAATATGAGCACTTCGTTCTTGATCGTCCACTCTTATTATTCCCTCTTGGTTGTTGTACATATTGTATATGACCCGTCTCTCCCTATAGCTTACCCCTACTTTTTTCAGAATCTCGAACAGCTTGTACCATTTTATATTGTCGAACGCTTTTTCCAGGTCGACAAATCCTATGAAAGTGTCTTGATTTTTCTTTAGCCTTGCTTCCATTATTAGCCGTAACGTCAGAATTGCCTCTCTCGTCCCTTTACTTTTCCTAAAGCCAAACTGATCGTCACCTAGCGCATTCTCAATTTTGTTTTCCATTCTTCTGTATATTATTCTTGTAAGCAGCTTCGATGCATGAGCTGTTAAGCTGATTGTGCGATAATTCTCGCACTTGTCAGCTCTTGCCGTCTTCGGAATTGTGTGGATGATGCTTTTCCGAAAGTCAGATGGTATATCGCCAGACTCATATATTCTACACACCAACGTGAATAGTCGTATTGTTGCCACTTCCCCCAATGATTTTAGAAATTCTGATGGAACGTTATGTATCCCTTCTGCCTTATTTGACCGTAAGTCCTCCAAAGCTCTTTCAAATTCCGATTCTAATACTGGATCCCCTATCTCTTCTAAATCGACTCCTGTTTCTTCTTCTATCACATCAGACAAATCTTCACCCTCATAGAGGCTTTCAATGTATTCTTTCCACCTATCTGCTGTCTCCTCTGCATTTAACAGTCGAATTCCCGTTGCACTCTTAATGTTACCACCGTTGCTTTTAATGTCACCAAAGGTTGTTTTGACTTTCCTGTATGCTGAGTCTGTTCTTCCGAGAATCATATCTTTTTCGATGTCTTCACATTTTTCCTGCAGCCATTTCGTCTTAGCTTCCCTGCACTTCCTATTTATTTCATTCCTCAGCGACTTGTACTTCTGTATTCCTGATGTTCCCGGAACATGTTTGTACTTCCTCCTTTCCTCACTCAACTGAAGTATTTCTCCTGTTACCCATGGTTTCTTCGCAGCTACCTTCTTTGTACCTATGTTTTCCTTCCCAACTTCTGTGATGGCCCTTTTTAGAGATGTCCATTCCTCTTCAACTGTACTGCCTACAGCGCTATTCCTTATTGCTGTATCTATAGCGTTAGAGAACTTTCAAACGTATCTCGTCATTCCTTAGTACTTCCGCATCCCACTTCTTTGCGTATTGATTCTTCCTGACTAATGTCTTGAACTTCAGCCTACTCTTCATCACTACTATATTGTGATCCGAGTCTATATCTGTTCCTGGGTACGCCTTACAATCCAGTATCTGATTTCGGAATCTCTGTCTGACCATGATGTAATCTAATTGAAATCTTCCCGTATCTCCCGGCCTTTTCCAAGTATACCTCCTCCTCTTGTGATTCTTGAACAGGGTATTCGCTATTACCAGCTGAAACTTGTTGCAGAACTCAATTAGTCTTTCTCCTCTTTCATTCCTTGTCCCAAGCCCACATTCTCCTGTAACCTTTTCCTCTACTCCTTCCCCTACAACTGCATTCCAGTCGCCCATGACTATTAGATTTTCGTCCCCCTTTATATACTGCATTACCATTTCAATATCCTCATACACTTTCTCTATCTGTTCATCTTCAGCTTGCGACGTCGGCATGTATACATGAACTATCGTTGTCGGTGTTGGTCTGCTGTCGATTCTGATTAGAACAACCCGGTCAATACCGCGGTTCAATCGCATCCGCATTGTTACTTTGTGCCAGGAGGGGCTCTCAACACGGGAAGTGTCCAGGCGTCTCGGAGTGAACCAAAGAGATGTTGTTCGGACATGGAGGAGATACAGAGAGACAGGAACTGCCTCACTCAAGCCGCCCAAGAGCTACCACTGCAGTGGATGAGCACTACCTGCTGATTATGGCTCGGAGAAACCCTGACAGCAACGCCACCATGTTGAATAATGCTCTTCGTGCAGCCGCAGGACGTCGTGTTACGACTCAAACTGTGCACAATAGGCTGCCCGATGCGCAACTCCCGACGTCGATGGCGAGGTCCATCTCTGCAACCACGACACCGTGCAGCGCGGTAGAGATGGGTACAACAACATGCCGAATGGACCGCTCAGGATCGGCATCACGTTCTCTTCACCGATGAGTCTCGCATATGCCTTCAACCAGACAATCGTCGGAGACGTGTTTGGAGGCAACCCGGTCAGGCTGAACGCCTTAGACACACTGTCCAGCGAGTGTAGCAAGGTGGAGGTTCCCTGCTGTTTCGGGGTGGCATTATGTGGGGCCGACGTACGCCGCTGGTGGTCACGGAAGGCGCCGTAACGGCTGTACGATACGTGAACGCCATCCTCCGACCGATAGTGCAACCGTATCGGCGAGGCATTCGTCTTCGTGGATTTGAGGTCCCATCGTGCACATCTTGTGAATGACTTCGTTCAGGATAACGACATCGCTGTACTAGAGTGGCCAGCATGTTGTGCACACTTGAACTCTATCGGACATGCCTGCGATAGGTCGAAAAGGGCTGTTTGGGGACGATGTGACCCACCAACCACAGGGATCTACACCGAATCGCCGTTGAGCAGTGGGACAATCTGGACCAACAGTGCCTTGATGAACTTGTGGATAGTATGCCACGGCGAATACAGGCATGAATCACTGCAAGACGACGTGCTACTGTGTATTAGAGGTACCGGTGTGTACAGCAACCTGGACCACCACTTCTGAACGATTCTCTGTATATGGTACAACATGCAATGTGTGGTTTTCATGAGCAATAAAAAGGGCGGAAATGATGTTTATGTTGATCTCTATTCCAATTTTCTGTGTAGGTTCCGGAACTCTCGGAACCGAGGTCATGCAAAACTTTTTCTCATGTATGTATAACCGTTCGCTCTACTAAAGATCCGTACCCAAAGACTGGAAAGTTGTACAGGTCACACAAGTATTCAAGAATGGCAGTAGGAGCAATCCACTAAATTACAGACCCATATCATTAACGTCGATATGCAGCAGCTGGCCGGAGTGGCCGAGCGGTTCTAGGCGCTACGGTCTGGAACTGCGCGACCGCTACGGTCGCAGGTTCGAATCCTGCCTCGGGCATTGATGTGTGTGTGATGTCCTTAGGTTAGTTAGGTTTAAGTAGTTCTAAGTTCTAGGGGACTGATAACCTCAGATGTTAAGTCCCATAGTGGTCAGAGCCATTTGACCCATTTGATATGCAGCAGGGTGTTTCGAACAAGTCTCGGAGGTACGAAATAATTTTGGAAGGTGCTGCCCCATGCCTCTAATATATGGGATGAATCACATCTCTACATACAGGCCATCAGCTGCTGTGTAAACGTTATTGAAAAATGCGACTTGTCTCAGCCTATATGTACCGATCACTTGATAAAAATAAACGACACTCCCAAGCCCACAAACTTCGTATTCCCGCCTTCGCACACCTTACTTTCGCAATACTCGATGCGGCTACGACGAATCGCAATAGCAGTCCACAAGTGTGTTTGACAAGTACACATCCTTTACTTACCATTTTCAGTTAGGTTAGTGTGAAACTGGGAGGGGCGTTCAATACGTAACGCAATACTTTTATTTGTTTTTGGCCAACTGAAAGAATGGGCAGTTTGTTGCGTAATATTCCCGCTTCAGCCTCTATAGTTTTACGAATTTGCGATAGGTGGCGGCGCTTTACGTAGCCTTCAAATGGCTTCTGTGACTGAGACCTGTTCCAAGCACAGAGCTGTCATTGACTTTCTTTTAGCGGAAAACCAGAGCAGCACAGATATTCGGAGTCGCTTGTAGTCACAGGTATTCGCAGGCGCTTGCACAGTGCTTACGGAAACGTGGCAATGAACAAAAGCACGCAGACTCGTTGGGCGAGGCCTCTCTTATTTTCGCAAGGCCGCGTGAACCTGTCCGGTTTACGGGGTGACGACCGCCGGACACGGCTGTGGCTCCTGCAGCGTTGAAACGTGTGGACACTCTCACTCGAGGTGATGGACGGACCTCGCTGCTCAGCCGGACCTCTCTGTTGGTAGGGCTGCAGTTGGGCTACTCAAAGGTTTGTGCCCTCTGTGTTTCTCGCCGCCTGACGGGAGACCATAAAGACCATTTGTGCGGAATTCCTTGCGCATTACGAGGCTGGCCACGAGACAGTTTTTTGTGGAACTTCGTCACAGGCCATGAAACATGATTTCATCACCGGAAACAGAACGGCCATTCGTGGAGAGTTGTTACACCGCCTCTGCTCCGAAGAAGAAATGCAGAGCCGCATTCTTCGGCAGTAAAGTCATGGCGACGGACTTTGCGGACTCTGGCTCCTGTTTGTGGTGAAACGACCAACTCTTAAATGTATTGTGTTAGCCGTAGCAAACTGAAGGAAGAAACAACATAAGCGTGTTCATCGCCCCAAAATACATCACTGGCCATTAAAATTGTTACACCAACAAGAAATGCAGATGATAAACGGGTATTCGTGGGACAAATATATTATACTAGAACTGACATGTGATTACATTTTCATGCAGTTTGGGTGCATAGATCCAGAGAAATCAGTACCCAGCACAACCACCTCTGGCCGTAATAACTGCCTTCATACGCCTGGGCATTGAGACAAACAGAGCTCGGATGGCGTGTGCAGGTACAGCTGCCCATTCAGCTTCAACACGATACCACAGTTCATCAAGAGTAGTCACTGGCATATTGTGACGAGCCAGTTTCTCGGCCACCATTGACCAGACGTTTTCAGTTGGTGAGAGATCTGGAGAAAGTGCTGGCCAGGGCAGCAGTCCAACATTTTCTGTATCCAGAAAGGCCCGTACAGGACCTGCAACATGCATTATCCTGCGGTCGTGCATTATCCTGCTGAAATGTAAGGTTTCGCAGGAATCGAATGAAGGGTAGAGCCACGGGTCGTAACACATCTAAAATGTAACGTCCACTGTTCAAAGTGCCGTCAATGCGAACAAGAGGTGACCGAGACGTGTAGCAAATGGCACCCCATACCATCACGCCGGGTGATACGCCAGAATGGTACGACGAATACACGCTTCCAATGTGCGTTCACCGCTACGTCGCCAAATACGGATGCGACCATCATAATGCTGTAAACAGAACCTGGATTCATCGGAAAAAACGACGTTTTGCCATTCGTGCACCCAGGTTCGTCGTCGAGTACACCATCGCACCCGCTCCTGTCTGTGATGCAGCGTCAAGGGTAACCGCAGCCACGGTCTCCGAGCTGATAGTCCGTGCTGCTGCAAAAGTCGTCGAACTGTTCGTGCAGATGGTTGTCGTCTTGCAAACGTCCCCATCTGTTGACTCTGGGATCGAGACGTGGCTGCACGATCCGTTACAGCCATGCGGATAAGATGGCTGTCATCTCGACTGCTAGTGATACGTGGCCGTTGGGATCTAGTACGGCGTTCCGTATTACCCTCCTGAACCCACCGATTCCATATTCTGCTAACAATCATTGGATCTCGACCAACGCGAGCAGCAGTGTCGTGATAGGATAAACCGCAATCGCGATAGGCTACAATCCGACCTTTTATCAAAGTCGGAAACGTGACGGTACGCATTCTTCCTCCTTACACGAGACATCACAACAACGTTTCACCAGGCAACTGTTTGTGTACGAGAAATCGGTTGGAAACATTCCTCATGCCAGCACGGTGTAGGTGTCGCCGCCGGCGCCAACCTTGTGTGAATGCTCTGAAAAGCTAATCATTTGCATATCACAGCATCTTCTTCCTGTCGGTTAAATTTCACGTCTGTAGCACGTCATCTTCGTGATGAAGCAATTTTAATGGCCAGTAGTGTAGATGATGGCACAGTAATGACACCAAAAATGTTTACCAAAAATGGCTCTGAGCACTGTGGGACTTAACTTCTGAGGTCATCAGTCCCCTAGAACTTAGAACTACGTACACCTAACTAACCTAAGGACATCACACACTTTCATGCCCGAGGCAGGATTTGAACCTGCGACCGTAGCGGTCGCAAGGTTCCAGACTGTAGCGCCTAGAACCACTCGGCCACTCCGGCCGGCAATGTGTTTACACTTGAGGAACAAATGGAAGCTCTCTACACTCATATACAGGGTGTTGCAAAAAGGTACGGCCAAACTTTCAGGAAACATTCCTCACACACAAATAAAGAAAAGATGTTATGTGGACATGTGTCCGGAAACGCTTACTTTCCATGTTAGAGCTCATTTTAGTTTCGTCACTATGTACTGCACTTCCTCGATTCACCGCCAGTTGGCCCAATTGAAGGAAGGTAATGTTGACTTCGGTGCTTGTGTTGACATGCGACTCATTGCTCTACAGTTCTAGCATCAAGCACATCAGTACGTAGCATCAACAGGTTAGTGTTCATCAAGAACGTGGTTTTGCAGTCAGTGCAATGTTTACAAATGCGGAGTTGGCAGATGCCCATTTGATGTACGGATTAGCACGCGGCAATAGCCGTGGCGCCGTACGTTTGTATCGAGACAGATTTCCAGAACGAAGGTGTCCCGACAGGAAGACGTTCGAAGCAATAGATCGGCGTCTTAGGGAGCACGAGCCTATGACTCGCGACTGGGGAAGACCTAGAACGACGAGGACACCTGCAATGGACGAGGCAATTCTTCGTGCAGTTGACGATAACCCTACTGTCAGCGACAGAGAAGTTGCTGCTGTACAAGGTAACGTTGACCACGTCACTGTATGGAGAGTGCTACGGGAGAACCAGTTGTTTCCGTACCGTGTACAGCGTGTGCAGGCACTATCAGCAGCTGATTGGCCTCCACGGGTACACTTCTGCGAATGGTTCATCCGACAGTGTGTCAATCCTCATTTCAGTGCAAATGTTTTCTTTACGGACGAGGCTTCATTCCAACGTGATCAAATTGTAAATTTTCACAATCAACATGTGTGGGCTGACGAGAATCCAGACGCAATTGTGCCATCACGTCATCAACACAGATTTTCTGTGAACGTTTGGGCAGGCATTGTTGGTGATGTCTCGATTGGGCTCCATGTTCTTCCACCTACGCTCAATGGAGCACGTTATCATGATTTTATACGGGATACTCTACCTGTGCTGCTAGAACACGTACCTTTACAAGTACGACACAACATGTGGTTCATGCACGATGGAGCTCCTGCACATTTCAGTCGAAGTGTTCGTACGCTTCTCAACAACAGATTCGATGACTGACGGATTGGTAGAGACGGACCAATTCCATGGCCTCCACGCTCTCCTGACCTCAACCCTCTTGACTTTCATTTATGGGGGCATTTGAAAGCTCTTCTCTACGCAACTCCGGTACCAAATGTAGAGACTCTTCGTGCTCGTATTGTCGACGGCTGTGATACAATACGCCATTCTCCAGGGCTGCATCAGCGCATCAGGGATTCCATGCGACGGAGGGTGGATGCATGTATCCTCGCTAACGGAGGACATTTTGAACATTTCCTGTAACGGTGTTTGAAGTCACGCTGGTACGTCCTTTTGCTGTGTGTATGCATTCCATGATTAATGTGATTTGAAGAGAAGTAATAAAATGAGCTCTAACATGGAAAGTAAGCGTTTCCGGACACATGTCCACATAACTTATTTTCTTTATTTGTGCGTGAGGAATGTTTCCTGAAAGTTTGGCCGTACCTTTTTGTAACACCCTGTAGAACCGTGCGGATATAGAGACCCGACCCCGGGAAGGTTATGTAAGTCAATGGCATTGAACGGAGATTATGCTGAGAAATAGGGTTCTGCAGCCAGAAGAGTAGGGAATAATATGGTGTATCGGAATTCTGAATAAAACCAACCTGGTTTCAGAATAAAAAATCGCGTTCAATGTGGACGATCAGTGGATTCCGTCATTTTGTTTTGGCACCTGTAGCAGGCTGCTACCGTAATGTGGCGCAGAGAACTTTAACTGTGTATCAGGACCGCAGCCACGTACGTGCAAACAGATTAAGTACGAATTACGCAACTTTATTTTTGGTCGTGATGATAATTAAGTCTTCGGGCTACGCTGAGCTGACGGCGTCTCGGATCGCAGGCTATGCGACTGGATCGTAAAAGGTAGGTGGAAAGACGGAGATTAACCAAGGATACGTGCTGTGTGGCAGCGCAATACGAGAGCGGTGCAGGGACTGAGAGGCTGTACACTGTACAGTAACATGGGGGACTGCGCGGTACGTGGGTCTGCGAGCAGGTGTGGGCCGCGTCCGCTGCGTAGTCGCCTTACCGGTCAGGCACAGCTGCTAGGTAGAGGCCGCTCGCGACCTGTCGATGAATAATAAACGAGCGACGTCCCGGCCTCGGCCGTGGGAAACACCTGCCATCTTCCGTGGATCATCGCCCCACACCGTAGAACATAGCCTCTCCGAGTAATAACCTGTGGCGCAGCGAAGCTTCGCGCCTGCACGTCACCCCCCCCCCCCCCCACCCCCCCCCCCCCCCCCTGCGCTGCGGTTCAGCCAATCATGTCTAGTCAGACGTGTACGCCCTCGCTATTCCACGTGTTACCCAGCTGCAGCAATTCCTCCGTGTCTTACTCCTCATTATACAGGGTGATTCAAAAAGAATACCACAACTTTAGGAATTTAATACTCTGCAACGACAAAAGGCAGAGCTAAGCACTAACTGTCGGCGAATTAAGGGAGCTATAAAGTTTCATTTAGTTGTACATTTGTTCGCTTGAGGCGCTGTTGACTAGGCGTCAGCGTCAGTTGATGCTAAGATGGCGACCGCTCAACAGAAAGCTTTTTGTGTTATGGAGTACGGCAGAAGTGAATCGACGACAGTTGTTCAGCGTGCATTTCGAACGAAGTATGGTGTTAAACCTCCTGATAGGTGGTGTATTAAACGTTGGTATAAACAGTTTACAGAGAATGGGTGTTTGTGCAAAGGGAAAAGTTCTGGACGGCCGAGAACGAGTGATGAAAATGTAGCACGCATCCAGCAAGCATTTGTTCGCAGCCCAGGAAAATCGACTCGCAGAGCTAGCAGAGATCTGCAAAATCCACATTGGCACTTATCTGTCCGTAACTAACTGAACGTTAACTACCCGAGGCGATGGATCGGCCGCCAGGCAGCCCGTGACAGAGCACTTCATCACTGGCCTCCAATAAGCCCTGATCTTACCCCCCGCGATTTTTTCTTATGGGGGTATGTAAAGGATATGGTGTTTCGGCCACCTCTCCCAGCCACCATTGATGATTTGAAACGAGAAATAACAGCAGCTATCCAAACTGTTACGCCTGATATCCTACAGAGAGTGTGGAACGAGTTGGAGTATCGGGTTGATATTGCTCGAGTGTCTGGAGGGGGCCATATTGAACATCTCTGAACTTGTTTTTGAGTGAAAAAAAAACCTTTTTAAATACTCTTTGTAATGATGTATAACAGAAGGTTATATTATGTTTCTTTCATTAAATACACATTTTTAATGTTGTGGTATTCTTTTTGAATCACCCTGTATTTGTCACTAATATCAATACCATCGTCCTTTCTACCCTTAGGGCTGTTGATAAATTATCGACATATCTATATTTCTTCGAAGTGTTATCGATATACAGGTATTTAAACCTACAAACTCTGGGAGGTTGTAGGGGACATCAAAACAAATATTTTTTCCTAATGTCATTATTTCCTTTGAGGAGTATTCAAAGCGGTAGAGGAATATTGCTTTGGCGGCAAATTAATTAAACCGACAAACACTTTTCCATTTTTATTATGACCAAGAGACAACACATTAACACAACCCAATTTCAGTTACAGCAGATTTTCAGAAATGCCCCCATTGACACGTAAACAAAGGTTACACCGTCGGATCATGTTCTGTCTGACACGGGCAAAAACCCCAGGAGTATCCTGAATTGTTCCTGCTGCTGCTGCTATCCGGGCAACCAGATCCTCTTCTGATGCAACAGGAGTTGCGTAAAGAAGGTTGCTCATCTCTCCCCACACAAGAAAGTCCATAGGGGACATATCTGGGGATCGAGCAGGCCATGGTACAGGACAACCTCTGCCAATCCACGTTGTAAGTGAAATGGAAGTAACAACTGCTCTCGAAGGACTGTTCTTACATTCGTCTGATTCGTCCCCTTGTTACGTGCAATTCCACGAATGCTGATTGAAGGATCCCGCTCCACATGCTGCAAGACAGCTTCCTCAAACTGCAGCGTTCTTACCGTGCGACGGCGTCCCTGTCCAGGCAATCTGCTAAATGACCCGGTCTCACGCAGACGTTGGTACACAGCTGCAAAGGTCGTATGAAACGGGATACGGCGATTAGGATGTTGTTGTTGATAAACCCGCTGTGCAGCTCGTCCGTTGTGGTGCGCTACGTAGTACGCACCAACCATATCAGTGTACTCACTCCAGGCGTATCGCTCCATTAGTAAACAGAGACAATGCACTACTACACTGGTGGACAGCAGTTGCCTACAACTGAAGATCGTAATACGGCCTCTAACAACTGAAGAGCGTAATACGGCCTCCACCGGTTTAAATAATCCTCATCGGAAAAAATGTTATTAGGGAAAAATATTTGTTTTGATGTCCCCTACAACCTCCCAGAGTTTGTCGGTTTAAATACTTTTCACCCTGTACGTCAGCGATACACGTCCCGACGATACATCGATTTCGAAAAGGCAGTGTCGAATGCTGACATTTTTGTTTTATTTTATATTTTTTCCGGATGCGCTGCTTATTAAACACGAACTCCTCGATGCAAAATTCTAGAGTTTTCCAAATCTATTAAAAACTGTCGTAAAAACTGAGACAATTAACTATAAAATTCCAGTTTTTTTCCTAAACATGAAATTTAAAATATAACAGCTCGTTCATTTTTTCATAAATTGAATAAACTCTAGAGTTTCATTCACCACTAAGTATCTTTAATCTACGTTGATCCATTACGGACCATGGGACAACGGCTGGCATGTATTTCTGCATGCAATAATTTACCAAAGCCGTATGTATTCTAGGAATTTATTTTATGGACTTCTTATGTGCTACGAGTTTCGGCATTACATTGATGCCATCTTCAGGCCCCACACGTCACAGTCGTAAAATCGCTATACACGAAAGGAGCCACGTAACTTGATCCTTGAATCAAATCGTTTTGCAACAGCTCTTGCTGGCCTGGCCACGATTTGATTCACCGATCCAGTTATATGGCTCCTTCCGTGTATAGTGATTTTACGACTGTGACGTGTGAGGCCTGAAGATAGCATCAATGTAATGCATAAACAGGTAGCACATAAGAAGTTCATAAAATAAATTTCTACAGTACATACGGCTGTGGTAAATTACTGCATCAAGACATAACTAAAAAATGGCTCTGAGCACTATGCGACTTAACTTCTAAGGTCATCAGTCCCTAGAACTCAGAACTAATTAAACCTAACCTAAGGACATCACACACATCCATGCCCGAGGCAGGATTCGAACCTGCGACCGTAGCGGTCGCTCGGCTCCAGACTGTAGCGCCTAGAACAGCACTGCCACTCTGGCCTTCAAGAAATACCTAAAAAATGGCTCTAAGCACTATGGGACTTAACATCTGAGGTCATCAGTCCCCTAGACTTAGCACTACTTATACCTAACTAACCCAAGGATATCACACACCGCTATGCCCGAGGCAGGATTCGAACCTGCGACCGTAGCAGCAGCGTGGTTCCTGACTGAAGCGCCTAGAACCGCTCGGCCACCACGACCGGCAAGAAATACATCTTAAGTATGGTTTGTATGTTGTGCAAAATTCATCTAAGAATGTCTCTTACTTACGAAGAAAAGTGTACGTATAGCAAAAAAAGGCAATACAAAGTGAAAAAATGAGGAAATTTCACATGGTAAAAACTTTTTCTTATGTTTTTGAACTTTCACTGATATGCGTGTGAATCCTGAATCATTTCTGCTCATGCTGACAAAGTTTTATGAATTTATTTGTAAAAGTATAGACAGCGCAAATTAAAATGTCCTGTGGTGTCTCTCCTGCTCCAAGTTTGACACCTTACCCACTTTAAGTTTTCACCACGTCCAATCTTTGTCTTTGACAGTGCGAAGCAAGTATAGGTGACAGAAAGGAGAACTGGGCGTTATCGGTGTGAGTGGAATAACAATATTTCCGAATGGCTGGCTCTGAGCACTATGGGACTCAACATCTTAGGTCATCAGTGCCCTAGAACTTAGAACTACTTAAACCTAACTAACCTAAGGACATCACACAAATCCATGCCCGAGGCAGGATTTGAACCTGCGACCGTAGCGGCCGCGCGGTTCCAGACTGTAGCGCCTAGAACCACCGGCAATATTTCCGATGTGAAGAAATAGCACACCATTTCGGTTAAAAAATTGTTTTTAACTCGACTACTGTTTCTTCACGTCAGTATTCTTCAAAAAGAGTTGCTGAAAATGACGAGGAAAAATCTTGAGCCGCACGGGATTAGCCGAGCGGTCTGAGGCGCTGCAGCCATGGACTGTGCGGCTGATCCCGGCGGAGGTTCGAGTCCTCCTTCGGGCATGGGTGTGTGTGTTTGTCCTTAGGATAATTTAGGTTAAGTTGTGTGTAAGCTTAGGGACTTATGACCTTAGCAGTTAAGTCCAGTAAGATTTCACACACATTTGAACTTTTTTTTTTTTTTTTTTTTAATTTGAATGACAACATTGGTCTTTTCGGTGGATGGGTCTTTGTGAGGGGAAATGGTGACGTAATCGGCGCTCGGTGCTACCAACAGAAACTGCAACGTTTAGCTTCTCCACGCAATTTTGACGCTACAACTGGTAGGTCTCTGGTGTTCGGGAAAGAAAACAAGGGAAGTCGACATGAAGTGTTTCGGACAAATCCGATACGTGACGAAACCTAACGACGGGCCATTTCATTTCATAACAGAACCTCTCTGGAAGTCATCCACGGCACTCTAGCAGCACAGAGGTACGTCGACGATATTCTACGCCCAGTTTTGTTGCCCTTCATGGAAAGCCATCGTGGGCTAGAATTTCAGCAAGATAACGCCGGCCCCCACACGAGGAGAGAGTATCTTCTCCGTGTCTTCGTGCTTGCCAAACGATGCCTTGGACAGCAAGCTCGCCTGATCTCTCTCTCCAGTTCAGAATGTAGCATCATGGACGGGCCCTCTAACCATTTCGGAGTTTTCATGATCTAACGCTCCAATTGGACAGAATTCGGCCCGATGTCGCAGACCATATCAGTCAATGCCAAGCCGACTAACTGCTTGCTTAGGGCGAGAGATGGGCAAACGCGCTATACTCTTGCTCAATTTCTGAAGCTCTTTCTTTTGAATAAATCATTAATTTTTTGTGAACTTGTGATCTTATTTTTCTCCGCACTGAAGAGCCAAAGAAACTGGTACACCTTCCTAATTTCGTGTAGGGCCCATTGCAAGCACGCAGAAGTGCCGCAACACGACGTGGCATGCACTCGACTGATGACTGAAGTACAGTTGGGGGGAACTGACACCATGAATCCTGCAGGGCTCTCCATAAATCCGTAAGAGCAGCTGGAAAACCCTTCTCAACAGGACGCTGCAAGGCATCCCAGATATGCTCAATAATGTTCATATCTGCGGAGTTTGGTGGAAGTGTTTAAACTCAGAAGAGTGTTCCTGGAGCCACTCTGTAGCAATTCAACAGTGTGGGTTGTCGCATTGTCCTGCTGGAACTGCCCAAGTCCGTCAAAATGAACACTGGGCATGAACGGATGCACGTGATCAGACAGGATGCTTACGTACGTGTCATCTGTCAGAATCGTATCTACATCTACAGCTATATGGATACTGTGCAAATCACATTTAAGTGCCTAGCAGAGGGTTCATCGAACCTCCTTCACAATTCTCTATTATTCCAATCTCGTATAGCGCGCGGAAAGAATAAACACCTAAATCTGTCCGCACGAGCTCTGATTTTCCTTATTTTATCTTTGTGATCGTTCTGCCCTATGTAGGTCGGTGACAACAAAATATTTTCGCATTCGGAGGAGAAGGTTGGTGATTGGAATTCCTTGAGAAGATTCCGTCGCAACGAAAAACGCCTTTCTTTTAATGATGTCCAGCCAAAATCCTGTATGATTTCTGTGACACTCTCTCCCATATTCGGCGATAATACGAAACGTCCTGCCTTTCTTTGAACTTTTTTGACGTACTCCGTCAGTCCTATCTGGTAAGGATCCCACACCGCGCAGCAGTATTCTAAAAGAGGACGTACAAGCGTAGTGTAGGCAGTCTCCTTAGTAGATCTGTTACATTTTCTAAGTGTCCTGCCAGTAAAACGCAGTCTTTGGTTAGCCTTCCCCACAACATTTTCTGTGTGTTCCTTCCAATTAAAGTTGTTCGTAATTGTAATACCTAGGTATTTAGTAGAATTTACGTGTTTTAGATTAGACTGATTTGTCGTGTAACCGAAGTTTAACGAGTTCCTTTTTGCACTCATGTGGATGACTTCACACTTCTCGTGATTTAGGGTCAACTGCCACTTTTCGCACCATTCAGATATCTTTTCTAAATCGTTTTGCGGTTTGTTTTGATCTTCTGATGACTTCATTAGTCCATAAACGACAGTGTCATCTGCAAACAAAATCCGAAAGTGCTGCTCAGATTCTAGACATATCACTCCAACTGCACACGCCCCACGCCATTACAGGGCCTCCAGCAGCTTGAACAGTTCCCTGTTGACATGCAGGGTCCATCCGGTCGATACAATTTGAAACGAGACTCGTCCGACCAGGCAACATGTTCCAAGTCATCAACCGCGTTTTGCGTCGTGCAGTCATCGAGGGTACACGAGTGGGCCTTCGGCTCTGGAAGCCCATATCGATGATGTTTCGTCGAATGGTTCGCACGCTGACCCTTGTTGATGGCCAAGCATTGAAACCTGCAGCAATTAGCGGCAGGGTTGCACTCCTCTCACGTTGAACGATTCTGTTCAGTCTTCGTTGGTCCCGTTCTTGCAGGATTTTTTTCCGGCCACAGCGATTTGGTGTATTACCGGACTCAAAATGTTCAAATGTGTATGAAATCTTATGGGACTTAACTGCTAAGGTCATCAGTCCCTAAGCTTACACACTAATTAACCTAACAAACATACACATCCATGCCCGAGGGAGGGCTCGAACCTCCGCCGGGACCAGCCGCACAGTCCATGACTGCAGCGACCCAGACCGCTCGGCTAATCCCGCGCGGCTATTACCGTATTCCTGATATTCACGGTATACTCGTGAAATGGTCGTACTGGAAAATCCTCACTTTATGGCTACCTCGGAGATGCTGTGTCCCATCGCTCGTGCGCCGACTGTAATACCACGTTCAAACTCACAACAGTCACATCTTGATAACCAGCCATTGTAGCAGCAGTAACCGATCTAAAAGCTGCGCCAGACACTTGTTGTCTTATATAGGCGTTGCCGACCTCACCGCCGTATTCTGCGTGTTTCCACATCTCTATATTTGAATACGCATGCCTATACCAGTTTCTATGGTGCTTGAGTGGGTATCATATCTACTGATTTCCGTCGCATTCGGATAATGCCTTCATGTTGCGTCATTCAGCTGTGCAAGATCATGCTCGTACAACTTTAATGACGTAGCCTTGTTACTATGCTGTTTACGTACATTAATTCCTATCCTCCTTGGCGTTGTAGTTTTAAGCGCCCATGTCGTTATACCAATATATATACTTTTGTGCGTTAACATACAGCTATAATTTGCGGTGGAAATATATGTGCAGAAAAAAGCACATAATGATATATATTGTTTTTTAGGCCAGTAGACATAACTAGTTATTGTAGTGGTTTTGAATACACTCCTGGAAATGGAAAAAAGAACACATTGACACCGGTGTGTCCGGACACTGCGAGAGGGCTGTACAAGCAATGATCACACGCACGGCACAGCGGACACACCAGGAACCGCGGTGTTGGCCGTCGAATGGCGCTAGCTGCGCAGCATTTGTGCACCGCCGCCGTCAGTGTCAGCCAGTTTGCCGTGGCATACGGAGCTCCATCGCAGTCTTTAACACTGGTAGCATGCCGCGACAGCGTGGACGTGAACCGTATGTGCAGTTGACGGACTTTGACCGAGGGCGTATAGTGGGCATGCGGGAGGCCGGGTGGACGTACCGCCGAATTGCTCAACACGTGGGGCGTGAGGTCTCCACAGTACATCGATGTTGTCGCCAGTGGTCGGCGGAAGGTGCACGTGCCCGTCGACCTGGGACCGGACCGCAGCGACGCACGGATGCACGCCAAGACCGTAGGATCCTACGCAGTGCCGTAGGGGACCGCACCGCCACTTCCCAGCAAATTAGGGACACTGTTGCTCCTGGGGTATCGGCGAGGACCATTCGCAACCGTCTCCATGAAGCTGGGCTACGGTCCCGCACACCGTTAGGCCGTCTTTCGCTCACGCCCCAACATCGTGCAGCCCGCCTCCAGTCGTGTCGCGACAGGCGTGAATGGAGGGACGAATGGAGACGTGTCGTCTTCAGCGATGAGAGTCGCTTCTGCCTTGGTGCCAATGATGGTCGTATGCGTGTTTGGCGCCGTGCAGGTGAGCGCCACAATTAGGACTGCATACGACCGAGGCACACAGGGCCAACACCCGGCATCATGGTGTGGGGAGCGATCTCCTACACTGGCCGTACACCACTGGTGATCGTCGAGGGGACACTGAATAGTGCACGGTACATCCAAACCGTCATCGAACCCATCGTTCTACCATTCCTAGACCGGCAAGGGAACTTGCTGTTCCAACAGGACAATGCACGTCCGCATGAATCCCGTGCCACCCAACGTGCTCTAGAAGGTGAAAGTCAACTACCCTGGCCAGCAAGATCTCCGGATCTGTCCCCCATTGAGCATGTTTGGGACTGGATGAAGCGTCGTCTCACGCGGTCTGCACGTCCAGCACGAACGCTGGTCCAACTGAGGCGCCAGGTGGAAATGGCATGGCAAGCCGTTCCACAGGACTACATCCAGCATCTCTACGATCGTCTCCATGGGAGAATAGCAGCCTGCATTCCTGCGAAAGGTGGATATACACTGTACTAGTGCCGACATTGTGCATGCTCTGTTGCCTGTGTCTATGTGCCTGTGGTTCTGTCAGTGTGATCATGTGATGTATCTGACCCCAGGAATGTGTCAATAAAGTTTCCCCTTCCTCGGACAATGAATTCACGGTGTTCTTATTTCAATTTCCTGGAGTGTACATTTACTATATTGAAAATATAATTGTTTTTGGATAGCTCAACATGAATTTCCTAAGGGACCGAAGTTTATCATGCATTTACCAGTAGAATAGGTGCGGAGAAACTATTTCGCCGTATGCAACTTCCGTCCGATTTCGACGAAACAAAAAAATGGTTCAAATGGCTCTGAGC
Source organism: Schistocerca serialis cubense (assembly GCF_023864345.2). Taxonomy (NCBI): domain Eukaryota; kingdom Metazoa; phylum Arthropoda; class Insecta; order Orthoptera; family Acrididae; genus Schistocerca; species Schistocerca serialis. The sequence continues at coordinate 116,415,531 of NC_064648.1, forward strand.
CCTATGGGACTTAACATCTGAGGTCATCAGTCCCCTAGAACTTAGAACTACTTAAACCTAACTAACCTAACGACATCACACACATCCGTGCCCGAGGCAGGATTCGAACCTGCGAACGTAGCGGTCGCGCGGTTCCAGTCTCTAGCGCCAAGAAACGCTCGGTCACTCCGGCCGGCTCGACGAAACAAATTGTGACTGTGAACCGTCAAAATTTGCAGGAACATAAAAGGAAATTAAATACGTATGGTCATGAAGTAGTGAGACATAGGTTCTATACTAAATAATTGGTCCATACACAAGTTCCATTTAACTTTGAATTTATGCCAGTCGATATATAACGAAATTACATCTTTTAACGTTTCCAGATACACGTCGCACAACATAGCTTCTCACATGAATCTGCTGCTATGCACTTTCACGTTGTTGTTGTTGTTGTTGTTGTGGTCTTCAGTCCTGAGACTGGTTTGATGCAGCTCTCCATGCTACTCTATCCTGTGCCAGCTTCTTCATCTCCCAGTACCTACTGCAACCTACATCCTTCTGAATCTGCTTAGTGTATTCATCTCTTGGTCTCCCTCTACGATTTTTACCCTCCACGCTGCCCTCCAACACTAAATTTGTGATCCCTCGATGCCTCAGAACGTGTCCTACCAACCGGTCCCTTCTTCTAGTCAAGTTGTGCCACAAACTCCTCTTCTCCCCAATTCTACTCAATACCTCCTCATTAGTTATGTGATCTACCCGTCTAATCTTCAGCATTCTTCTGTAGCATCACATTTCGAAAGCTTCTATTCTCTTCTTGTCCAAACTATTTATCATCCATGTTTCACTTCCATACATGGGTACACTTCATACAAATACACTCCTGGAAATGGAAAAAAGAACACATTGACACCGGTGCGTCAGACCCACCATAATTGCTCCGGACACTGCGAGAGGGCTGTACAAGCAATGATCACACGCACGGCACAGCGGACACACCAGGAACCGCGGTGTTGGCCGTCGAATGGCGCTAGCTGCGCAGCATTTGTGCACCGCCGCCGTCAGTGTCAGCCAGTTTGCCGTGGCATACGGAGCTCCATCACAGTCTTTAACACTGGTAGCATGCCGCGACAGCGTGGACGTGAACCGTATGTGCAGTTGACGGACTTTGAGCGAGGGCGTATAGTGGGCATGCGGGAGGCCGGGTGGACGTACCGCCGAATTGCTCAACACGTGGGGCGTGAGGTCCCCACAGTACATCGATGTTGTCGCCAGTGGTCGGCGGAAGGTTCATGTGCCCGTCGACCTGGGACCGGACCGCAGCGACGCACGGATGCACGCCAAGACCGTAGGATCCTACGCAGTGCCGTAGGGGACCGCACCGCCACTTCCCAGCAAATTAGGGACACTGTTGCTCCTGGGGTATCGGCGAGGACCATTCGCAACCGTCTCCATGAAGCTGGGCTACGGTCCCGCACACCGTTAGGCCGTCTTCCGCTCACGCCCCAACATCGTGCAGCCCGCCTCCAGTGGTGTCGCGACAGGCGTGAATGGAGGGACGAATGGAGACGTGTCGTCTTCAGCGATGAGAGTCGCTTCTGCCTTGGTGCCAATGATGGTCGTATGCGTGTTTGGCGCCGTGCAGGTGAGCGCCACAATCAGGACTGCATACGACCGAGGCACACAGGGCCAACACCCGGCATCATGGTGTGGGGAGCGATCTCCTACACTGGCCATACACCACTGGTGATCGTCGAGGGGACACTGAATAGTGCACGGTACATCCAAACCGTCATCGAACCCATCGTTCTACCATTCCTAGACCGGCAAGGGAACTTGCTGTTCCAACAGGACAATGAACGTCCGCATGTATCCCGTGCCACCCAACGTGCTCTAGAAGGTGTAAGTCAACTACCGTGGCCAGCAAGATCTCCGGATCTGTCCCCCATTGAGCATGTTTGGGACTGGATGAATCGTCGTCTCACGCGGTCTGCACGTCCAGCACGAACGCTGGTCCAATTGAGGCGCCAGGTGGAAATGGCATAGCAAGCCGTTCCACAGGACTACATCCAGCATCTCTACACTCGTCTCCATGGGAGAATAGCAGCCTGCATTGCTGCGAAAGGTGGATATACACTGTACTAGTGCCGACATTGTGCATGCTCTGTTGCCTGTGTCTATGTGCCTGTGGTTCTGTCAGTGTGATCATGTGATGTATCTGACCCCAGGAATGTGTCAATAAAGTTTCCCCTTCCTGGGACAATGAATTCACGGTGTTCTTATTTCAATTTCCAGGAGTGTACTTTTAGAAACGACTTCCTGACACATAAATTTATATTCGATGTTAAACAAATTTCTCTTCTTCAGAAACGCTTTCCTTGCCGTTGCCAGTCTACATTTTATATCCTCTCTACCTCGACCATCATCAGTTATTTTGCTCCCCAAATAGCAAAACTCCTTTACTACTTTAAGTGTCTCATTTCCTGATCTAATTCCCTCAGCATCACCCGACTTAATTCGACTACATTCCATTATCATCGTTTTGATTTTGTTGATGTTCATCTTATATCCCTCTTTCAAGACACTGTCCATTCCTTTGAACTGCTCTTCCAAGTCCTTTGCTGTCTCTGACACTTTCATCACGTTACACTAAAATAATACTTTTTAAACAATAATAATAAGGTGGCAATTACGAGAGACAGAAGAGTGAGTAACTGTTCATCGAGAATATCTCGTACATCAGAAGAATGTGTAAAAATGTTCTTCTTTTGTCCGCAGCGGCTTTCAAAGTCAATAGCTTACTCTATCTCTGATGGCGTTTCCACAATACACACGTCACGTCAAAGGACGTTATTTAGTAACTGTAGCTGTTGCCGAGCGACTGCTGGGTAATCCGCGTGGGATTAGCCGAGCAGTCTAGGGCGCTGCAGTCATGGACTGTGTGGCTGGTCCCGGCGGAGGTTCGAGTCCTCCCTGGGGCATGGGTGTGTGTGTTTGGCCTTAGGATAATTTAGGTTACGTAGTGTCTAAGGTTAGGGACTCATGACATTAGCAGTTAAGTCCCATAAGATTTCACACACATTTGAACATTTTTGAAGTCCATACACATGTTCCATTTAACTTTGAATTTAAGGCGGTCGATATATAACGAACTTACATCTTTTAACATTGCCAGATTCACGTCGCAAAATATAGCTTCTCACTTGAATCTACTGCTATGCAGTATGGCTTTTTCACATTACACTAAAATAATATTTTTAAGCAATAACAATAAGGTGGCAAGACATGCGTGTCCGACACCAATTACGAGAGAATCAGTAACTGTTCACCGAGAATATCTCGTACAACAAAATGTTCTTCTTTTGTCCACCTTTCGCGCAGCGGCTTTCAAAGTCAATCATCTGCAGCCAAATGCAGGAAGATCTGCAGAGGATAGGCACTTGGCGCAGGGAGTGGCAACTGACCCTTGACAGACGTAATGTATTGCGAATACATAGAAAGAAGGATCCTTTATTGTACGATTATATGATAGCGGAACAAACACTGGTAGCAGTTACTTCTGTAAAATATATGGGACTATGTGTACGGAACGATTTGAAGTGGAATGATCAAATAAAATTAATTGTTGGTAAGGCGGGTGCCAGATTGGGATAAATTGGAAGAGTCCTTAGAAAATTTAGTCCATCAACAAAGCAGGTGGCTTACAAAACACTCGTTCGACCTATACTTGAGTATTGCTCGTCAGTGTGGGATCCGTACCAGGTCGGGTTGACGGAGGAGATAGAGAAGATCCAAAGAAGAGCGGCGCGTTTCGTCACAGGGTTATTTGGTAACCGTGATAGCGTTACGGAGATGTTTAGCAAACTCAAGGGGCAGACTCTGCAAGAGAGGCGCTCTGCATTGCGGTGTAGCGAGCTGTCCAGGTTTCGAGAGGGTGCGTTTCTGGACGAGGTATCGAATATATTGCTTCCCCCTACTTATACCTCCCGGGGAGGTCACGAATGTAAAATTAGAGAGATTGGAGCGCGCACGGAGGCTTTCCGGCAGTCGTTCTTCCCGCGAACCATACGCGACTGGAACAGGAAAGGGAGGTAGAGACAGTGGCACGTAAAGTGCCCTCCGCCACGCACCGTTGGGTGGCTGGCGGAGTTTAAATGTAGATGTATCTCTGACGGCGCTTCCACAATAAAGATGTCGCGTCATAGGACGTTATTTGCTAACTATAGCTGTTGCCGAGCGACTGCTTGGTTAGAGAATGATTTAGAATGGTACTACGGCAATCACATAATATTACGTCGTCCCATTCTCGTCAGCAGCCTCCAGATACGACCCAGGTTACAGAATAACCGACCCTGCAAAGCGCTCTCTGCAGTCTGCAGCAGCGGGGTCTTTTGTGTGTGGGTGTCGACCTTGGCCGCTGTTGCGGGCGGAGTGCAGAGGCGTGGGCGTAATCGGCGACACGGTGTCGCCGCTTTCCGGGAAGTCGGCGGCCAGCTGCATCCATCCTGGCTACGTGTGTTCCGTCACGTCATGTGACGACACGCGCTCCATCCTGCCCCCATCCGAGCCAGCAGACAGCGCGATACGGCCCGGCGGTGGAAGCGGCCGCGACGTGCACGCGCCGCGCAACTCCCGGGAGGCGAACAAGTGTCGGAAAAACAATCTTCGCTGGCGAGTTTACAGCTGACAGTCGTAAATACAGCTCGGACTTCTAGCGGGATGCTTTTAATAGTTCCCACAACGAAACGCTTTCTCGAAATCTGGCAGAAAACCCAACGACATTCTAGTCATATGTGAAGTACACCAGCACCAAGGCGCAATCAATAGCATCACTGCGCGATGACAATAGTTATGTCTCTCATGATGAAAAGGCCACTAAGGCAGAGTTACTAAACACAGTTATTCAGAACTCGTTCAACAAAGAGGACAAAGTAGGTATTCCAGAATTCGAATCTAGAACAACTTGCCAACACGAGGAACTTAGAACTAGCGGGTAGTTATAATGAAATGGTTCAAATGGCTCGGAGCACTATGGGACTTTACTTCTAAGGCCATCAGTCCCCTAGAACTTAGAACTACTTAAACCTAACTAAGGACATCACAATAATCGGTGTGCTCATAGAGACGATACGTCACCTTAAAAGTTGGCGTTTGGATACATGGCAAGGTGAGTGGGATGTAAGTGATAAGGGACGTAGACTGCACAACTTCCTCCCTGACATAAGGGAGCGGTTGAGAATGAGACATATCGATCCCAGCCGCGGTATGGTACATTTCTTAACCGGGCACGGACCTTATCCCACGCACTTAAACCGCGTGAGTCTGAGGCAGACACCTACATGCACATGCGGGCAAGAAGGTTCCCCAGAACACACTGTCTTTTTCTGCGGGCAATACGCGAACAATAGACATACACTACACTTAGATTACACAGGTACAGACATAGATGTATACACTGCAATAAGAGACGAAGAACAATGGGCACAATTAAACGCACTGACAAACAGTATTTCAAAAACAACACATGAAGAGTATATGCGGACACGACGTCACAGACATGCCTATGTGCAGCGTAACAGAAATCTCCAGAGAATGGACAGCGATACCTACAGTGACAGCGAAAATAGTGGCAATGAGGAGGAACAGGAGGAGGAAGCTGAGATGTGAATGTAAATGAGCAAAAGTGCTGGCAATCTAGCCAAGAAGACACCAAATGCTGTACATGGATGCGCACCTAATGTAGTTAATACATAGGATTAGTAACAAATAGGATAAGAAACATTTCTCTACTAATAACCATTTGTGTGTGTGTGTGTGTGTGTGTGTGTGTGAGACTGGCGGTCAACGGTTCGATGAAACCATTCCGAGGTATTCACCGTCAGTCACACTCGGTGATGGTACTAACAAATCTCTCATCTATCCTATCTTCTTTTTATATTCTTCTTAAAAACAACAAAATTTTATTTATATTTCAACCTCAAATTATTGTTATTTTGAATCATTCTTTGTAAATTTTGTAGATAAAACAAAAGGAAAGAAAACCATAAAAAGATGAAAAACGAAAATTGTAAGATGTACGACCTGTTTTAAACATCAGGTAACAGGTCTATAATTTGGCAATAAATAAATAAATAATCCATGCCCGAGGCAGGATTCGAACCGTAACGGTCGCGCGGTTCCAGACTGTAGCGCCTAGAACTGCTCGGCCACCACATGCCGGGTAGTTATAATAAAACTTTCCCTATTTAACACGTTATAAAAGGAAACCAATCTCCGTACGGGTACTACACTTGTTAGCATTAAAGTGAAGGTGGTGGGGGGGGGGGGGCGGGGTAGAGGGGGAGAAATAATGCAGAATTAGCTCAATTGAAACAGTTTTAATCTGCTGCTACGGTACTTCATAGCATTACATGCCGGTACCATTGTTGTTGTTGTTGTGGTCTTCAGTCCTGAGACTGGTTTGATGCAGCTCTCCATGCTACTCTATCCTGTGCAAGCTTCTTCATCTCCCAGTACCTACTGCAACCTACATCCTTCTGAATCTGCTTAGTGTATTGATCTCTTGGTCTCCCTCTACGATTTTTACCCTCCACGCTGCCTTCCAATGCTAAATTTGCGATCCCTTGATGCCTCAAAACATGTCCTACCAACCGGTCCCTTCTTCAAGTCAAGTTGTGCCACAAACTCCTCTTCTCCCCAATCCTATTCAATACCTCCTCATTAGTTACGTGATCTACCCACCTTATCTTCAGCATTCTTCTGTAGCACCACATTTCGAAAGCTTCTATTCTCTTCTTGTCCAAACTGGTTATCGTCCATGTTTCACTTTCATACATGGCTACACTCCATACAAATACTTTCAGGAACGACTTCCTGACACTTAAATCTATACTCGATGTTAACAAATTTCTTTTCTTCAGAAACGATTTCCTTGCCATTGCCAGTCTACATTTTATATCCTCTCTACTTCGACCATCATTAGGTATTTTACTCCCTAAATAGCAAAACTCCTTTACTACTTTAAGTGTCTCATTTCCTAATCTAATTCCCTCAGCATCACCCGACTTAATTCGACTACATTCCATTATCCTCTTTTTCATTTTGTTGATGTTCAACTTATATCCTCCTTTCAAGACACTGTCCATTCCGTTCAACTGCTCTTCCAAGTCCTTTGCTGTCTTTGACAGAATTACAATGTCATCGGCGAACCTCAAAGTTTTTACTTCTTCTCCATGAATTTTAATACCTACTCCGAATTTTTCTTTTGTTTCCTTTACTGCTTGCTCAATATACAGATTGAATAACATCGGGGAGAGGCTACAACCCTGTCTTACTCCTTTCCCAACCACTGCTTCCCTTTCATGCCCCTCGACTCTTATAACTGCCATTTGGTTTCTATACAAATTGTAAATAGCCTTTCGCTCCCTGTATTTTACCCCTGCCACCTTCAGAATTTGAAAGAGAGTATTCCAGTCAACTTTGTCAAAAGCTTTCTCTAAGTCTACAAATGCTAGAAACGTAGGTTTGCCTTTTCTTAACCTTTCTTCTAAGATAAGTCGTAAGGTTAGTATTGCCTCGCGTGTTCCAACATTTCTACGGAATTCAAACTGATCTTCCCCGAGGTCCGCTTCTACCAGTACCAGCCGGTACCATTACTGCTAGAAAATGGGCTTCATATGGGGCCCACCAGTGTCCAGAAGCGTCCGAAAGCGCAGCATTGCCTTCTGCACAGCAGAAGGAACCACTTCCGTAGGTATAAATTTCCTTGAGACAGAGGTTGCTGTCCATGCATCAGAACGGCTTTAGAAAGCATCGCTCATGCGAAACGCAACTCGCCCTTTTTTCACGTGATATCTTGCGAACCGTGGATGAAGGGTATCAGACGGATGCCATATTCCTTGACTTCCGGAAACCATTTGACTCGGTGTCCCACTGCAGACTCGTAATTAAGGTACGAGCATATGGGATTGGTTCCCAGATATGTGAGTGGCTCGAAGCCTTCTTAAGTAATAGAATCCAGTGCGTTGTCCTCGATGGTGAGTGTTCATCGGAGGTGAGGGTATCATCTGGAATGCCCCACGTGGTAGGTCCGCTGTTGTTTTCTATCTACATAAATGATCTTTTGGATAGGGTGGATAGCAATGTGCGGCTGTTTGCTGGTGATGCTGTGGTGTACGGGAAGGTGTCGTCGTTGAGTGACTGTAGGAGGATACGAGATGACTTGGACAGGATTTGTGATGGGTGTAAAGAATGGCAGCTAACTCTAAATATAGATAAATGTAAATTAATGCAGATGAATAGGAAAAAAAATCCCGTAATGTTTGAATACTCTATTAGTAGTGTAGCGCTTGACACAGTCACGTCGATTAAATATTTGGGGGTAACAATGCAGAGCGATATGAAGTGGGACAAGCATGTAATGGCAGTTGTGGGGAAGGCGGATAGTCGTCTTCGGTTCATTGGTAGAATTTTGGGAAGATGTGGTTCGTCTGTAAAGGAGACCGCTTATAAAATACTAATACGACCTATTCTTGAGTACTGCTCGAGCGTTTGGGATCCCTATCAGGTCGGATTGAGGGAGGACATAGAAGCAATTCAGAGGCGGGCTGCTAGATTTGTTACTGGTAGATTTGATCATCACGCGAGTGTTACGGCAATGCTGCAGAAACTAGGGTGGGAGTCTCTGGAGGAAAGGAGGCGTTCTTTTCGTGAATCGCTACTGAGGAAATTTAGGGAACCAGCATTTCAGGCTGGTTGCAGTACAGTTTTACTGCCGCCAACTTATATTTCGCGGAAAGACCACTCTAAATGGAGATAAATGTAAATTAATGCATATGTATAGGAAAAAGAATCCCGTAGTGTTTGAATCCTCCGAAGTAAGAGTGATTTCAGGTGTGCCGCAGGGGAGTGTCATAGGACCGTTGCTATTCACAATGTACATAAATGACCTTGTGGATGACGTCGGAAGTTCACTGAGGCTTTTTGCAGATGATGCTGTGGTGTATCGAGAGGTTGTAACAATGGAATATTGTACTGAAATGCAGGAGGATCTGCAGCGAATTGACGCATGGTGCAGGGAATGGCAATTGAATCTCATCGTAGACAAGTGTAATGTGCTGCGAATACATAGAAAGATAGATCCCTTATCACTTACCTACAAAGTAGCGGGTCAGCAACTGGAATCAGTTAATTCCATAAATTATCTGGAAGTACGCATTAGAAGTTATTTAAAATGGAATGATCATATAGATCGTCGGTAAAGCAGATGGCATACTGAGATTCATTGGAATAATCCTAAGGAAATGCAGTCCAAAACAACAGATGTAGGTTACAGTACGCTTGTTCGCCCACTTCTTGAATACTGCTCAGCAGTGTGGGATCCGTACCAGTTAGGGTTGATAGAGGAGATAGTGAAGATCCAACGGAGAGCGGCGCGCTTCGTTACAGGATCGTTTAGCAGTCGCGAAAGCGTTACGGAGATGATAGATAAACTCCAGTGGAAGACTTTGCAGGAGAGACGCTCAGTAGCTCGGTACGGGCTTTTGTTGAAGTACCGAGAACGTACGTTCACCGAAGAGTCAAGCTGTATATTGCTCCCTCCTACGTACGTCTCGCGAAGAGACCGTGAGGATAAAATCAGAGAGATTAGAGCCCACACAGAGGCATACTGACAATCCTTCTTTCCACGAACAATACGAGACTGGAATAGAAGGGAGAACCGATAGAGGTACTCAAGGTACCCTCCGCCACACACCGTCAGGTGGCTTGCGCAGTATGGATGTAGATGTAGATGTACCTTCCTTGATATCCTGCGCTTCAGAGCAGCACATGTGTTAGTGTTCCTCTGGTAAACCCAGCCGGCCGGAGTGGCCGTGCGGTTCTAGGCGCTACAGTCTGGAACCGAGCGACCGCTACGGTCGCAGGTTCGAATCCTACCTCGGGCATGGATGTGCGTGATGTCCTTAGGTTAGTTAGGTTTATTAGTTCTAAGTTGTAGGCGACTGATGACCTCAGAAGTTTAAAGTCGCATAGTGCTCAGAGCCATTTGAACCATTTGGTAAACCGTGTCCTTGAGGTAGACCCACAACCAGAAACTATAGGGAGTGAGGTCAGGTGATCTTGCCGGCCAAGCATTTGGAAACGATCGCCTGATAATTCTTTCGTTTCCAAACGTGTTTCGGAGCAGCAGGTGAACTTCACGAGCGGTGTGTGGTAGCGTCCCAACTTCCATGAAAACTGTTGAGTTCAACGTGCCTCTCTCCTCTACGGCAGGTATGATGTGCTGGCGAAACGTATCACCAGTGATACTGAACGTCTTTGGTCCTTGAGCGCCAGACTGTTCAAAAATGAATGGGTCAATGATGAATGTAGCCGTGAAGTCACGCCGTGCGGTGACTTGTTCACCACACTGAGGAAGTTTGTGCACAGTGACTGGAGGTGAAGATCCCCACACTCGACAATTCAGAGTGTTCACCTCAACCGTCAGAGAAAAATGAGCTTCGTCTGTCCATAGGAAGATCCAGGGCCAGCCCTCGCCAACTTCAGTCCTTCAAGACGTCGTTGTGTGTCCTGTGGTGCTAGCTGCTGTACGGTGTGGATCTTGTACATGTACCATTTGAGAATGGTTCGAAGCACCTTCCGTACAGTGGACCACGGGATGTTCAACTGTCGTGACACAGCACGCGCACTGCCTGACGAACAGGAACGGCGAGCAGTGTAGTCTGCCACTGCAACGGCGATTTAATCAACCACCTGTGGTGCAACCAACCGGAGCGATGTCTAGTTATCCATTTAACTCTAACTTCTTCGTCATGCTCCGCACAACAGGTGGACACAGAGGTCCCTTCTGTAATCCTTTCACGTGGCGATATTCTCGAAGGGCAGCTGCAGCTCTTTTTTTTTTTTTTTGAGTGTGTACTCAATTTAGCCATTGGCAACACAGTGACAATGTACACATAATTGAATAAACAAATACAGAAATGCATATTTACAAGAATAAAAAGCTTAACTGTTACAGTTTTGTACTTAATGTTTTAAAAATTGAATTGAATTGAAAAATAATTAAAAGTGTCTTGGCTTACAATTCACATCAATTCTGAAATATCTTCATCAGCAAGACATATTTATAATTGACGTACACCATTAAAACCTACAGATTGTGACCAGTACTCTTGATGAAGTTAACGATCACTTTATATAGACGAACGTCTTTAGTACACAAAAGAGAAGAAGCTGATTGGGGAAGATGGTAGCCCATACTCAGCAATATCCTTCAAAAAGACCAACCGTTCACGTTCAAATTTGGGGCACATAAATAAGATGTGGTTGACATCAGCTTCCGACTCAGGATCACACTCACATGCTGGTGAACTGTAAGCGTTGATCCGATGTAGATGCTGTGGGAAAGAGGCACGATTGAAGCGGAGTCTTATGATGGTAGAAATCGTGCATCGGTCCAGATGTGTCCTCATGAACCACGGCCAGCTGCAGCATTACTGTTGTTTTGGTAACAGAGCCTCACCAATCATGCCTTCTCCTTTTGTCCAAGCTCATGTTGACACGTTAACAAGTGCACTGCGAGTGGACAGGTGTGTGTCACTATGAGGCTAGGCGCAAACTGAGACGCGTATAGCGCGTGTGGCGCGACGCAGCGCAGCGCCCGGTTTGGTAGCTTCACAGGTCAAATGGGGCCGCGGCGGAAACTGCGACGCGACGCGACTGGGACGCGACGCGCGCCTGCGCCAGGTCGCGCGGCGTTGTGGTTGCGGCACAGTTTCTCGCGCAGCGCGTCGCGCTTGCCTCGCTAGCACCGTGGGAAATTTGAGGCGGGGAGCGGAAAAGTAGCCCGGCCATATGCTCACATCGGAACGGCGCGTATGAGCAGTGGTAGTACTGCCCATACGACAAATTTTGTCTTACTGTCAACTAAATTTTATTGCCTTTGGGTAGTGTTTCGTTTTTCGCCATTTGAGCGCTCCAGCTCTCTTCGTAGGTACATTATACTTTTCTGTTATTTATATCTGTATAGTTTTGTTTTTCTTCTGTCAAGAAAAAACTGGAAATGGAAATGTCGTGTGGCTAGGGCTCCCGTCGGGTAGACGGTTCGCCTGGTGCAGGTCTTTCGATTTGACGCCACTTCGGCGACCTGCGCGTCGATGGGGATGAAATAATGATGATTAGGACAACACAACACCCAGTCCCTGAGCGGAGAAAATCTCCAGCCCAGCCGGGAATCGAACGCGGGCCCTTAGGATTAACAGTCTGTCACGCTGACCACTTTTTTTTTTCGTTACCCTTTTTTTTTAGACGCAACCTTTTTTTTTTCTGATACAGTAACAAACATAAACTGCTTCTAGCATTTTTTTTTATTTATATACCACTCAGCTACCGGGGCGGACTTCTGTCAAGAAAAATGCATACTTCAGTAACTGTTGGCCTCTGGAATTGTATCATATGCCTTCGCGATGTTTTCAGATCTCAAGAAGGGACAGAGGGTAGTCAATAAGGAAGCAAGGAATATTATAACATCATGTCATTAAGAAGCAAGGCAGGAAATTAAAACAAGCTTATCTTCTCGCCGCCTAGTATGCTGGCGTATCTGTACGACCTGTTACAAAAACTTGGAAAGGGATAATCTCCACATGTGTGATGCCTTTGTCCTCCTGGTGAAAAGCGTCGGAGATCTGAAGTACAGAAGTCTCCCTGTGATTACTTGGATATGGATGTAATAATCTAATACGACACACTGTACTACATACATGTGAACATCACATTTCCACTGCAAGCTAGAAAGTGTCGAAAAGCAGTCACAAATAACAATGTTTTAATTGGTTCGCCGTGATGAGAAAAAGCAATTCAATTGTTGCATGGACAGTATCAGCATTAATAAACTAATTATACAACAGGCTACACAATTGAAGAAAATGGTCGGTATTATTACGAAAGTAGGAATATCCTAAAAGAGTATTATGTTTAGATATATTTAATTTGTTGAACTGTACTGCGGATGTACGTTCATGACAATGTTTTTCGAGCTCCATCTCACAAGGCACACATGGCTAACTTGTGCATTCCTGTCGCACGCATTATCCTTCGCTGCTGACAATACACTGACCATTGTGTTGTGCGACAGATCAATTGTTTATTTTTCTCAATAACAACTATTTTATTCGCGATCACGCATTGTCAGTTTGGCAAGCCCTATGTGAGTAAACAGTATCTGGCATGTGCCTATCATTCCGCCTGAAGGAACGCTCGTAATTATTTTAATACTGCTCAGATGAAGACAAGGAATAAAATCCTTTGGTAACTTTCCGTTCCAGTCGCTCAGTGTCAAAAATATGATGGGTTACGGGGATTCAACCAAAATTCCAACAGAACTGCCAATCTGTTTTTGTGTGAGTTGTTAACCTTTTCTCATTCGAAGAAGCATCACCATTTATGAGTAACGGCCACATTTCTCTTGCTGACTGGTTTAATTGTACTTTCTTTCTCACAGTGTAATTTGGCAAACTCATCTCACAGCAGCTATTGAGACAGAATTCCGAAACGGAGTGCCTCATTAAACAAGTAATTGGCAATCACAGATCCCAATAGCTTACGAAAAACCTCATAGTGTCGGTTTGCAGTAATATAAAAGAAGAAATTTCATGTTTATTTGCATACTAGGAAGCTCTTGTTTCGCTAGCTGTCGATAACTCTTAAAAAATTACAGTCACTGGAGTGAAATAAATAAAAAAGGAAGTACTGATATGTAGGTAAGTACTGATATACAGGTAAGAAAGTTCCGTGTGTTTAAGAACTGGCAAAACACTCTCCCCCTAGTGTGCTATCATTCGCCAAACTTTCGTTTCGATGTCTCGAGCGGTTTAGGAGGTATGAGAGATGTTGCGAGTATTTCATTCTCGCGGGCGTGAGATCGGAAATAAGCGCGCTACATGGGATCCATTTTCTCGAGATCGGAGGCAGATAGAGACCTTCTCCCAAGAGTAAACAAAAATTCTGCATGTTAGATAAATTTCATACGCAGCAACAGATAGTGTAATATGCACCAAACGCAAAATCATAGCGACCCCTAATTTTCGTTGCAAACTTTTTTAGTTTTGCGTAGTGTCTTACTGAAATGTGTACATCACAATAAGAACGGTCATTAGCGAGGTGATGGGCACTTCGCCACGAAGCTGACATATAACGCTACAAGTAACGCAAAAGTCAAATATTTTCAGAGAATAGGTTCTGTAAAATCGTTTGAGGAAGATGAGAGGTTGCGCGCGCTTCGGTTCTGTCAGCGCAGAGCGTCGCCAGCCGGTGCGTGCGAGGTGTGGTGTACGCGTCTGAATTTGCGCCTAGCCTGAATCACGACGAGTGATCACTGCACCTGGTGGCCATAGTTGGAACTGGACGATGGCACTGTGACGCATGGAAACCATGCACCCCATACTCTGGACATTAATGCTACCATGTTTGTTATTCTCACGGTAGCTGTTTGCATATTATAGCGTGTTAAATAGGGAAAGTTTAATTATAACCGCCCAGTAGATATCCTCGGTGTATGGCAGCACCTTAAATCCTTAGATGTGCTAACTCACGCGGCAAACTCTCGCTGTTACAGATCGACCTGGCTCTAAGAAGGGAACCTCCCCATCGCACCCCCCTCAGATTTAGTTACAAGCTGGCACAGTGGATAGGCCTTGAAAAACTGAACACAGATCAATCGAGAAAATAGGAAGAAGTTGTGTGGAACTATGAAAAAAAAAATAAGCAAAATATACAAACTGAGTAGTCCATGTGCAAGATAGGCAACATCAAGGAGAACATGAGCTCAGGAACGCCTTGGTCCCGTGCTTAGCGTGAGTATTTGCGGAATGAGAGGTCCTTGGTTCAAATCTTTCCTCGAGTCAAAAGTTTACTTTTTTATTTTCAGACAATTATCAAAGCTCAGGCACTCTCACATAGTCATCTTCGCTCTCCAAAATTCCAGGACATGTTCAGAATTGCTTGGACGTATGCAGGATTTGACGGTCTACTCACGGAAAAATTTGAAAACGTTGAAAACATATGTTTTGACAGAGCACAGGAAAATCTGTGCGACTGTCAAACTGTTGCATTCGTTTGTTGCAGTTTATGTGACAAACTCTTATGTTTTCATCAATTTTTTGGGAGTGATTATCACATCCACAAGAAAACCTAAATCGGGCAAGGTAGAAGAATCTTTTTACCCATTCGCCAAGTGTACTAGTTAGGTGGGTCGACAACATATTCCTGTCATGTGACGCACATGCCGTCACCAGTGTCTTATAGAATATATATGGGACGTGTTTTCCTGTGGAGGAATCGGTTGACCTATGACCTTGCGATCAAATGTTTTCGGTTCCCATTGGAAAGGCACATCCTTTCGTCTACTAATCGCACGGTTTTGCAGTGCGGTCGCAAAACACAGACGCTAAACTTATTACAGTGAACAGAGACGTCAATGAACGAACGGACAGATCATAACTTTGCGAAGACAAAGAAAGTAAACTTTTCAGTCGAGGGAAAACTTGAACCAAGGACCTCTCGTTCCGCAGCCGCTCACGCTAACCACGGGACCACGGCGCTCCTGAGCTCACATTATCCTTGATGTCGCCTATCTTGCACATGGACTACTCAGTTTGTATATTTTGCTTATTTTTTTCATAGTCCCACACAAGTTCTTCCTGTTTTCTCGATTGATCTGTGTTCAGTTTTTCAAGGCATATCCACTGTGCCAACTTATAACTAAATCTGAGGGGGGTGCGATGGGGAGGTTCCCTTGTAAGGTGTTCAGTACTGACAAGGAGACGGCACGACCATGGGGTCGGGGATTTGTCCGAAATTTTGTGTGGTGAAACAGGACCCCTAACACCTCACGTGGTTAAAATATTAGGACGCACTACCCGGAAAATCCCGGGAAAAATCGGTCTAAAGTTTCTTAGGGGCCTCATGGTTATAAAACGTTATCCCATTGCCGAGCCTATATGGTTAGTGCTCGGATTCTTACGCCAGAAGTCTCGGGTTAGATTCCTCCTCCAGCACTTTTTTTTCTCTCTTCTGTTTCATGTTCTTTCGTTATTCCACCAATTATTCAGAAAGGTTCCCATATTAGTTATATTATTGAATAAAAAGTTTTTTTTTGTCCTACAACACAATTCATGGCGGTGTGTTTTCCATTTTTCATTGGAAAGTGTATGAGGAGGAACATTGGGTTTTTAAAGAGAATAACAAAGCCGATTGGGAAACATTCAATTATTTTTATACATATAATACTTATAAACAAGAACCGCAGTGGTAATTATCGTAAACACAAACAAAGCAATAACTTTTGCGACACCTTTCGCAGCATATAAAAGCGGATCTTTTAAAATCACAGGGCGTTTGCAATAGATCTGTACAAAAACATGCCCCATTAACATTTACGAAAATGTTTTGAGTTTCTGATAATTTTGAGGCAAACCAGGCATATTGAATCATGTCTCGGGATATTGGTGACTATAATTGATGGTGAACTATAGAATGAATTTTTATATAGTCTTCCCGGGAATTAATTTCACGATTCTCCTGTAACAATGCGCTGCAGTTTTGCAAGCAACAGAAGAAAAAGAAAAGTACCAGAGGAGGAATCGAACCCGAGACCTTGTCGTGTCCCACTGACGTGTCCTGAGAGGGAGTGGAAGGACTGCGTTGGTGCGCGTCAGAGAACTCACTTGGCATGAGGTCTCGGTGGTGTGGGCCGCCAACTCCTCACTGCTCCGTTGTAGAGAAGGCTGCAAGGTGAGCTAGAGTACGGAACTCGGATAGGATCTTAGGGAAGCTTTCATGTATGAACACTCGATGCATAGAACGATTATACTGTAAGTACCCCTGGCACTTGTGATTTAAATAAGATTCTATATACAGTCTCCAATGATTGTCTATCTGGCTATCCAGTTGCCATCCCTAACTTCCCAAACCTAAGTCCTAATACAGCAGAGGCGAGCGCACCAGACTAAGTGTCAGCTGTGTCGATTCAGCCTAAGTCCCTACTTGTTGCTGTGCTCAATACTCTCCTGCAACTCTTGCAGCATCCCGACGCCGACTAACGTGGACCGGCGCCCTAGGTACCTCACTCCATCACTCTCCTTCGATCTAGCGGCTATCCGCTTTTATAGGGGCTAGTGCACCCGGCACCACTTGTTCTAGCAGGTTCTAGCACCCCCGAACTTTGAGCCCTGAGTAGGCTAGTCACGCGGCAGCATGTGATGCCTACGTGATGAACTAGCCATTCTCCACTGTTTGCTGTGTCCAAGGGTTGCCACTAACTGTGCTTGAGCCTCGTGATACTGCATACTCCGCTCTTGTTAGTCGAGTACACATTACACATGAGATAGTCTGGTCACGTCCGCCTCGTTTGATCTGTAGCAATAATTTTCCAGCCTACAGCCTACATGATTTTAATTCTATCTTCTACTATTCGCGACAACCTCTGGCGCAAGAATCCGAGCGCTAACCATGTTTTTGTTTTGTTTCTCATTTTGTTTGATATACAGGGTGTCCGAAAAGTCTCTCCCTGATTACATAAATTGATAACTCAGGCTAGAAGTAAGATACAAATATGAAACTGCTGTCTAATTGTTTACAAACTATCAAAGTTTTTTTCACACATCAGTAAACTTCCACATGAGCACCCTTGGTAGCACATAGCACATCTAGGCGATATTCAATTTCCGTCCACACATTAGCCACCATCACTGGAGGGATCGATTCAATGACTGTGGTTATCCGTTGCCGCAGGGTTTCAAGATCTGGTGCATGTGTTCGGTAGACCTCGTCCTTGACATAACCCCATAAAAAGAAGACTAATGGGGTTATGTCAGCAGAGCGTGGAGGCCAAACCGTTGGCCCATAACGACCAATCCATCGCCCAGGAAACGTCATATCGAGAAAGGCACGGACGTCCAAACCCCAATGAGGCGGTGCACCGTCTTGCTGAAACAAAACATCGGGGTGACACTGAAGCAGCTGAGGAACATCATACAGTTGCAACGTGTCCAGATACACTGCAGATGTGACGGTAGCCTCAGCGAAGAAGAATGGCCCGATAATTCGATCGTGCAATAGCGCGCACCAAACATTCAGCCTTGGACTGCCTCTGGTGCACTCCGTGACCTCGCCAGGGGGTTGTGAACCCCAAATGCGCACATTATGGCGATTCACTACTCCACTGACAAAAAAGGTCGCTTCGTCGGAAAACGCAATTCGTCTGAGATAACTATCATCGTCCTGAATACGTGATAGCATTTCGACCGCAAAGTCATATCGACGTGTACTGTCATTGGGCAACAATGTAAGTGGAAGTTTACTGATGTGTGAAAAAAACTTCGATAGTTTGAAAAACAATTAGACACCAGTTTCATATTATTATCTTACTTCTAGCCTGAGTTATCAATTTATGTAATCAGGGAAAGACTTTTCGGACACCCTGTAGTTCGATGAGTTTGGTCTGGGCGAACTTCACAAGACATCCCTTGAAGTTGATCGTTGATGCCTTGACTCAGTTTTTTATTAGAGAGAACACGCAGCCCTCTCAACGAACACGCTTTTTTTTTTTCGTTATTGATCGTTGTGTTTGGTCGTTGCGGACGTCGCAAGACATCCTGTTGAAGTTCGTTTGTTGATCCTTCCACTCAGTTTTTTATTACAGAGGGTCTCTGACCGAACACGCTGAGCTACCGTGCCGGCTACCATGTAGACCAGGCGGCGGCTGGGCACTGGGCAAACATTTTATACTCATAAAGCACCTAAGAAACTTTGGATCGATTTTTCTCGGGATTTTCCGAGTAGTGCGTGCTAATACACTCCTGGAAATTGAAATAAGAACACCGTGAATTCATTGTCCCAGGAAGGGGAAAGTTTATTGACACATTCCTGGGGTCAGATACATCACATGATCACACTGACAGAACCACAGGCACATAGACACAGGCAACAGAGCATGCACAATGTCGGCACTAGTACAGTGTATATCCACCTTTCGCAGCAATGCAGGCTGCTATTCTCCCATGGAGACGATCGTAGAGATGCTGGATGTAGTCCTGTGGAACGGCTTGCCATGCCATTTCCACCTGGCGCCTCAGTTGGACCAGCGTTCGTGCTGGACGTGCAGACCGCGTGAGACGACGCTTCATCCAGTCCCAAACATGCTCAATGGGGGACAGATCCGGAGATCTTGCTGGCCAGGGTAGTTGACTTACACCTTCTAGAGCACGTTGGGTGGCACTGGATACATGCGGACGTGCATTGTCCTGTTGGAACAGCAAGTTCCCTTGCCGGTCTAGGAATGGTAGAACGATGGGTTCGATGACGGTTTGGATGTACCGTGCACTATTCAGTGTCCCCTCGACGATCACCAGTGGTGTACGGCCAGTGTAGGAGATCGCGCCCCACACCATGATGCCGGGTGTTGGCCCTGTGTGCCTCGGTCGTATGCAGTCCTGATTGTGGCGCTCACCTGCACGGCGCCAAACACGCATACGACCATCATTGGCACCAAGGCAGAAGCGACTCTCATCGCTGAAGACGACACGTCTCCATTCGTCCCTCCATTCACGCCTGTCGCGACACCACTGGAGGCGGGCTGCACGATGTTGGGGCGTGAGCGGAAGACGGCTTAACGGTGTGCGGGACCGTAGCCCAGCTTCATGGAGACGGTTGCGAATGGTCCTCGCCGATACCCAAGGAGCAACAGTGTCCCTAATTTGCTGGGAAGTGGCGGTGTGGTCCCCTACGGCACTGCGTAGGATCCTACGGTCTTGGCGTGCATCCGTGCGTCGCTGCGGTCCGGTCCCAGGTCGCCGGGCACGTGCACCTTCCGCCGACCACTGGCGACACCATCGATGTACTGTGGAGACCTCACGCCCCACGTGTTGAGCAATTCGGCGGTACGTCCACCCGGCCTCCCGCATGCCCACTATACGCCCTCGCTCAAAGTCCGTCAACTGCACATACGGTTCACGTCCACGCTGTCGCGGCAAGCTACCAGTGTTAAAGACTGCGATGGAGCTCCGTATGCGACGGCAAACTGGCTGACACTGACGGCGGCGGTGCACAAATGCTGCGCAGCTAGCGCCATTCGACGGCCAACACCGCGGTTCCTGGTGTGTCCGCTGTGCCGTGCGTGTGATCATTGCTTGTACAGCCCTCTCGCAGTGTCCGGAGCAAGTATGGTGGGTCTGACACACCTGTGTCAATGTGTTCTTTTTTCCATTTCCAGGAGTGTATTTTAACCACGTGAGATGTTAGGGGTCCTGTTTCACCACACAAAATTTCGGACAAATCCCCGACCCCACGGTCGTGCCGTCTCCTTGTGAGTTACGCTGTGCTGGATAGTGGCAGCTCCTAGCACGTTTTCAAAAATATCGATAGCCCTACGACAGTAGTTGCCCTGATGGCGCACTTAGCAAAGTCCGCCAGGATGTTGCGTTCAAGCGAATTGCTTTTCTGCGTAATCGCAGCACCCCGTAGCATACTTTTCCGAGCCGCTACGGCTGGGTGTTGCGGGCCGTTGCTGCTCGGGCCCTCGGCTGAAGAATTTAGGGCAGTGGCGTCGCAGCCGCTGTTGCGAAGAATTGGCACGCTCCGCGGGGTAAATAGCGGGCGAAATTGCTTACAGTGGTCGAGATCGGCGCGCGGGCCTCGTAGCAGTAGCCAGCTGAGCCGCCCCCACTGGCCAATATCTGAGACTTTTTGTAACACTCTGCATACAACGAAACGCCGTTTACACAGCGTTCCGTCCACAGAAGAGTTTCCCTTCGAGAGCTGCTTTTTCTGCGAAGAGCTATACCACATTTTTTATTACGTCCGTCGTTATTCTTCGTTATTCTCTTTCGTTTGACTTTCTTTTATTTCGGAATTTTGACTTTGCGTCGTATGTGTCGCGAATGCAGTTAAATGCGCAACTGGACAGGAATAGCCGCCTGCTATTCCTAACCCAGGACTTCCTCCGTGCGTAGGGTTTAATATGTGACAGCCGGCCGGTGTGGCTGAGCGGTTCTAGGCGCTTCAGTCTGGAACCGCGCGACCGCTACGGTCGCAGGTTCGAATCCTGCCTCGGGCATGGATGTCTGTGATGTCCTTAGGTTAGTTAGGTTTAAGTAGTTCTAAGTTCTAGGGCACTGATGACCTCAGATGTTAAGTCCCATAGTGCTCAGAGCCATTTGAACCAATATGTGACAGCGTAGTGTTATAAACTTTCTTTATTTGGAGTCGTCAGTATTCTGACTGGTTTCATACGGACCGACACGAATTCCTCTCCTGTGTCAATCTATTCATCTCAGAGTAGCACTTGCAACCTACGTTCTCAATTATTTGCTGGGTGTATTCCAATCTCTGTCCTCCTCCACACTTTTTGCCCTCTACAGCTCCTTCTGGTACCATGGAAGTCATTCCCAGATCTATTAACAAATGTTCTATCATCGGAGGTGAGGGTATCATCTGGGAGTGTCCCAGGGAAGTGTGGTAGGTCCGCTGTTATTTTATATCTGCATAAATGATCTTTTGGATAGCGTGGATAGCAATGTCCGTCTATTTGCTGATGATGCTGTGGTGTACCGGAAGGTGTCGTCGTTGAGTGACTGTAGGAGGATACAAGATTACTTAGACAGGATTTGAGATTGGTGTAAAGAATGGCAGATAACTCTAAATATAGATAAATGTAAATTAATGCAGATGAACAGGAAAAAGAATTCCGTAATGTTTGAATACTCCGTTAGTAGTGTAGCGCTTGACACAGTCACGTCGATTAAATATTTGGGCGTAACATTGCAGAGCGATATGAAGTGGGACAAGCATGTAATGGCAGTTGTGGGGCGGATAGTCGTCTTCGGTTCATTGGTAGAATTTTGGGAAGATGTGGTTCATCTGTAAAGGAGACCGCTCATAAAACACTAATACTTGAGTACTGCTCGAGCGTTTGGGATCCCTATCGCCGGCCGCGGTGGCCGTGCGGTTCTGGCGCTGCAGTCCGGAACCGCGGGACTGCTACGGTCGCAGGTTCGAATCCTGCCTCGGGCATGGGTGTGTGTGATGTCCTTAGGTTAGTTAGGTTTAAGTAGTTCTAAGTTCTAGGGGACTTATGACCTAAGATGTTGAGTCCCATAGTGCTCAGAGCCCTTTGAACCATTTGATCCCTATCAGGTCGAATTGAGGGAGAACATACAAGCAATTCAGAGGCGGGCTGCTAGATTTGTTACTGGTAGGTTTGATCATCACGCGACTGTTACGGAAATGCTTCAGGAACTCGGGTGGGAGTCTCTGGAGGAAAGGAGGCATTCTTTTTGTGAATCGCTACTGAGGAAATTTAGAGAACCAGCATTTGAGGCTGACTGCAGTACAATTTTCCTGCCGCCAACTTATATTTCGCGGAAAGAGCACAAAGATAAGATAAGAGAGATTAGGGCTCGTACAGAGGCATATAGGCAGTCATTTTTTCCTCATACTGTTTGGGAATGGAACAGGGAGAGAAGATGCTAGTCGTGGTACGAGGTACCCTCCGCCACGCACCGTATGGTGGATTGCGGAGTATGTATGTAGATGTAGGTTCTGTCCCTTCTTCCTTTCCCCTCATGTTCTGCGTAGAACCTCCTCATTCCTTACCTTATCAGTCCACCTAATTTTCAACATTCGTCTCTAGCTCCACATCTCAAATGCTTCGATTGTGTTCTGTTCTGGTTTTCCCATACTCCATGTTTCACTACCATACAAAGCTGTGCTTCAGATGTACATTCTCAGAAATTTCTTCCCGAAGTAAAGGCCTATGTTTGATAAGAGTAACCTTCTTTTGGCCAGGAATGCCCTTTTTTCCAGTGCTAGTCTGCTTAAAGTAAAGCACTCCGTCTTCTCGCCACGAGTGGCCTACCGATACCATCCGAGCGCCGTGTCATCCTCAGAGGAGGATGTGGATAGGAGGGGCCTGGGGTCAGCATACCGCTCTCCAGGTCTTTACGATGGTATTCTTGACCGAAGCTGCTACTATTCAGTCGAGTAGCTCCTCAATTGGCACCACGAGGCTGAGTGCACCCCGAAAAATGGCAACAGCGCATGGCGGCCTGGATGGTCACCCATCCATGTGCCGACCACGCCCAACAGCGCTTAACTTCGGTGCCGGTGCCGGTGTATCCACTGCGGCAAGGGCGTAGTCTGCTTAAAGTAGGAATTAAAATCCATGGAGAAGAAATAAAAACTTGTGGCTTGCCGATGACATTGCAGTTCTGTCAGAGACAGGGAAGGATCTGGAAGAGCAGTTGAATGGAATGGACAGTGTCTTCAAAGGAGGATATAAGATGAACATCAGCAAAAGCAAGACGAGGATAATGGAGTGTAGTAGAATTAAATAGTGTGATGCTGAGGGAATTAGATTAGGAAATGAGACACTTAAAGTAGTGAAGGAGCAAAATAACTGATGATGGTCGAAGTAGAGAGGATATAAATTGTAGACTGGCAATGGCAAGGAAAGCGTTTCTGAAGGAGAGAAATTTGTTAACATCGAGTATAGATTTAAGCGTTAGGGAGTCGTTTACGAAAGTATTTGTATGGAGTGTAGCCATGTATGGAAGTGAAACGTGGACGATAAATAGTTTAGACAAGAAGAGAATAGAAGCTTTCGAAATGTGGTGCTACAGAAGAATGCTGAGGGTTAGATGGGTAGACCACATAACTAATGAGGAGGTACTGAACAGAATTGGGGAGAAGAGGAGTTTGTGGCACAACTTGACAAGAAGAAGGGATCGGTTGATAGGACATGTTCTGAGGCATCGAGGGATCACCAATTTAGTATTGGAGGGCAGCGTGGAGGGTAAAAATCGTAGAGGGAGACCAAGAGATGAATACACTAAGCAGATTCAGAAGGGTGTAGGTTGCAGTAGGTACTGAGAGATGAAGAAGCTTGCACAGGATAGAGTAGCGTGGAGAGCTGCATCAAACCAGTCTCAGGACTGAAGACCACAACAAACAACAACAATCTGCTGTTAATGTCCTCCTTCATCAGTCCGTCATTGATTATTGTGGTGCCTAGGACGTAGAATTCCTTAACTGCATCTATTTCGTGACTGTCATTCCTGACGTTAAGTTTCTCGCTGTACTCATTTCTGTTACTTATAATTACTTTTGTCTTTCTTCGTCTTACTCTCATTCCATTTTCCGTTCTCATTAGACTGTTCGTTCCATTCAGTAGATCCTGTCATTCTTCTTCACGTTCACTCAGGATAGCAGTGTCATCAGCGAGTCTTATCATTGATACCCTTTCACCTTGAATTTTAATCCACCTTGAACCTTCTTATTATCTCCGTCATTGCTTCTTCAATGTATAGATTGAACAGTAATGGGGAAAGACTACATCCCTATTTTAATCCGAGCACTTTGTTCTTGGTCTCCCACTGTTGATTGTTCCCTATTGGCTATTATACATATTGTATATTACTTGTGTTCCCCTATAGCTTTCTTTTATATTTCTTACTTGAAAACTGAATACTTTTCTGTCTCATTCCTTCTTTCTGGCCCGTTCTCCAAAGGTCCTTTTCTATCTCGATCTCTCCTTTGTGCTTCCCTCCTTATCTCCATCCATACTTATTTCCCTCCTTCCAATCTTCACCCTCCTTTCCTCCTCCCAACCTCTTTTCCTCCATTCCTTGCTCCCTACTTTCTCCCTCTTTCCTTTTCTCCCTTCCTACACCCTCTTTCTCTCCATTTCTCCACCGACTCTCATCTCCTTCATTTCCATTTCCTTCCACCTTTCTTCCCATCCTCGCCTCACACTTTTTCCGTGTTTTCACTTTCCATCGCTCTCCCTCTTTTGCTCCATCCACCTTTTTCTTTCTCATTTCAACTTTCCGTTCTCTGTTTCTCCCTTCCCCTCTCTCTCTCTCTCTCTCTTTTCCTCCTTCCTCCCTACTTTCCCCCCTTCTTCCTTCCTTTTTCCCTCACACTTTGATTCCCTTCTTTTCTCCCTCTCCCTCTTTTTCTCCCATTTCTTTCTCCTTGAAGCCCTCCTCAATCTCTCTACACTCCTCCTACACTCTCTGTCTCCCTACATCATTCCTGTCCCCCTCCCACACTTCATCCTCTTTATCTTCCACCTCTCCTGTCTCCCTCGCTTCTTGTAGCCCTCCCCTCATTCACGCTACCACTCCCCTCTCTCACCCCCTCTCTCTGCCCCCCCCCCTATATATCTCTCTCTCGCTGTGTAGTAAAGTGTTTCTGTTGTTCTCCCTGCCCACTCTGCACACGCTACCAATGTGAACAGACAGAGGAGAACGGAGAGGCCTCGCTGCCGCTTGCAGTGCTCCGTGGCTGGTGTTTCGACACGACGCAGAAGCCCGACTTCCAGCACAGTAGGGAGAGTTTTTTTAGCGCACAGTTCCCGCTACTGACCTGGCTCTGTGTCCATCTGTTTCGTGTTGCGCCGCACCGCTATCTCGACAGCCCAGTGGCCACTGGCTACTCGCCACTGCTACGCCTCAATGATCCGCATTCACCCCTCAGAGTACGTCTCACTGCTTGGTAAAGAAAAGTTAAGAACCGAAGAGACACGGTAGGATATCAACACACACACGCCATTGGCGGGAATGTAAATGATTAGCGTGGTAGGTCCAAGTTACAGATAGGATAACCACTGAGTGTGAAACCTGGTAATTACGGAAACAATCACGGCTGAAGGCCTTTAACGTGAAAAATGGGAATTATTTACAAGTTAACAAATACATAAAATAGAGACAACAAATACACTACTGGCCATTAAAATTGCTACACCAAGAAGAAATGCAGATGATAAACGGGTATTCATTGGACAAATATATTATACTAGAACTGACATGTGATTACATTTTCACGCAATTTCGTTGCATAGATCCTGAGAAATCAGTACCCAGAACAACCACCTCTGGCCGTAATAGCGGTCTTGATACGCCTGGGCATTGCGCCAAACAGAGCTCGGATGGCGTGTACAGGTACAGCTGCCCATGCAGCTTCAACACGATACCACAGTTCATCAAGAGTAGTGACTGACGTAATGTGACAAGCCAGTTGCTCGGCCACCATTGACCAGACGTTTTCAGTTGGTGAGAGATCTGGAGAATGTGCTGGCCAGGGCAGCAGTCTAACATTTTCTGTATCCAGAAAGGCCCTTACAGGACCTGCAACATGCGGTCGTGCATTATTCTGCTGAAATGTAGGGTTGCGCAGGGATTGAATGAAGGGTACAGCCACGGGTAGTAACACATCTGAAATGTATCGTCCACTGTTGAAAGTGCCGTCAATGCGAACGAGAGGTGACCGAGACGTGTAACCAATGGCACCCCGTACCGTCACGCCTGGTGATACGCCAGTATGGCGATTACGAATACACGCTTCCAACGTGCGTTCACCGCGATGTCGCCAAACACGGATGCGACCATCATGATGCTGTCAACAGAACCTGGATTCATCCGAAAAAATGACGTTTTGCCATTCGTGCACCCAGGTTCATCGTTGAGTACACCATCGCAGGCGTTCCTGTCTGTGATGCCAGCGTTAAGGGCAACCGTAGCCAAAGTCTAGGAGCTGATAGTCCCTGCTCCTAACGTCGTCGAAATGTTTGTGCAGATGGGTGTTGTCTAGCAAACGTCCCCATCTGTTGACTCAGGGATCGAGACGTGGCTGCACGATCCGTTACAGCCGTGCGGATAAGATGCCTGTCATCTCGACTGCTAGTGATACGAGGCCGTTGTGATCCAGCACGGCGTTCCGTATTACTCTCCTGAACCCACCGATTCCATATTCCGCTAACAGTCATTGGATATCGACCAACGCGAGCAGCAATGTCGCGATACGATAAACCGCAATCCCGATAGGCTAGAATCCAACCTTTATCAAAGTCGGAAACGTGATGGTACGCATTTCTCCTCCTTGCACGAGGCATCACAACAATGTTTCACCAGGCAACGTCGGTCAACTTCTGTTTTTGTATGAGAAATCGGGTGGAAACTTTCCTCATGTCAGCACCTTGTAGGTGTCGCCATCGGCGCCAACGTTGTGGGTTGCTCTGAAAAGCTAATCATTTGCATATCACAGCATCTCTTTCCTGTCGGTTAAATTTCGCGTCTGTAGCACATCTTCGTGGTGTAGCAATTTTAATGACCAGTAGTGTAAGTTTTGAAAAGAAACCAACGTGGTCACAATCAGAATTGTACAGCAAGTAACCACAATAACGACTGAAGGCCTTCAACGCCAAAAGGGCAATTATAAAAAATTTAACAAACATACTGTCAAACGGCGAATGGCATAGCAAAAGTTAATTTAAAAAAACAAACAACAGATCACTCAACAGGTGAGACAAATGATGGTAACTAAATAGTACAATAATAAAATAAAACACAGGGGCCAGTGACAGATGGTGCGCCAGGAGTTGACGTCTGAGTTGGTCACACCAAAAATGGTTCAAATGGTTCTGAGCACTATGGGACTTAACATCTGTGGTCATCAGTCCCCTAGAACTTAGAACTACTTAAACCTAACTAACCTAAGGACAACACACACGTCCATGCCCGAGGCAGGATTCGAACCTGCGACCGTAGCGGTCACGCGGTTCCAGACTGAAGCGCCTAGAACCGCATGGCGACACCAGCCGGCTTGGTCACATCAAAAGCAAATTCGCGATCGAAAAGAAAGGCAGCCAAGAGTTGCATTCAGATCACAAGGTGGTAACTCGGACTGCTGGCAGCCTAACGAGCGACTAATGATAATCTTGGTGAGGCTACCTGACATCCAACAAAACAAACACAAGATGTAAAACTAAGACAAAACCGGAAACGTCGGTCTGGGACCCGCCCGCACAATACTATGCTTAGAGCGCCCGGAACAAAAAGGAATGACTCCCACTAAGGTAGAAGAATCGCCACCCAACCTACAATCATGACGCTTATTGGCCTCGCCGGACAGAGGCGGCAAGGCGAGGAAATGTACACTCCCGTTATACAGGGCGGTCCACTGATAGTGACCGGGCCAAATATCTCACGAAATAAGCATCAAACGACAAAACTACAAAGAACGAAACTCGTCTAGCTTGAAGGGGGTAGCCAGATGGCGCTATGGTTGGCCCGCTAGATGGCGCTGCCATAGGCCAACAGACATCAAGTGCGTTTTCTAAAATAGGAACCCCCATTTTTATTGCGAGTAGTACGTAAAGAAATATGAATGTTTTAGTTGGACCACTTTTTTCGCTTTCTGACAGATGGTGCTGTAATAGTCACAAACGTGTAAGTACGTGGTATCACGTAACATTCCGCCAGTGCGGACGGTATTTGCTTCGTGATACATTACCCGTGTTAAAATGGACCGTTTACCAGTTGCGGAAAATGTGGATATCGTGTTCATGTACGGCTATTGTGATCAAAATGCCCAACGGGCGTG
Source organism: Schistocerca serialis cubense (assembly GCF_023864345.2). Taxonomy (NCBI): domain Eukaryota; kingdom Metazoa; phylum Arthropoda; class Insecta; order Orthoptera; family Acrididae; genus Schistocerca; species Schistocerca serialis. The sequence goes on from NC_064648.1 coordinate 116,443,947, forward strand.
TGCTATGTATGCTGCTCGGTATCCTGGACGACATCGTCCAAGTTTCCGGACCGTTCGCCGGATAGTTACGTTATTTAAGGAAACAGGAAGTGTTCAGCCACACGTGAAACGTCAACCACGACCTGCAACAAATGATGATGCCCAAGTGGGTGTTTTAGCTGCTGTCGCGGCTAAACCGCACATCGGTAGCAGACAAAATGTGCGACAATCGGGAATCTCAAAAACGTCGGTGTTGAGAATGCTACATCGACATCGATTGCACCCGTACCATATTTCTGTGCACCAGGAATTGCATGGCGACGACTTTGAACGTCGTGTACAGTTCTGCCACTGGGCACAAGAGAAATTACGGCACGATGACAGATTTTTTGCACGCGTTCTATTTAGCGACGAAGCGTCATTCACCAACAGAGGTAACGTAAAGCGGCATAATATGCACTATTGGGCAACGGAAAATCCACGATGGCTGCGACAAGTGGAACATCAGCGACCTTGGCGGGTTAATGTATGGTGCGGCATTATGGGAGGAAGGATAATTGGCTCCCATTTTATCGATGGCAATCTAAATGGTGCAGTGTATGCTGATTTCCTACGTAATGTTCTACCGATGTTACTACAACCCCTGAGAACATGCGTCAGCGCATTGTCAATGCGTGTGCGAACATTACGGAAGGCGAACTATTGGCTGTTGAGAGGAATGTCGTTACACGTATTGCCAAATGCATTGAGGTTGACGGACATCATTTCGAGCATTTATTCCATTAATGTAGTATATACAGGTAATCACGCTGTAACTGTTGTGGCGTAGCAAGACAGCCACGCCACTCGGAGGCAGCCGAAAGGCACGCGTTAAGCTCACGCAGATTGGCGTGAGGTCTGGAACAGGACAATGTCTTGAGAATTGCAAATAAAGTACGTAGATGATGTAATACTTAACTTTAATCCATAATGGGAGTACATCGCTCTTGATGATACAAAAGTATAATAAGCTCAATATAACTGGTAATGGCGCCTTGCTAGGCCGTAGCAAATGACGTAGCTGAAGGCTATGCTAACTATCGTCTCGGCAAATGAGAGCGTAATTGTTAGTAATCCATCTCTGGCAAAGTCGGCTGTACAACTGGGGCGAGTGCCAAGACGTCTCTCTAGACTAGAGCTGCCGTGTGGCGGCGCTCGGTCTGCTATCACTGACAGTGGCGACACGCGGGTCCGACGTATACTACCGGACCGCGGTCGATTTAAAAGCTACCACCTAGCAAGTGTGGTGTCTGGCGGTGACATCACAGTAACAACATTCGTTCTCAGAAATAATAAGTTGACAGAGGTACATGTATCACATTGAAACAACCGAAATAAAATGTTCAAACGTACCTACGTTCTGTATTTTAATTTGAAAAACCTACCTGTTACCAACTGCTCCTCTAGAATTATGAACCATATGTTTGTGACTCTTATTACAGCGCTATCTATCACAAAGCGAAAAAAGTGGTCCAACTAAGATATTCATATTTGTTTACGTATTAAACGAATATGTAATAAAAAATGGGGTTCCTATTTAAAGAAACGCAGTTGATATCCGATTGACCTATGGCAGGGCGATCTAGTGGGCCAACCATAGAGCCATCTGGCTTCCCCCTTCAAGCTAGACCAAGTTTCGTTCTTTGTAATTTTCTCGTTTGACGCTTATTTCGTGAGATATTTTGCCCAGCCACGATCAATGGACCACCCTGTATACACTGACCCCCAGGGCAGATAGCTGGGGCGTTAGCGGCCACAACACAGAAATAACGCTGGTTTAACTTAACGATGTAAGAAGTAGAAAATAGCAATTATTAATTAGAAGCTCAGGAAAGCTAATCAGATCCGCCTTCCCCAAACTTTTCGCCTCAGTGACACTACGAGCAGCAACACGAACCCAGGTCACTTTGAGTCGCGAGATTTCACAGTGGTGGTGGTTTCTCTACGCGAACAAATGGCTCTGAGCACTATGCGACTTAACTTCTGAGGTCATCAGTCGCCTAGAACTTAGAACTAATTAAACCTAACTAACCTAAGGACATCACACACATCCATGCCCGAGGCAGGATTCGAACCTGCGACCGTAGTGGTAACGCGGTTCCAGACTGAAGCGCCTTTAACCGCACGGCCACACCGGCCGGCTCTACGCGAACAGCAGTGCACTCAAACATGCAGGATCCGGTTTCTACGAGGTCGTGCACCCTCGTGACCACAGCCCTTCGATCCGGCAGTCCAAATACGCCGCAAGCAGTCCCGGCCTGTTGTCCCATCTGAGGTCATCAGTCCCCTAGAGCCTAGAACTACTTAAAGCTAACTAACCTAAGGACATCACACACATTCATGCCCGAGGCAGGATTCAAATGGCTCTGAGCACTATGGGACTTAACATCTATGGTCATCAGTCCCCTAGAACTTAGAACTACTTAAACCTAACTAACCTAAGGACATCACACAACACCCAGTCATCACGAGGCAGAGAAAATCCCTGACCCCGCCGGGAATCGAACCCGGGAACCCGGGCGTGGGAAGCGAGAACACTACCGCACGACCACGAGCTGCGGACCCGAGGCAGGATTCGAACCTGCGACCGTAGCGGTCGCGCGGTTCCAGACTGTAGCGCTTAGAAACGCTCGGACACTCCGGCCGGCGGTGTACCCCTCGTTGCGTTTAGTTCAGCAGTCAATTCACGGACAGTTTTTAATCTGTTACGTTTACTGGTCACTACCAAATATTTTTCCTGGCGTTCTGATATTTTCCTGGGGGCTCTTGAGCGAGGACGATCTCCATAGGCGCCTGTTTCTCGATGCCACTGTATGGTTTTGACACTCTGCTGATGGAATTTGTCAGTTTCATTGCTATTTGTCGGACTCTATTGCCTTCTTGGTGCAAAGTGATTATCATTACCCGTGATTCGCAAGGAATCTGGCACTTTGGGACCATTTTCAATTATTTTCGCGGCGTGTTATACCTTCATGCAAACGCAACTACAAGTGAACACAAATGTAAACAACGTACCTCTACATAGACATGCGGGAGTAACGTCTGGGTCGGTGGACTGGAAGGAGCGGTGCAACACCCTGACCACCCCACTCTCCGCTCTCCAGACATTACACCCCTTGACTTCTTTTTCTGTGGCTATGTCGAGGACAGAGTCTTCGTCACACCAGTTGCTGACGTCGACGAACTGAAGGCTAGGATACAAGCTGCTGTGGGTACTGTGACAGAACACGTGTTACGAAACACCTGGTGGGAAGTGGAATACCGCCTCGACATTCCCCGAGCTACCAAGGGAGCACACGCTGAGGTTTACTAACGTAAGTGGTCTTAAAAAAATTAGTAACACTGAAATATGTAACGGCATCATATGTAACTTATTATGTCAAACAGTTATTTTGTTATAAATTTTTATAAACAGGGTAAGACTTTGGGCTCTAGACTGTAACACTTTTCTTACTGTGTTAAGTTAGTAACTCTTAATGAAAAGATTACGAGAGCATTTTAAATTCTGTGAATATTTACATGCTCTACTGATAATAAAATGTTTGTTGCCCATGCAAATACGGAATTGGCTCCGTGGGTTAGCACTTAGTAATATGTGGGGTGCATCGAAAAGAGTCATCCGATTTATAAAAATAGTTACTATTATATAATTTTAGATTTGTGCGTGAACAACGTACGGTTGGAAAGAGCAAACTCTCGAGTTTTACATGGTTTCAGGTAGCAGCAGTGTCTGCCCACTTCACTTCTAGCAAAAATGGCCTCGGGACAACAGAAAGCGTTTTGTGTTCTGCGTTTCGCGCAGTGCGGGTCAGTAATAACTGATGAGCGTGACTTTCTGTAGCGTGGGTCGTCCTACAGCACAGAGCATTAGACGATGGCACGAACAATTCGGAGAAACAGGTTGTTTGCGTGAAGGCAAATCGCCGGGCCGTCCGCGAGTGTCTGACACAGACGTCGAACGCATAAGCCATAGTTCCACAAGGAGTCCGCAGAAATCCGTTCGCCGTGCAGCTCGACAGCTCAACATGACCCGGATATCATTCTGGCGTGTGTTGCGTCAAGGTTTATTCATGAAACCGTACCAAATTCGGCTACCGCAATCTCTTCGTGAATGTGACAGACAATATAATGTGGAGTCCTGTAATTTGCTTCTTGGCAAGATGGAGGAGGGGAGTTTTCTTCCACACTTAGTGTTGTGTGAGGAGGCGACGTTCCATTTAAATGGAAAGGTGAACCGTCACAATGTGAGAATATGGGGTACGAAACAATCACATGAAGTTGTACAAAGTGAGGGGGTGTCTCCAAAAATTAATGTTTTGGGCAGTTTCAAGGGAAAAGATGTGCGGTCCATTTCTCTTTTTGCCGAGAACACTGTGACAGGAAGCACACATCTCGATATGCTTGAGAACTTTCTTTTCCCACAGTTGGAGACTGATTCGAAGGACTTCATTTACCAACACGATGGGGCACCGCCACGCTGGACCAAATGATTCAGCCTTACATTACTGGCCGCCAAGGTCATCGGAGCTGACTGTATGTGGCTATTCCTCGTGGAGGTTTATAAAAGGCTCTGTTAATGCATCACCGTTACCAATAAAACTGAATGAACTGAGATATCGCGTAACAGCGGCTGTTGAAGCTGGAACTCAAGACATGCTCGTTGCAGTGTGGGAACGATTTGATTACCGCGTTGACATGTGCCGTGCATCTCAAGGGGGGCATATTGAACTTCTATGAAATGGTAGGAAAAAAACTTCTTGATTTTCTCGTTGATCAAAAAACAAAATCCATTGTTTATCTTTATTAGTTTCAGAAATATAGACATTCCAAATCGGATGATTCGTTTTGATGCAGCCTTTTTTTTTTTCCATCAGTCTACTGACTGGTTTGATGCGGCCCGCCACGAATTCCTTTCCTGTGCTAACCTCTTCATCTCAGAGTATCACTTGCAACCTACGTCCTCAATTATTTGCTTGACGTATTCCAATCTCTGTCTTCCTCTACAGTTTTTGCCCTCTACAGCTGCCTCTAGTACCACGGAAGTCATTCCCTCATGTCTTAGCAGATGTCCTACCATCCTGTCCCTTCTCCTTATCAGTGTTTTCCACATATTCCTTTCCTGTCCGATTCTGCGTAGAACCTCCTCGTTCCTTACCTTATCAGTCCACCTAATTTTCAACATTCGTCTACAACACCACATCTCAAATGCTTCGATTCTCTTCTGTTCCGGTTTTCCCACAGTCCATGTTTCACTACCATACAATGCTGTACTCCAGACGTACATCCTCAGAAATTTCTTCCTCAAATTAAGGCCGGTATTTGATATTAGTAGACTTCTCTTGGCCAGAAATGCCTTCTTTGCCATAGCGAGTCTGCTTTTGATGTCCTCCTTGCTCCGTCCGTCATTGGTTAGTTTACTGCCTAGGTGGCAGAATTCCTTAACTTCATTGACTTCGTGACCATCAATCCTGATGTCAAGTTTCTCACTGTTCTCATTTCTACTGCTTCTCATTACCTTCGTCTTTTTCCGATTTATTCTCAAACCATACTGTGTACTCATTCGACTGTTCATTCCGTTCAGCAGATCATTTAATTCTTCTTCACTTTCACTCAGGATAGCAATGTCATCAACGAATCGTATCATTGATATCCTTTCACCTTGTATTTTAATTCCCCTCCTGAACCTTTCTTTTATTTCCATCATTGCTTCCTCGATGTACAGATTGAAGAGTAGGGGCGAAAGGCTACAGCCTTTTCTTACACCCTTCTTAATACGAGCACTTCGTTCTTGATCGTCCACTCTTACTATTCCCTCTTGGTTGTTGTAGATAGTCGATTATGAAGCACCGTGCGACAATTGGATGCGTACCGTGCGTGCTGGTATACATCTTACTGTCGCACGTTGCTTCGTCGCCGAGTATCGCTATGTTAACTCGCGTTCTCAAGGCTAGTGTAGTCGAAAAACTAATTTACTGGTCTGTATAAATCTGTCAAAGGCAGCGGTGCAAAGTCCCCCGCCTTATCTCCGCAAAGTTAATGTTCACTGTTTGCGGGCACGCGCAAGGTGACTCGGTTCGGTAACATTTGACACAGTTTTACAAACTGCGAGAATTACTGTGGCGCCGAGCGAGATGGCGCAGTGGTTCGCACTCTGGGTTCTCATTCGGGAGGACGACGGTTCAAACGCGCTTGCCACCACCCTGATTTACTTCCTTCCCCCCCCCCCCCCCCCCCAAGTCATCGCAGAACTGTACGAGGTTAAAGTAAAGCACGATTTATTTAGTTGTTATTCATCTGGTGAATCTAATAAAACATGCAGCAGACGTGTATCTGCAGTAGATTTCCAGAACATAGGGAGAAGCAAAGACGTAATTTCGTAAAATTTTTAGTTTATTGACTACGTGAACAAATTTGTTTCTTTAAAGTCTAGACAATTGCACAAAGTTTTCAACAGGAGTTGTAGACATTTTGGAAAAGCGATGGTGATAACGTTAGCTAAAATTGTATGAATGTGCCAGATAATCTGCTTTTATTAATGCGATAGTACACGTGAATTCGTGTTAAACCGAAAAAAACAAAGCTCAGTGTTAAGGAAGTTGTACAGTGTACATTCGAAATACGCCACTAATGGTTCGTGCATTCGGAATCCTCGGAGATGAATAACGTACGCGATATTCGTTAACTGCAGCCGTAGCATTACCATCACATTTTCCATAAATCAACACCATATCGGCGTTTTCCTCTGTAGTAAATTTGAATGGCGTCCCTATTTCGTAAATAATCTAAAAAACTACAACAGTTTCACTTAAGGGGCTCCGGAAAGGCTCAAAATCATTAAAAGATCAATTTTTACTTTTTTGCGTTTTATGAATCTGCAGACTATTACCTTTTAATAGAAATATAATTTATTCAATTCCGAAGACTACAACTATTTTTAAATTTTTTTTGAAATGTGTTCTACATGGGCGTGACCCACTGTGGCGCTGTTAAACTGCTGTCAAATGGTATTATTAACGTCCGTGTTCATCAGGTACATTTTAGTGATGTGAGATAAAGTATGTGTTGTGGCTAAGCTGTGATGGTTCAATAAATATCGCTGGTGTGATTGTCGATTGTTTCATGTTTATTTACTCTGTCGTTATCTCGAAAATATTCGTAATTAATTCTGTTTCTTGAGTCTCTGTTTTGTTGAAGTATAATAATGAGTAAAAGTAAAGTTATTAGAAATCCTCTGAAGGCTTTTAAGAAAAGGAGAAATGTTGGATAGCCAAAGGTATGTGTTATTACTGTAAACAATAAAGACGATAACCAAGTGAGTGAACCTAACCTCTCAAGTACACCTGCCCATAGCAGTCAAAGTGGGAAAGAAAATACTTCACAGAAGAAGCTCGGTTCAATGAGTGAAAACTATGAATGTTTTATGGGCGAATCGGATGTGAATGAAATATTTGATATGTCGGTTCTCAAAGGAATTTTTTCAAACTGTGTAAGATGTATTCATTGTAGTGAAGTTGGTCTGGAACTCTCCATAATAAAGCACGTAGGACTTGCTAGTGAAATACAACTGAAATGTGATAAGTGTTCATACATGACCACCTTTTGGAACAGTGTTGCAGTAACTGCAACTGAAGAAAATGGTAGCAAAATCTACGAACACAACAACGAGCGATGCTTGCTTTAGACAAGGAACGCCTTCGGGCTGCAGACAGGGCTGTAAAGAGTCTAGAAATACAAGCAAGAGTAAACAGGAGGAGGAACAAGAGGAAGCTGGAGGAGGAGTTTGCAGAGGATGAAGATAATCCATCCTATGGACCTGGAATGCACTAAAAAGTTAATCCAATCTTTGTCGCTCGATTCCCAAAACTTTTATTTTCTCATACTAATTACATGTTTTCTAAGGATCTTCCAAACATATTTGTTTCAAACTTTCAGTAAATGTTACACAGTACCTTCTGCATAATTTAACACAGCCTTTTTCCAAAAAACTGTATATTTTTGAATATATAAATAAAAAATTGCAAAAAAAGTTGTGAATTTTCATTACAATTGAAAAAAATCATCTTTAATCACTGAACTAAAATTTTGTAAAATCCCTGTGTTAAGTTGTAGCCCATATTCCAATAAATAATCTGTAAAAAGTTCAACTTCCTACCTCAAATACTTTGTGAGGAAAGATGTAATTTATAAGCGTTATTTTAACATTGCAAGTATACGGCATTCCGGAGTCTCTTAAACACACTAACAACAAAATAAATGGAAATCATGCTTTGACATTGTACAGTTTTGCGATGGCTTCATATTAGGGAAGTTGGAGATTAGTGTTCAATGTCCCGTCGACAACGAGGTCATTAGAGACGGAGCACAAGCTCGGATCAGGGAAGGATGGGAAGGAAATCGGCTCTGCCCTCTCAAAGGAACCATCCCAGCATTTGCCTGAAGCGATTTAGGGAAATCACAAAAACTTAAATGAGGATGGCTTGACGTGGGTTTGAACCGTCGTCCTCCCGAATACGGGTGCAGTGTGCTAACCACTGCGCCACCTCGCTCGGTAGCGATGTTGCTAAATTTCAGGCAAAATCTTGTATTAGCCGTAACTCTGTAACTAAACGTTTTCGGACCTATGTTTATACAAATGTTTATTTAGTTTTCCTCGTTGAATACCATATTAAAATATTTGCAGGTCTTCGTGAATCACCCTGTATAAATATCTCGATATACTGCCACTGTTCATTAGTCTGCCTCACAACTGTTCTACATTCCATGTACAACTGGTGAAGTTGTTTACTTTAAATAACAGTAGCAATAGTGCTAAAAGCCATTCAACACCCAAGATCGCATAAAATAATTCTTTATTTAAGAAATGGCTCTGAGCACTATGGGACTTAAAATCGGAGGTCATCAGTCCCCTAGAACTTAGAACTAGTTAAACCTAACTATGAACATCACACACATCGATGCCCGAGGCAGGATTCGAACCTGCGACCGTAGCGGTCGCACGGTTCCAGACTGAAGCGCCTAGAACCGCTCGGTCACTCCGGCCTGCCTCTTTATTTAAGACAACCAGTTTCAACACACTTTGCTGTCATCTTCAGTTTTCAAAAATCTTTTTGTTGTAAAACGTGCTCATTTTGCGCTGAACCTCTCGCCAGGATGACAAATCAGCACATTATAAAAGGTTTGTCTTCGCTAAAATATTTAAAAACATAAAGTATAGGTTCAGCGTAAAATGAGCACTTTTTACAGCAAAAAGATTTTTAAGACCTGAAGATGACAGCGAAGTCTGTCGAAACCAGATAAACGAAGAAGTATCCTATGTGATCTTGGCTTCTGATTGGTTTTCAGCAGTTAAAACAGATCGCTCTTCAGTACGCTCAAAATGGCAAAAATGAATCAATAGTAATAGTGGTGAAACTTCCTGGTAGATTAAAACTGTGAGCCGGACTGAGACTCGAACTCCGGACCTTTGCCTTTCGCGGGCATGTGCTTTACTACATTTTTTCCCTTTTTTTTTACTTTTTTATATTTTTCTATTCATTAGACCTGTTACACTTCAGGCATTGGCCCCTATGACTCATACTACCCTCACAAATCTATCTAACCTAAAACAAAAATAAAGCTAGTGCTACTGCCACTTTCGCCCTAAAAGCTAACTAGGACGGTTGTTTGCCATCACTTCAGGCTCCGCCCATGAACAAAAATAAAATACGCCTCTGAACGTTTTATATTAAAAAAAAGATAAACGAAAGGGTGCAATACTTTTATTATGTTGTTGTTGTTGTGGTCTTCAGTCCTGAGACTGGTTTGATGTAGCCCTCCATGCCACTCTATCATGTGCAAGCTTCTTCATCTCCCAGTACCTACTGCAACCCACATCCTTCTGAACCTGCTTAGTGTATTCATCTCTTGGTCTCCCTCTACGATTTTTACCCTCCACGCTGCCCTCCAATACTAAATTTCTGATCCCTTGATGTCTCAGAACATGTCCTAACATCCGATCCTTTCTTCTAGTCAAGTTGTGCCACAAGCTCCTCTTCTCCCTCCTCATTAATTTCGTAATCTACCCATCTGATCTTCAGCATCCTTTCGAAAGCTTCTATTTTCTTTTTGTCTGAACTGCTTATCGTCCACGTTTCACTTCCATAAATGGCTACACTCCATACAAATACTTTCAGAAACGACTTCCTGACACTTAAATCTATACTCGATGTCAACAAATTTCTCTTCTTCAGAAACGCTTTCCTTGTCATTGCCAGTCTACATTTTGTATCCTCTCCACTTCGACCATCATCAGTTATTTTGCTCCCTAAATAGCAAAACTCCTTTACTACTTTAAGTGTCTCATTTCCTAATCTAATACCCTCAGCATCACCCGACTTAATTCGACTACATTCGATTATCCTCGTTTTGCTTTTGTTCATGTTCATCTTGTATCCTCCTTTCAAGCCACTGTCCATTCCGTTCAACTGCTCTTCCAAGTCCTTTACTGTCTCTAACAGAATATAAATATAATATTAGAACAAATAAGCCCTCGGTCACAAATATTAAGTCAAAATTGACCAGGTTTCGACGCTTCTATGAGCGTCGTCTTCAGAATTAAACTAACTATTCTAAAACATATTAGGTATATAATACATTAATAAAATTAAAGTTTGTAGTGACTGGAAAGAGATGCAGTACTTACAAGCCTTGTTGCAACCCTTGTTCACTCAAGTACGAGCAGCCCTTAGCGGTTCGCCATCTCATTTACAACTATTCATGACGTCGCCTCTCCGGCTTAGATTTTTTAAAATGTGACTTGTAGGTACAGCATCTCTTTCCAGTCAGTACAAACTTTAATTTTATTAATGTATTATATGCCTAATATGTTGTAGAACAGTTAGTTTAATTCTGAAGATGACGCTCATAGCAGCGTCGAAACGTGGTCAATTGTGACTTAATATTTGTGACCGAGGGCGTATTTGTTCTAATATATTTCTGACACGGTCACTGAACCTTAGCAGCTATGTTCAAAATAAAATATAATACTTTCATTATATTTTATTTGTTTTTAATTTTCTTGGTATGTTATGATTTGTAATTCTTTTTTTATTCATTTATTTTTTGTTTATTTTCTTTCGCGGGTGTCCACAGCCGCCAGACAGCGGGATATTCTGGTTGTCTTCTCGTCCAGCGAGGGTGAAGCACCTCATAATTACCGTTTATGTCTCTCATCAGTCCATCATGTGCTATATCTAAGTCTCTTCTCACACCCAGTACACCCCAATGGTCTGGAAGACGCGTAAACAACGACTCCAAGTAATTCGCAAAAAGCGAACCATACGACGCTTTGCGGCGTAAAACCGTGCAGTTGCTCATTAAATAATGCCGAAAATCTAACACCCGTGTAACGCTCTCACTAAGAAAAGTATATGTCATACCTTTAACCCACACCGTGACGTGGTGACGAGTAGCAGGTTCAAATGGTTCAAATGGTTCAAATGACCTTCTGAGGTCTTCAGTCACCTAGAACTTAGAACTACTTAAACCTAACTAACCTAAGGACATCACACACATCCATGCCCGAGGCAGGATTCGAACCTGCGACCGTAGCAGTCTCGCGTTTCTAGACTGTAGCTCCTAGAACCGCTCGGCCACCCCGGCCGGCCGAGTAAGAGGGAAGTAAGTGATGTTGGGATGGATCAGCTACCAACTGAGCTACCCAAGCACGATTGTGGACCCGTCTTCACAGCTTTACTTCCGCCAGTACCTCGTCTCGTGCCTTCAGAACTTCACAGAAGCTGTCCTGAGAAATTTGCAGAACTAGCACTCCTGAAAGCTGTGTGGATGGTTCGTGAGTCGTGCTTGCGTAGCTCGGTTGGTGTCGGCACGGTAGCTCAGCGTGATCGGTCAGAGAGGTAGTTGGCCTCAAACACTGAGTGCAGGGATCAACAACGAATTTGTTTTTTTTTTTTTTGTTTTGTTGTTGTTGTTGTTGTTGTTGTTCACTTCAGTCCTGAGACTGGTTTGATGCAGCTCTCCATGCTACTCTATCCTGTGCAAGCTTCTTCATCTCCCAGTACCTACTGCAACCTACATCCTTCTGAATCTGATTAGTGTATTCATCTCTTGGTCTCCCTCTACGATTTTTAACCTCCACGCTGCCCTCAAATGCTAAATTTGTGATCCCTTGATGCCTCAAAACATGTCCTACCAACCGATCCCTTCTTCTGGTCAAGTTGTGCCACAAACTTCTCTTCTCCCCCAATCCTATTCAATACCTCCTCATTAGTTACGTGATCTACCCACCTTATCTTCAGCATTCTTCTGTAGCACCACATTTCGAAAGCTTCTATTCTCTTCTTGGCCAAACTAGTTATCGTCCATGTTTCACTTCCAACGAATTAAACTGGCGAAATACAACGAACAATTACGAAAACAAAAAAAAGGTTGGTATAGCAAACCGCGAAAGGCAAGGTCCCGAGTTTGAGTCTCGGTCCGGCACACAGTTTTAATCTGTCAGGAATTTCCAAATCAGCGCACACTCCGCTGCAGAGTGAAAATTTCAATCTGGATTGTTAGTAGTAGCTATTGCACTGTTTGTTCGCCTCGTGACATGACTTTCCTTTGTTACAGGGAGAAGAAAGAACCTGGAGAGAAGCCGGTATCAGCTCGGAACTTGCCTCCGTGTGCATCATAAGTGCGCCTGGAAGGAATAAGCACTTTGCCTCCAGAACCTCCGAAGCCAGGACTGACCCGACGGTACTGAAGACAGCGATCTCGGGAATGGTTTTCGCTTACTGCAGTTGACGACTGTGGCTGCCTTAGGACTAACAAATTTAGCACAGAACAATATTATTCCGCATCGAGTCCATATCAGTCGTCGTAGTCTCTTCGTTACGAATAGTTAGGCCAATTAAACTTAGCATTACTATTACTCACGGCAGTCATCAGTGGGCAAGGTTCGTTGTACCATCTGACGGGCTCTCCAGATGAGCTGTCGCTATGTGGTGAGGGGAGGAGCTATTTGCGACTACTTTGCCGGGTGACACAGTGGACGTGATAGCGATAGCAAACTGAAACGAGTGCAGTGTGCTGCCGTATGACTTAAGAGTGTCAAGGTGAACTGCCTGGCAATTGGTAGATATCGAAAGTGAAAATTGATATTTATTGCTTCGAAGGTGGCTGCATTGGTCAGGCAATTACCTGGCTAATATTTATTGCTTCGTAGTTGGTAGCACTGGTAAGGTGTAATATAGTTGAAATTTGGTGCTTCGTAATTGGCAACACTGTTTGGGTGGACCTTCTGGGTTATTTATTGATTCAAAGTAGGCAGCATTGCGAGGGGAATCACCGGAGGGGAGGAGTAGTTTGCGATTAATTTGCCTGGTGACACAGTGGACGTCAGATCGATAGCAAACTCAAAAGTGTGCTGCTGTGTAACTGAAGAGTGTCAAGGTGAACTGCTTGACAGTTGGTTGATATTGAAAGTGAAAATTGATATTTATTGCTTCGAAGGTGGCTGCATTGGTGAGCCAATTACCTGGCTAATATTTATTGCTTTTTAGTTGGTAGTACTGGTAGGGTAATAATATAGTTGAAATTTGGTGCTTCGTAATTGGCAACACTGGTAGGGTGAACCTTCAGGGTTATTTATTGTTTCAAAGTAGGCACCATTGCGAGGGGAATCACCGGAGTGTATTCAATAGATATCAAATTCAACGAAGTACAGAGAGGCGGTAAGTGCGATAGTGTTTCTGGGTGAGTAGGTACCGGGGCAGTGGGCTTTAAGTAGACGCAAAGTGCTAACCTCGGCCCCAATACGGGGGTGAAGTTGAGCCTCCAGTCCCTGGACCCTCGAAGGCCAGCGGCCGCCGACGACAGTGAGCGCTGCCAACCTCCGCCCGCGGAAGTCCCTGCCGTGGCAGCCATGTCGGCCATGGACATCACTTGCGGGTTCCCCATCTTCGGGGCGTCGGGCTACCAGCGGCAGCGCAACTGCAGCGAGGGCAGTTCCAGCGGAGCCTCCACCTGTGAGTACCCACCATTTAGTATAGTATGAGATGGGCAAACTCGTTCATCCTTGGGAACTACTTCACTGCTGATAGTTCTTTTTTGGGAACCGTTCATTTTTACTCGTTCACCGTTCATTTGTGCTTGGTATATGGTTCTTAAGAAAAACTGAAAACTAGTAGTGTAGGTGACTGAACGATGGAGGGCACCAAGAGGGGGCAAACTCGTTCATTCTTGGGAACTAGTTCACTGCTGATCGTTCTTTTTTGGGAACCGTTCATTTTTACTCGTTCACCGTTCATTTGTGCTTGGTATATGGTTCTTATGAAATACTGAAAACTAGTGTAGGTGACTGAAGGATGGAGGGCACCAAGAGGGGGCAAACTCGTTCATTCTTGGGAACTAGTTCACTCCTGATCGTTCTTTTTTGGGAACCGTCCTCTTTGACTCGTTCACCGTTCATTTGTGCTTGGTATATGGTTCTTAAGAAAAACTGAAAACTAGTAGTGTAGGTGACTGAAGGATGGAGGGCACCAAGAGGGGGCAAACTCGTTCATTCTTGGGAACTAGTTCACTGCTGATCGTTCTTTTTTGGGAACCGTCCTTTTTGACTCGTTCACCGTTCATTTGTGCTTGGTATATGGTTCTTAAGAAAAACTGAAAACTAGTAGTGTACGTGACTGAAGGATGGAGGGCACCAAGAGGGGGCAAACTCGTTCATTCTTGGGAAGTAGTTCACTGCTGATCGTTCTTTTTTGGGAACCGTTCATTTTTACTCATTCACCGTTCATTTGTGCTTGGTATATGGTTCTTATGAAAAACTGAAAACTAGTAGTGTAGGTGACTGAAGGATGGAGGGCACCAAGAGGGGGCAAACTCGTTCATTCTTGGGAACTAGTTCACTGCTGATCGTTCTTTTTTGGGAACCGTTCATTTTTACTCATTCACCGTTCATTTGTGCTTGGTATATGGTTCTTATGAAAAACTGAAAACTAGTAGTGTAGGTGACTGAAGGATGGAGGGCACCAAGAGGGGGCAAACTCGTTCATTCTTGGGAACTAGTTCACTGCTGATCGTTCTTTTTTGGGAACCGTTCATTTTTACTCATTCACCGTTCATTTGTGCTTGGTATATGGTTCTTATGAAAAACTGAAAACTAGTAGTGTAGGTGACTGAAGGATGGAGGGCACCAAGAGGGGGCAAACTCGTTCATTCTTGGGAACTAGTTCACTGCTGATCGTTCTTTTTTGGGAACCGTTCATTTTTACTCATTCACCGTTCATTTGTGCTTGGTATATGGTTCTTATGAAAAACTGAAAACTAGTAGTGTAGGTGACTGAAGGATGGAGGGCACCAAGAGGGGGCAAACTCGTTCATTCTTGGGAACTAGTTCACTGCTGATCGTTCTTTTTTGGGAACCGTTCATTTTTACTCATTCACCGTTCATTTGTGCTTGGTATATGGTTCTTATGAAAAACTGAAAACTAGTAGTGTAGGTGACTGAAGGATGGAGGGCACCAAGAGGGGGCAAACTCGTTCATTCTTGGGAACTAGTTCACTGCTGATTGTTCTTTTTTGGGAACCGTTCATTTTTACTCGTTCACCGTTCATTTGTGCTTGGTATATGGTTCTTATGAAATACTGAAAACTAGTGTAGGTGACTGAAGGATGGAGGGCGCCAAGAGGGGGCAAACTCGTTCATTCTTGGGAACTAGTTCACTGCTGATCGTTCTTTTTTGGGAACCGTTCATTTTTACTCGTTCACCGTTCATTTGTGCTTGGTATATGGTTCTTATGAAATACTGAAAACTAGTGTAGGTGACTGAAGGATGGAGGGCACCAAGAGGGGGCAAACTCGTTCATTCTTGGGAACTAGTTCACTGCTGATCGTTCTTTTTTGGGAACCGTTCATTTTTACTCGTTCACCGTTCATTTGTGCTTGGTATATGGTTCTTATGAAATACTGAAAACTAGTGTAGGTGACTGAAGGATGGAGGGCACCAAGAGGGGGCAAACTCGTTCATTCTTGGGAACTAGTTCACTCCTGATCGTTCTTTTTTGGGAACCGTCCTTTTTGACTCGTTCACCGTTCATTTGTGCTTGGTATATGGTTCTTAAGAAAAACTGAAAACTAGTAGTGTAGGTGACTGAAGGATGGAGGGCACCAAGAGGGGGCAAACTCGTTCATTCTTGGGAACTAGTTCACTGCTGATCGTTCTTTTTTGGGAACCGTCCTTTTTGACTCGTTCACCGTTCATTTGTGCTTGGTATATGGTTCTTAAGAAAAACTGAAAACTAGTAGTGTAGGTGACTGAAGGATGGAGGGCACCAAGAGGGGGCAAACTCGTTCATTCTTGGGAACTAGTTCACTGCTGATCGTTCTTTTTTGGGAACCGTTTATTTTTACTCATTCACCGTTCATTTGTGCTTGGTATATGGTTCTTATGAAAAACTGAAAACTAGTAGTGTAGGTGACTGAAGAACGGAGGGCACCAAAAGGGGGCACTTGCCTGGCCCCTGGAGTATAGAGTTTTTATTCATTACAAAATTCTTACACACTTTTGGAAGTAATTTCTGTGATTCTGCAGAACCTCTCGTTTAGCCAGCCGTAGCCTTGTGTGGCTGATCGCAGGGAAATAATATAGGGTGAGCATGGAAAACCGGCCCCGAGTACAGACTGCTCGCCAGTTACGGACGATGTGTTGTCCGTTACGAGCAGATACAACAAACAGACAAACATGTAATAATTAGGCAGTGAAGAAGTAACAAGTTAATGCAAGCAACAATTGCGAAACAATCGATGACGATGCGTAGAGAGCTGGAGAAGAGAACATCAAAATCTCACGCGATGCGTTGGGCTATAGCTCGTGTAGTCTTGTGAACCTGTTGGTGGCTGTTTCCCAACTTAATAGTCTTGTATAAAATTCTTCGTTTCGACTTCCAGTACATAGCTATGCTACGCTGTAAACAATAATCTTTTACACCCTATATATACTTCACATTGTCTCTGAGTTCGTAGGCGAAGTTGAGACTTTATGGAAGCATAAAATAAAATGTGGTTTTCTCATCATACTTGCGTCACATGCTTAGTAAAAACTAGGTTTTTATGTTGCATTATTAAAGTTAATGCAGCAATAATAACAATAATTAAGTTCGCAGTAATAAAGGTTTTGGTTTGAAAGCTCCTTCTGAACAAATGTTTTTGAGATGATAAGTAAATACGATTTTATGGCAATCTTCCTCTTTTAAAATGGAGAGGCACCGCTTTTCTTACTGAGCCAAAATGACCCACAACCCACTTTCTTTTTTTCAAGGAAACTAAACTAGCAGGTAATGCAAATTGGAAACAACCGAACATAAAAATGATAAGAGCCTTCCTAAATGTAATGTATTGTATATGAAAGATACACGAAAATCGTTTTATATGAATTTTCTTACACTAAAAATTAAGCAAATTATTGAAAGTTAGTTGCTAAATCAAGTCGATGAAACCAAATAATATATGAATAACAAAGAAACTTGCCTTGTTAAAAGTATGTCTTCTGCTGTTCATCGATAAAATGAAGTGGGCTGATATGCCCTTTTGTTACCTGAAAAGACGTACCTATTACATACAACGTAATTTTCATGTAATTTACGTAACTATAAAATACTTTTTGATTACCGGTCGTGGACGCTGAATAGCCAGAGCCAAGTGCAAGAACAGTTTCGAACACATGTAAAATGGGCGAGCGCAGTGAACGAAACGAACAACTGGATACTGAACTAACTAGGAGCTGTCGGCAGTGGAACTGAGACAGGTGGTCATGCGAAGAACGACGAGTGCGGCCGAGGGAGACCGAGACTGAGACGAGCACGCGACCCAGGCTGGAACGAGAACTGACGAAGTGACTGCCGCGACCGAAGTGAACTAGTGAACTATGAACCGATCGTTCCTCGTTCTCGGGAACTATAAGTAGACCGCCGTGACCGAAGTGAACTATGAACCGATCGTTCCTCATTCTCAAGAACTATAAGTAGACCGCCGTGACCGAAGTGAACTATGAACCGATCGTTCCTTGTTCTTGGGAACTATAAGTAGACCGCCACGACCGAAGTGAACTGTGAACCGATCGTTCCTCATTCCTGGGAACTATAAGTAGACCGCTGCGACTGAAGTGAACTATTAACCGATCATTCCTCGTTCCCGGGAACTATAAGTAGACTGCCATGACTGAAGTGAACTATGAACCGATCGTTCCTCATTCTCGGGAACTATAAGTAGACTGCCACGACCGAAGTGAACTATGAACCAATTGTTCCTCATTCCTGGGAACTATAAGTAGACCGCCGTGACCAAAGTGAACTATGTACCGATCGTTCCTTGTTCTTGGGAACTATAAGTAGACCGCCACGACCGAAGTGAACTGTGAACCGATCGTTCCTCGTTCCCGGGAACTATAAGTAGACCGCTGCGACTGAAGTGAACTATTAACCGATCATTCCTCGTTCCCGGGAACTATAAGTAGACTGCCATGACCGAAGTGAACTATTAACCGATCATTCCTCGTTCCCGGGAAGTATAAGTAGACTGCCACGACCGAAGTGAACTATGAACCAATCGTTCCTCGTTCCTGGGAACTATAAGTAGACCGCCGTGACCGAAGTGAACTATGAACCAATTGTTCCTTGTTCTTGGGAACTATAAGTAGACCGCCGCGACCGAAGTGAACTATGAACCGATCGTTCCTCGTTCCCGGGAACTATAAGTAGACCACCGCGACCGAAGTAAACTATGAAACGATCGTTTCTTGTTCTCGGGAACTATAAGTAGACTGCTGCGACCAAAGTGAACTATGAACCGATCCTTCCTTGGAATTGGTTCCTCGGTCCTTTCGTTCATCTTGGTGAACCGTTCCTTTGCACCCATTCGTTCGCGAACTACCCATCTCTAACTGCAAGACCCGCCCGGCTAGCCGCGCGGTCTAACGCGCAATTCATTTGGCAGACACTCCACTGTGTTTAGGCTGTGTAACAGTGGACACTGATGAACATCGTTTAGCAAGTAGTGGGGCGGCTCCGGTGTGGCGCTTGGCACAGACAGATATTGGCGTTCCTGTTACGCTCCGCCCCTCACACAATTTCATCAGACACACTTTTCTTCCCCCAAGAATCTTATTTTCCGGTCCAAAAAACCAATGCAGTAACATGGGTACGGGGAATGGTTGTGGGCTACGTGTACAACGAATCGGAAAAGGACAAAATGGATTTTTCCAGAATTAGATTTTCACTCTGCAGCGGAGTGTGCGTTGATATGAAACTTCCTGGCAGATTAAAACTGTGTTCCGGACCGAGACTCGAACTCGCGACCTTTGCCTTTTGCTGGCAAGCGCTCTAGGTACTGGTAGAAGTACAGCTATGAGGAGGGGGCGTGAGGCGTGCTTGGGTAGGTCAGTTGGTAGAGCACTTGCCCGCAAAAGGCAAAGGTCCCGAGTTCGAATCTCGGTCTGGCGCACACTCTGCTGCAGAATGAAAATGTCATTCTGGAAACATCCTCCAGGTTGTGGCTAACCCCCATGTCTCCGCAATTCCTTTCTTTCAGAAGTGCTAGTTCTGCAAGCTTCGCAGAAGAACTACTGTGAAGTTTGGAAGGTAGGAGGCGAGGTACTGGCAGAAGTAAAGCTGTGAGGACGGGGCGTGAGTCGTGCTTGGGTAGCTCAGCTGGTAGAGCACTTGCCTGCGAAAGTCAAAGGCCCCGAGTTCGAGTCTCGGTCCGGCACACACTTTTAACCTGCCAGGAAGTTTCACAAAATGGATTTCTGGCATTTTTTCCTGGATGGACACACGAAGCTGCAACAGCATAAGAAATATAGGCAAGACTTCGCTAATTACTTGCGACTTAACATTTACCGACCCGCCGGCCGGATGGGATGTGACGGGTGACAGATGAGATAGACGAAGAAGCCGAGATAGACGTCGATCACACTTACGGGCTCTTAGTTAATTTCGAGAAGACGACCCAGTCTTACACCAACGTCTGGAGAACGAGTCGATAGATTGCTGTCTTGCTGTACCGAACGTCGGATCGTGAGCAGGTGTCGCCCCCCCGACATGATTTTCATTTCATTACTACAGGAGCATCTTTCTTTTGTATTTGTACTATCCGCGATGTCTTCATGTCTTTCATTTGCACATTTTCAGTTTCATTCATTTCCTTACTTTATTAATTTTCTAATTAGCCACTATTTGTCAATATTTGGACATTGTAGACACTATTTATGCGGTAGTACAACAAAATGTATGCCTGCAAAGGTTGTAAGTCTGACATAAAAAAAAAAAATAAGTTGGTAGAGCACTTGCACACGAAAGGCAAAGGTCCCGAGGGAAAAAAAAAAGGTTCGTAGAGCACTTGCCCGCGAAAGGCAAAGGTCCCGAGTTCGAAAAAAAAAAAAAAATGGATAGAGCGTCTGCCATGTAAGCAGGAGATCCCGGGTTCGAGTCCCGGTCGGGGCACACATTTTCAACATGTCCCCGTTGACGTATGTCAACGCCTGTAAGCAGCTAAGGGCGTTCATTTCATTGTAATGGCTGTTAGAGTTTAGTTAAGCGAAGTTTCTGATTTACATAATCTTCTGCATATATTCTGTCTAGTATACGCTGACCGGGTATACAGTGGTGATGGAACGATAGTTAATGCCTGCGAATGCTAAATATCAGCAGCATGAGTGGCAATTTTGTCCTTTTTTATTCCAGTACTGGCACTGTTGATTCCTCGTATAATTAATGGATCATCCTAGTATGAAACAAGGACAAAAGCAACAAACGATATTTTAAATGGTTCACATGGCTCTAAGCACTAAAAGAAAAATAGAAAAATAAAGAAAACGCGCAGCTTCCCGAGGGGTAAGGCGTGCCGGTCCCCGGGACGAATCCGCCCGGCTGATTAGTGTCGAGGTCCGGTGCGCCGGGCAGCCTGTGGATGGTTTTTAGGCGGTTTTCCATCTGCCTCGGCGAATGCGGGCTGTTTCCGCCTCAGTTATACTATGTCGGCGATTGCTGCGCAAACAGTCTCCACATATGTGTACAACATACGAGGGTCACTCACACTATTTTTTTAAAATATTCTACAGCCTTTCGGAACAATATTTTCATTTCTGCACATAATTTCCATCCGTCTCGGATCCATTACGCCATTTTGGAACGAGCGCCTGTATACCCGCACGGTAAAATTCTGGACCAACCTGTTGGAGCCACTGTTTGGCAGCGTGCACAAGGGAGTCATCATCTTCAAACCTTGTTCCGCGAAGAGTCTTTCAGTATTCCAAAGAGATGATAGTCACATGGAGCCAGGTCAGGAATGTAAGGCGGGTATTCCAGTGTTGTCCATCCGAGTTTTGAGACCGCTTCCATCGTTTTTTTGACTGACATATGGCCGTGCATTGTCGTGCAGCAGCAAAACATCCTGTTTTTGCCAATGTGGTCAAACACGACTCAGTCGAGCTCAAAGTTTCTTCATTGTCGTCACATACGCATCAGAATTTGTGGTGGTTCCACTTGGCCCGATGTCCACAAGCAAGAGTCCTTCGGGATCGAAAAACACCGTAGCCATAACTTTTCCAGCAGAAGGTGTGGTTTTGAATTTTTTTTTTTCCTTGGGTGAATTTGCATGATGCCATTCCATTGACTGCCTCTTCGTCTCTGGTGAAAAATGATGGAGCCACGTTTCATCACCTGTCACAATTCTTCCAAGAACTTTAACTCCACCATTGTCGTACTGTTCCAAAAGTTCGCCGCATACCGATTTTCTTGTTTCTTTGTGAGCCACTGTCAGCATTCTGGGAACCCACCTGGCACAAACATTTTTAATCGCCAACACTTCCAGTATTCTGCAAACACTTCCTTCCCCTATCCCAGCGTAGCGTGACAATTCGTTCACTGTGATGCGTCTGCCAGCAGTCACCAATTCGTTAACTCTCTGCACATTGTGTGGAGTGTGTGCAGTACGAGGCCTGCCGCTGCGAGGACAATCCTCAATACTGCCGTGCCCGCTTTCGTCACGTAACCTGCTCGCCCACCGACTAACTGCACTGCGATCGACAGCAGCATCTCCGTACACATTTTTCAACCTCTTGTAGATGCTTCCCACTGTCTCGTTTTCACAGCACAGGAATTCTATGACAGCACGTTGCTTCTGACGAACGTCAAGTGTAGCAGCCACCTTGAAGACGTGCTGTGACGGCGCCACTCCCGCAGTCTGTCGTCTATCTGCCGGACCGTCGGCCCCGGTCGGGTTGTCCGATCGCCGTACGCGTCAAGGAGCTTCTCTGCGGGCTTGGGTTTTTCCCTGTTCCACCCCCTTTCCAGGCGCCTCAGCGTACACCCCCGTGGTGTGTTCCTCGCCATTGCCTTCGGCTCGACTTGGCACAGGGCTCGAAGGACTCGGTCCCTCCAGAGGCCTTCCGCCGCCGCTTTTCTTCCATCCTGGCCACGTATCAAGGCTCTGGTGTTGTTTACACTGACGGTTCAATGGTTGCTGGTCGTGTCGGGTATGCACTAACTCTAGGGGACCATTCCGAACAACGGTCCTTGCCGGGTGGCTGCAGCGTTTACACTGCTGAACTGGTCGCCATCTTTCGTGCCCTAGAGTATATCCGCTCCTGCTCAGGTGAGTCCTTCGTTATCTGTAGCGATTCCCTGAGCGGTTTACGAGCTCTCGACCAGTGTTTCCCTCGTTCTCGTCTGGTGATGGCTATCCAGGAGTCTCTGCATACTCTCGCCCGTTGCGGCCGCTCTGTGGTCTTTGTGTGGACCCCCGGTCATGTCGGTATCCTGGGTAACGAACATGTTGACCGCCTGGCGAAAGAGGCCACCAGTACGCCATCTCTGGACGTTGGCCTCCCAGAGACTGATTTGCGGGCAGTCTTCCGCCGCAAAATCTTGGCGCTATGGGACGATGGATGGCGCGAACTGACAATGCGCAATAAACTCCGTGCTGTCAAGGGGACGACGGCTGTGTGGCGGTCGTCCCTGCGAGCCACTCGCAGGGACTCAGTAGTTCTTTGCCGGCTCCGCATTGGCCACTCCCGGCTGACACACAGTTATTTACTGCGCCGGGAGGACCCTCCTCTATGTCGCTGTGGGGCAGCTTTGACAGTGGCCCACATTTTGCTGGCCTGCCCCTTTTAGCTGTGGTCAGGCAGACATTTGCGCTGCCTGCTACGCTGCCTGCCCTTTTAACAGACGACTCCACTATGGCTGACTTAGTTTTACGTTTTGTTCGGGCAGGGGGATTTTATCATTTAATCTGAGTGTTTCTGTTTTATTTTATTGTTTTGTGTTGATTCTGGCCTTTGGCCTATGATTTTAAACTGATTTTTTAATGTGTTTCTATGTGGTTGGCTTTCCCTTTTTTATTTCTATGGTCGGCCAACCACCGTCACACTCTGTGTGGTTTTATTTCGTTTTGTCTTGTCTTTGTCTCAGTTTCTCTTGTTCTCTATCGTCTGTGATCTCTTTTGTTCCTCGTTTTTATTCTCTGTGGGAGTTCTTTGTATTTGGAACAAGGGACCGATGACCGTAGCAGTCTGCTCCCTTTGATCCCCCAAACCAACCAACCAACCAACCAACCCGGCGCCACTCACAGGAACAGGTTCAACTAAGTTAGAAAACAAGTGGGAAGGATGTATCTACACACTGTAAAACTTTCACACATTCAGAATGAAAACTCTATTTTTACAAAAATAGTGTGCATTTCT
The DNA here is from genome assembly GCF_023864345.2 of Schistocerca serialis cubense. Taxonomy (NCBI): domain Eukaryota; kingdom Metazoa; phylum Arthropoda; class Insecta; order Orthoptera; family Acrididae; genus Schistocerca; species Schistocerca serialis. The sequence continues at coordinate 116,467,688 of NC_064648.1, forward strand.
TTTGGAGTGACCCTTGTAATTACTCTACCACTCAAACATTTGGGGTACACTCGCCTGGTATGCGACGTCCGCACAATAACGCTGGGTTCGGTGTGGGGCGGCGGTGGGGTGGGTCGACTGCTGTGGCCTGTTGTGGGGTTGTGGACCACTGAGGGCTACGGCGGGACGAAGCATCTCCGTCGTTTCTAAGTCCCCGGTACAATACTTACTGTACCGGGTGATCAGAAAGTCAGTATAAATTTGAAAACTGAATAAATCATGGAATGATGCACATAGAGAGGTACAAATTGACACACATGCTTGGAATGACATGGGGTTTTATTAGAACCAAAAAATTTCAGAAGTTTAAAAGATGCCCGACAGATGGCGCTTCATCTGATCAGAATAGCAATAATTAGCATAACAAAGTAAGACAAAGCAAAGATGATGTTCTTTACAGGAAATGCTTAATACGGCCACCACCATTCCTCAACAATAGCTGTAGTCGAGAAATAGTGTTGTGAACAGCACTGTAAAAAATGTCCGGAGTTATGGCGAGGCATTTGCGTCGGATGTTGTGTTTCAGCATCCCTAGAGATGTCGGTCGATCACGATACACTTGCGACTCCAGGTAACCCCAAAGCCAATAATCGCACGGACTGAGGTCTGGGGACCTGGGAGGCCAAGCATGACGAAAGTGGCGGCTGAGCACACGATGAAACGTCCCCTTAGAAAAATTATCTATTACTGTGCTGATAAACCTCTTACATTATTTGATTTTCAAACAGCGGAGCAGAACTGAACGTAGTCAGACATTTCGCTCTTTACCTCTGCTGATCAACACTAAACTGACACACAATATTTTTAGCGCAACGCAATCTGACTTTGAAAAATCCCTACAAAAGAATGACCCTGACTAACAATAACCTATACCTTTCATAAATCACTTACCTCACAAAAATCTTCGTTACTCAAACTACTGCAATACAGCGAGCGCCACTACTGCCAGCTAAATAAAAGATTTAAACTACTGAAGGGACTAACTACTGATAGGCATAGTTAGCAAATGAGAGATTTACCTTAATAGTGTTCAAAAAGTCATATATATATATATATATATATATATATAATATGAACTGATATATATATATATATATATATAATATATACACTCCTGGAAATTGAAATAAGAACACCGTGAATTCATTGTCCCAGGAAGGGGAAACTTTATTGACACATTCCTGGGGTCAATACATCACATGATCACACTGACAGAACCACAGGCACATAGACACAGGCAACAGAGCATGCACAATGTCGGCACTAGTACAGTGTATATCCACCTTTCGCAGCAATGCAGGCTGCTATTCTCCCATGGAGACGATCGTAGAGATGCTGGATGTAGTCCTGTGGAACGGCTTGCCATGCCATTTCCACCTGGCGCCTCAGTTGGACCAGCGTTCGTGCTGGACGTGCAGACCGCGTGAGACGACGCTTCATCCAGTCCCAAACATGCTCAATGGGGGACAGATCCGGAGATCTTGCTGGCCAGGGTAGTTGACTTACACCTTCTAGAGCACGTTGGGTGGCACGGGATACATGCGGACGTGCATTGTCCTGTTGGAACAGCAAGTTCCCTTGCCGGTCTAGGAATGGTAGAACGATGGGTTCGATGACGGTTTGGATGTACCGTGCACTATTCAGTGTCCCCTCGACGATCACCAGTGGTGTACGGCCAGTGTAGGAGATCGCTCCCCACACCATGATGCCGGTAGTTGGCCCTGTGTGCCTCGGTCGTATGCAGTCCTGATTGTGGCGCTCACCTGCACGGCGCCAAACACGCATACGACCATCATTGGCACCAAGGCAGAAGCGACTCTCATCGCTGAAGACGACACGTCTCCATTCGTCCCTCCATTCACGCCTGTCGCGACACCACTGGAGGCGGGCTGCACGATGTTGGGGCGTGAGCGGAAGACGGCCTAACGGTGTGCGGGACCGTAGCCCAGCTTCATGGAGACGGTTGCGAATGGTCCTCGCCGATACCCCAGGAGCAACAGTGTCCCTAATTTGCTGGGAAGTGGCGGTGCGGTCCCCTACGGCACTGCGTAGGATCCTACGGTCTTGGCGTGCATCCGTGCGTCGCTGCGGTCCAGTCCCAGGTCGACGGGCACGTGCACCTTCCGCCGAGCACTGGTGACAACATCGATGTACTGTGGAGACCTCACGCCCCACGTGTTGAGCAATTCGGCGGTACGTCCACCCGGCCTCCCGCATGCCCACTATACGCCCTCGCTCAAAGTCCGTCAACCGCACATACAGTTCACGTCCACGCTGTCGCGGCATGCTACCAGTGTTAAAGACTGCGATGGAGCTCCGTATGCCACGGCAAACTGGCTGACACTGACGGCGGCGGTGCACAAATGCTGCGCAGCTAGCGCCATTCGACGGCCAACACCGCGGTTCCTGGTGTGTCCGCTGTGCCGTGCGTGTGATCATTGCTTGTACAGCCCTCTCGCAGTGTCCGGAGCAAGTATGGTGGGTCTGACACACCGGTGTCAATGTGTTCTTTTTTCCATTTCCAGGAGTATATATATATATATATATATATATATATATATATATATATATATATAAATCAGTTCATGACATCCAGACTTTCAAATTTACTCTGATGGACACACGTCCAGATCATCCGCTCTCAAAACTCCGCCATCTCTCTCCCCACATCCATCACTGCTGGCGGCTCACCTCCAACTGCGCAACGCTACGCGCTGTTAACAGCCAACTGCCCAATACTAAAATAGCGAATATTACAACAATGCCAACCAGCCACAGACTGCACACAGCACAGCCAGTGATTTTCATACAGAGCGCTATGTGGTGGTGGCGTTACCAATATAAGAACCTAAACAGCCTACTTACAACGATCATCAGCAAACGACGCGCGCAAGAGATCTTTCACGCGTCTAGCAATATGGGATGGAGCGCCATCCTGCATAAACATCGTACGTTCCAGCAGGTGTTTATCAGCCAGGCTGGGGATGATGCGATTCTGTAACATCGGCGTACCTCTCACCCGTCACGGTAGCAGTTACAAAACCAGAATCACGCATTTCCTCGAAGAAAAAAGGCCCGATAACGGTAGATTTGGTAAATCCAACCCATACCGTGACTACCTTGTCATGCAATGGAGTTTCCACGACAGTTCTAGGATTTTCGGTAGCCCAAATTCTGCAGTTGTGGGCGTCGACAGACCCTCGGAGCGTGAAATGAGCTTCGTCGGTCCACAACACGTTACTCAACCAATGGTCATCTTCCGCCATCTTTTGAAACGCCCACACCGCAAATGCCCTCCGCTTCACTAAATCGCCAGGTAACAGTTCACGATGACGATGGATTTTGTACGGATAGCATCGGAGGGTACGCCTAAGTGCCAACCAGACAGTAGTGTATGGAAGGCCGATGCGACGTGCGACTGCACGATTGCTGACTTCCCCATGCATCGACGAACCCGCTACAGTCTCCATTTTTTTTCCTGAACTGTCTCAGCAGCGTTACGCCTTGTGCTCGGTCGGCCACTACGGGGTCTGTCGTCTAAACAACCCGTGGCTTCGAACTTCGAAATCATTCTCGCCACAGCTGCATTTGTCAACGGAGCTTTACCCGTTCGAATCCCCTTCCTATGGCCATAGGATCGTAATGCTGAACTAGCACATTCCCCATTCCGATAGTACAGCTTTACTAAAAGCGCCTTTTCAGGTAACGTCAACATGCTGCGACTGCTGGCGCATCCGATTCTCTCTCTCATTACAGCTCCTTTTATACACGATTGTCATGCGCAGTCAATGACGTTTTGCTGTCCAGCGCCATCTGTCGGACATTTTGTGAACTTTGTTTTTTTTTTTTTTTGTTCTAATAAAACCCCATGTCATTCCAAGCATGTGTGTCAATTTTTACCTCTCTCTCTACATTATTGCGTGGTTTTCAAATTTATACTGACTTTTTGATCACCCGGTAAATAGGCCAGTGACGTGGCTGAACGTCATTAGCAAAGGAAAGGGAGCCAGTGTCAGAAACTACGCTTCTCTTCTCATTACATAGAAGGCAGTTTGTAAATAATGCATCCAGTGTGAAGTACACTGAATTCTGAAGATTTTCAAGCGCAGGGTTAGTGGATTGGAAAAGTGCTTGCCCACCCACCATCTAAGATTTGTATAGCTTACCAGGTGTGGGGAAAAACGTTGAACAGTAGCAACACTAATGCACTCTGGTGAGAATTGCAACTCTATAATCATTTACCCAGCCGCTGATGGTGAGTACGTGTACAAAGTAACAGCGATAGTCGGTCACGCCTTCTAGGCGATGCACTGTTTTTCTTAAATAGCGTCGTCGGGAACCTTTGGATACCCCCTCGTTAACAGCGACTGCTTTCGTAATTTCTCACGTGTTTCTTCTTCTGTAGTGGTCAATCCAAGGATTGGTTTGCAGCAGCTACAATGGCAGCTTGTCTCCATTCTGTGCGTCTTTCAGCTTTTCTCTTCATTTCTTTACAGGCGTTACATCCCACATGTTTCACGATTTGATCCAAGTACCTCTGCCGTCGTTTTCCTCTTGGTCTTTTTCCCTCGACATATCCCTCTATGATTGTGTTCAGGAGTCCTTTACGTCTTAATAGATGGCCTGCAAATTGCACTCTTCTTTCAACAATGAAACTCCAGAAGCTTCTCTTCTCACCTGCTCTTTCCAGAACCACTTCGTTTGTGACCTTGTCGATACATTTTATTTTGGGCATGCGTCTATAGCACCACATTTCAAAAGAATTTAGCTTCTGGTCTTCCACTATCCCGAAAGTCCATGTTTCATGCCAATAGCATGCCGCACTCCACACATATGATTTCAAAAATCTTTTCCTCATTTCAAGGCTGATGCTCTTAGGTGTTAAGATGTTATTCTTCTTGTTAAAAGTAGCCTTTGCTTGAGCAATTCTACTTCTCACTTCTGCCTTGCTCCTTCCATCCCTGGTAATACTACTGCCCAGATAAGTAAATTTATCAACTTGTTCAAGCAGTTCATTGCCTACATGAACTTGCACTTTCACCTGATCTTTTTTGTCGCATCCCATTACTTTTGTTTTTGCTTTATTAATTCTCATATTGTATTCTTCCCCCATAACTTTATCCTTTCTATTCAGTAGTACTACAAGATCTTCTTCACTTTCATCGGCATATATTATGATATCTATTCGTTGGCCATGAATTACTACACCTGTCTGTGAATTTTCCCTTACTTCTTTCAGCGCCTCTTTAATGTATAGGTTAAAGATAACAGGGGATAGTGCGCAACCTTGTCGGAGACCTTTCCGTATCTGCACCTCTTCTTGTTTTGTCCGTCCACGGATAACTGCTGTCTCGTTTTGGTACAGGTTCCACATCATTTTTCTATCTTTATAGTCTATTCTTTTGAGTACCTCAAACATCTTACCCCATTCAACATTATCAAAGGCTTTCTGTACATCTACGAAAGCTATGTATGTTGTCAGGTTATTATCTAGTCGTTTCTCTATTATTAGTTTTAGAGCAAATATTGCTTCTCTGATTCCAAACCCCGGAATCCAAACTGGTCTTCGGAGAGTGTAGCTTCGGCTTTTTGTTCTATGCGTTTTAGGATAATTTAGGTCACTATTTTAGAGGCGTGAGTAACTAGGCTGAGCGTCCTATAGTTTTCACATCTTGTAGCATTTGCCTTCTTTGGAGTGGGGATCATAATGTTTTTCTCAGTCTGTTGGAATTTTACCCTACTCGTACATGTTGGAAAGAAGATTATACAACGTGTTTAAAAATAAATAAATAAATAAACCCAGCGTCCGTTCTGGGTCAAGGAGGGATGCAGTGAGAAAGAACAGACGCAAATTTGTTGGTTCTTACAAGGGAACATCCCCATCGCACCCCCCTCAGATTTAGTTATAAGTTTGCATAGTGGATAGGCCTTGAAAAACTGAACACAGATCAATCGAGAAAACAGGAAGAAGTTGTGTGGAACTATGAAAAAAATAAGCAAAATATACAAACATGGGTCGTCCATGTAAAAGATAGGCAACATCAAGGATGATGTGAGCACAAGACCGCCGTGGTCCCGTGGTTAGCGTGGACAGCTGCGGATCGAGAGGTCTTTAGTTCAAATCTGCCCACGACTGAAAATTCTGCTTTCTTTATTTTCGCAAAGTTATGATCTGTCCGTTCGTTCATTGACGTCTCTGTTCACTGTAATAAGTTTAGTGTCTGTGTTTTGCGACCGCACCGCAAAACCGTGCGATTAGTTGACGAAAGGGCGTGCCTCTCCAATGGGAACCGAAAACATTTGATCGCAAGGTCATAGGTCAACCGATTCCTCCACAGGAAAACACGTCTGATATATTCTATACGACACTGGTGACAGCATGTGTGTCACATGACAGGCATATGTTGTCGACCCACCTAACTAGTACACTTGGCGAATGGGTAAAAACATTCTTCTACCTTGCCCGATTTAGGTTTTCTTGTGGATCTAATAATCACTCCAAAAAAGTGATGAAAACATAAGAATTTGTCACATAAACTGAAAATAAAAAGTTAAAATTTTCGGTCGAGGGAAGACTTGAACTAAAGACCTCTCGTTCCGCAGCTGTTCACACTAACCACGGGACCACAGCCTTCCTCGTCTCACACTGCCCTTAATATTGCCTATCTTACTCATAGACGACCCAGTTTGTATATTTTGCTTATTTTTTCATAGTTCCACACACCTTCTTCCTGATTTCTCGATTGATCTGTGTTCAGTTTTTCAAGGCCTATCCACCGTGCCAACTTATAACTAAATCTGAGGGGGGTGCGGTGGGGAGGTTCCCTTGTTAGCATAAGTAACGTCATCAGGAGTGAGAGAGAGAGAGAGAGAGAGAATTTGTAGCGCGAACTGGTGCTGACTGGCGGGGATTTCCCGCACTGTGTGCCCCACGCGATATGCGTTGTGCCGAACAGGCAGCTTTTTTTACTTTGCCCCTGGCGTTCCGCGGCAGAGGGTGCTGTTGTCGGAAACGGAATACGGCATTCGCGGCGACAGCACTGTGCTGTAAACACGTCCGCTTAGCCTCTCGCGTACTCACAATGAAAGTCGAAAGGGAAACCCTTCCCTCTTTATCTCTTTCGTTTTTTATTCTCGTCGCTGTGTCTCTCTCTCTCTTTCACGCACCGTCGCTTTTTTTGTTGTGTTTATCGGGCAAAGACCAGTCCGCGCTTCAGTCATCCGGTGTAATTCCTGCATAGGACAGCAGAAGCTTACCGGAGGCGAAAAAAAGAAAATACCGAAACTCTAGTAAGCGCGTATCGTGCTCGTCATTGTAGAGCGAAAAAATGTTTGTGGAACACACTGCCTTTTTTTTTTTTTTTTTCTCGTCCGTCAGTGTCTGCCTGTGAACACTCTGATCCTACCTGCGAATAAGCCCACGCAGACAATTCTAACACCCTTTTGCATGTATGCTGTCGTTCCCCAGTCGCTTAACTGATTATAATTAAGCCCGCTGGACAGGATATTCCTCCCATCCTACAACCTCCCCCGCTAGAAAGAGCACACTGCCCGCTTTGAAGTGTTGTGCAGTCCGTGGAAAAAAAAATCCAAGGAAAAAAAAACACGACGCACCACGTTCTGATAGAATGGGACGGAAATCGGCAGATGTGGCGTAAATGTAAAGACAAACAAATGATTACAATTTCAGAAACATTGGGTGATTTACTCAACAGAAAGAGCTTCACAAATTGAGCAGGTCAATAGCCCGTTGGTCCACCTCTCCGGCATCCGCCTCGATTGCAAATAGAAACCGGATGTTGACCTAGGTTTAGGCACGGATAACCACGCCTTCTTCAAAACACACTAAAACTACAAACTGCCTAAAGACGCATGGTCCAACATTAATACAGAATGCCGAAAAGGGCAAAAGACTCGCATGAAATGTAAAATAAACGGTACGTGTGTACCATGTCAAAAGCTGTACTCAGCTCAAACGTCAGAAGCGTCCTTCCTCACTCCAGCCAATGTTCGGTGGGCCGTGGGCTGAGACTCATGTAGACTATGGTGGCCTTGAAGCTTTCCCTGATGCTAATATCTTGACTTGGAAAATATGGAGTATAGCACAGTCTACAGGGTTACTTGCTGAAGTCAACATCCGGTTTCAATTTGCAATCGAGGCGGATTCTTTATAATCATTAAATTAGTCACGATTGCTGACGCGCCGCAATGTTATAAGTTCTCATAAAATTAATTTTAAAATGTATCAGCTCATTCATTTTTTCATAAATTAAATAAATTCTAGAGTTTCATACACCTGTAATTATGGTTTGTATGTTGTGCAAAATTCGTCGAAGAATCTCTCTTACTTATGAAGAAAAGTATACCTACAGCAACAAATGCAGCCAATAGTAATTTGAAAAAAAAAAAAATGATGAAATTTCACCTGTAAAAAAATTTATTTTGTTATGAAACTTCCTAGCAGATTAAAACTGTGTGCCAGACCGAGACTCGAACTCGGGACCTTCGCCTTTCGCGGGCAAGTACTCTACCCAGGCACAACTCACGCCCCGTCCTCACAGCTTTACTTCCGCCAGTACCTCGTCTCCTACCTTCCAAACTTTACAGAAGCTCTCCTGCGAATTTTGCAGAACTAGCACTCCTGAAAGAAAGAGCACTTGCCCGTGAAAGGCAAAGGTCCCTAGTTCGAGTCTCGGTCGGGCACACAGTTTTAATCTGCCAGGAAGTTCCTTCCGGCACCTGATTGAACGTATGCCTGCGAGAGTGGAAGCTGTCATCAAGGATAAAACTGGGCCAACACCGTACTGAATTCCATAATTACGAATGGAGGGCGCCACGAACTTGTGAGTCAGTTTGAGTATACACGTAGTGTATAAGTAAACCCAAAATACAAGGTTTCCCAGCAGCCAACAGGAATGGTCAGTCAGTACTCAGGGATATGATAGGAACGATCAATCTACGCACCAAAGTCTAGCAAACATGGGCTCTAAAATGCAGCCCCATAAGAAGTATAAGAACTTGTTCAGTAGGACACGAGGCGAAAAGAGACAGCGGTGTTAAGGGTTCCTCACAAAGTCAATATTTATTGCACAGTAGTGAATAGTGCACAATAATATTGGCGGTCTTAGAGCGCTGAACAGCGCGACCGCTACGGTCGCAGGTTAGAATCCTGCCTCGGGCACGGATGTGTGTGATGTCCTTAGGTTAGCTACGTTTACATACTTCTAAGTTATAGGCGACTGATGACCTCAGCAGTTAAGTCCCATAGTGCTCAGAGCCATTTGAATTTTTTTCTTAGAGCGTTATTGACGGTTCGCGCAGTATGTTGAAGTAGAGTGCAGCATTTTAAAAATATTGACGTCCGCTTATTATGTCGCGAAATATATTGCACCGTGTTAGGGCGATATTGCGCAATACACGGCAACTCTGCCGGGACTTCGTGATTTGGGGCGCGTGTAAACAGTTGATACTGCTTCATTTGTGTGGCAATATTATCCGTAGTTACTTTACAGTTCTTGGGAGTATATCCGCTTTGTCACTGCAAATACAAAAAATGCCTGTTTTTTTCACCAGACACCTTTCGCTTCATTCAAGTACAGGCCACCGAGAACGCATTACGTCAAAAATGGCTCTGAGTCCTATGGGACTTAACATCTGAGGTCATCAGTCCCCTAGAACTTAGAACTACTTAAACCTAACTAACCTAAGGACATCACACACAACCTTGCCCGAGGCAGGAATCGAACCTCCGACCGTAGCGGCAGCGCGGTTCCAGACTGAAGCGCCTACAAACGCTTGGCCACAGCGGCCGATCTGTACCTCAATACAGCGAAACGCGTCTGGTGGAAGAAAAAACACGAATTTTTTGTAGTTGCAAGGACAGAACGAAAATGCATGAAGAACTGATACAGCGACTCCACATGTATGTGAATACATCAGGAAACACGGATGAAAGGGAACCATCTATTGAAGTGCATTCAGGGTAGCATATTTAATACTTATTCAACAATTAACTGTAGGAAGATCAAAATGTTTAAGTGCAGGGAAATAACACTGCATCTTCTTCTCTGTTCGTTTCGCGAGCTTGAATTATTTGTTGCAAAAAGACGCTACAGTACTGCCTACTGACCCTCTACAGTAATGTATCTTGCTCTTCTCAGGTTTATAGACCCCTTCCAGCATTGTGGAAAGTGTGTAACGTGTAACGAAGTTCGCCAGTTCGTTGTAAAATTCCTCGTCCATCCTTAAAAAATGTCAGTAGTCGTGTGGGTGTGGGTCTGTTAGCATGTAAGTACAGCCGCAAGTCACATTTTCGTGTATTATTTCGCCCCTTTAGTCTTGGCGTTGCCGGCCGGAGTGGCCGAGTGGTTCTAGGCGCTACAGTCTGGAACCGCGTGACCGCTACAGTCGCAGGTTCGAATCCTGCCTCGGGCATGGATGTGTGTGACGTCCTTAGTTCAGTTAGCTTTGAGTAGTTCTAAGTTCTAGGGGACTGATGACCTCAGAAGTTAAGTCCCATAGCGCTCAGAGCCATTTTTGAAGTCTTGGCGTCATGGTGTAGGGACCCATCTGGTGTGCACAAGTGGTAGTCCCGTAGGGAACTATGATGCCCCAACGGCGTTTTACGATCATCTTGCGTCCTCGTTAGTTATACCTCACGCGACAGTATTGTAATGGCATTTTTCAACAGGATAATACAATAATAAGTAAAGGCAGGAATTTAAGGAGATGCGACCTAGATAAACTGGAACTACCAGAGGTTGTAGTGGGTTTGTCGGAGCATCAGGGAACAATTGACAAGAACAGGGGAAAGAAGTACAACAGAATAAGAATGGGCAGCTTTGAGAGATGAAATAGTGAAGGCAGAAGGGGATCAAATATAGGTAAAAAGAGGAGGACTAGTAGAGTTCCTTGTGTAGCACAAGATATATTGAATTTAATCAATGAAAGGAGAAAATATAAAAACATAATAAATGAAGCAGGCAAAAGGGAATGCAAACGTCTAAAAAATGAGATTGACAGGAAGTGCAAAATGGCTGAACAGGAATGGCTAGAGGACTAATGTAAGGATGTAGACACACATATCTAGCGACAAGATAGATTCTGCCTACAGGAAAATCAACGAGACCTTTGGATAAAAGAGAACCACGTGCATGAATATCAAGAGCTCAGATGGAAACCCAGTTCTAAGCAAAGAAGGGAAAGCAGAAAGGTGGAAGGAGTATATAGAGGGTCTATACAAGGGCGATGTATTTGAGGGCAATATTATGGAAATGGTAGATGAGGAGGAGGATATGATACTGCGTGAAGAGTTTGAGACAGCACTGAAAGACCTAAGTCGAAACATGGCCCCAGGAGTAGACAACATTGCATTAGAACTACTGAAAGCCTTGGGAGAGCCAGACATGACAAAACTTTGCCATCTGGTGAACAAGATGTATGAGACAGGCGAAATACCCAAGACTTCAAGAAGAATATAATAAGCGCAGTTCCAAAGAAAGAAGGTGCTGACAGGTATGTAAATTACGGAACTATCAGTTTAATAAATCACGGTTGCAAAATACTAACACGAATCATTTACAGAAGAACGGAAAAACTGTTAGAAGCCGACTCCGGGGAAGATCAGTTCAGATTCCGGAGAAATGTAGGAACGTGCGAGGCAATACTGTCCCTACGACACCTCGTAGAAGATAGATTAAGGAAAGGCAAACCTACGTTTATAATATTTGTAGACTTAGAGAAAGTTTTGACAATGTTGACTGGAATACTGTCTTTCACATTCTAAAGGCGGCAGTGGTGAAATACAGGGAGGAAAAGGCTATTTACAATTTGTACAGAAACCAAAGGGCAGTTATAAGAGTCGAGGGGCATGAAAGGGAAGAAGTGACTGGGAAGGGAGTGAGACGGGGTTGTAGCCTCTCCCCGATGTTATTCAATCTGTATATTGAGCAAGCAGTAAAGGAAACAAAAGAAAAGTTCGGAGTAGGTATTAAAGTCCATGGAGAAGAAATAAAAACTTTGAGGTTCGCTGATGACATTGTAATTCTGTCAGACAGCAAAGGACTTGGAAGAGCAGTTGAACGGAATGGACAGTGTCTTGAAAGGAGGGTGTAAGATGAACATGAGCAAAAGCAAAACGAGGATAATGGAATGTCGAGTTACATAAGGCGATGCTGAGGGAAATAGTTTAGGAAATGAGACACTTAAAATAGTAAATCAGTTTTGATACTTGGAAAGCAAAATAACTGATGATGGTCGTAGTACGGAAGATATAAAATATAGACTGGCAATAGCAAGAAAAGTGTTCCACAGGAAGAGAAATTTGCTAACGTTGAGTGTAGATTTGAGAGTCGGGAAGTCCTTTCTGAAAGTATTTGAATGGAGTGTAGCCATGTATGGAAGTGGAACATGGACGATAAATAGTTTAGAGAAGAAGAGAATAGAAGCTTCCGAAATGTGGTGCTACAGAAGAAAGCTGAAGATTAGATGGGCAGATCACATAACTACACTACTGGCCATTAAAATTGCTAAACCACGATGACGTGCTGCAGACGCGAAATTCAACCGACAGGAAGAAGATGCTGTGATATGCAAATGGTTAGCTTTTCAGAGCATTCACACAAGGTTGGCGCCGGTGGCGACACCTACAACGTGCTGACGTGAGGAAAGTTTCCAACCGATTTCTCATACACAAACAGCACTTGACCGGTGTTGCCTGGTGAAACGTTGTTGTGATGCCTCGTGTAAGGAGCAGAAATGCGTACCATCACGTTTCCGACTTTGATAAAGGTCGGATTGTAGCCTACCGCAATTGCGGTTTATCGTATCGCAACATTGCTGCTCGCGTTGGTCGAGATCCAATGACTGTTAGCAGAATATGGAATCGGTGGGTTCAGGAGGGTAATACGGAACGCCGTGCTGGATCCCAATGGCCTCGTATCACTAGCAGTCGAGATGATGGGGCATCTTATCCGCACAGCTGTAACGGATTGTGCAGCCATGTCTCGATCCCTGAGTCAAGAGATGGGGACGTTTGCAAGACGACAACCATCTGCACGAACAGTTCGACGACGTTTGCAGCAGCGGGGACTATCAGCTCGGAGACCGTGGCTGCGGTTACCCTTGACGCTGCATCACAGACAGGAGCGCCTGCGATGGTCTACTTGACGACGAACCTGGGTGCACGAATGGCAAAACGTCATTTTTTCAGATGAATCCAGGTTCTGTTTACAGCATCACGATGGTCGCATCCGTGTTTGGCGACATCGCGTTGAACGCACATTGGAGGCGTGTATTCGTCATCGCCATACTGGCGTATCACCCGGCGTGCTGGTGTTGGGTGCCATTGGTTACACGTCTCGGTCACCTCTCGTTCGCATTGACGGAACTTTGAACAGTGGACGTTACATTTCAGATGTGTAACGACGCATGGCTCTACCCTCCATTCGATCCCTGCGAAACCCTACATTTCAGCAGGATAATGCACGACCGCATGTTGCAGGTCCCGTACGGGCCTTTCTGGGTACAGAAAATGTTCGACTGCTGCCCTGGCCAGCACACTCTCCAGTTCTCTCACCAACTGAAAACGTCTGGTGAATGGTGGCCGAGCAACTGGGTCGTCACAATACGCCAGTCACTACTCTTGATGAACTGTGGTATCGTGTTGAAGCTGCACGGGCAGCTGTACCTGTACACGCCATCCGAGCTCTGTTTGACTCAATGCCCAGGCGTCTCAAGGCTGTTATTACGGCCGGAGGTGGGAGTACTGCTTCCTCAGGATCTATGCACCCAAATTGCGTGAAAATGCATTCGCATGTCATTTCTAGTATAATATATTTATCTAATGCATTTCTTCTTGGTGTAGCAATTTTAATGGCCAGTAGTGTAATTAGGAGGTACTCAATAAAATTGGGGAAAGATAAATTTGTGGTACAACCTTTGCAAATGAAGAGTTGGTAGGGCATATTCTGAGACATCAAGGGGTGATAAGTTTAGTTCTGGAGGGGAGCGTGTGGGGGTAACCACAGAGGTAGAAAGAGACCAAGAGATGAATACTCTAAGCAGATTCAGAGGTATGTGTGTTGCAGTAGTTACTCGGGGCGCAGGATAGAGCAGCTGCATCAAACCAGTCTTCGGACTGAAGACCACAACAACAACAACAACAACAACAAAGGTGTTCACTCGATTTTGTAATCACAGAAATAGCATCAGGTCACGTACACTGTGAACCCGTAAAGTTTCGTTTGCTCGTCTCCTTCTGTGTGCTCACTCATGTTTGTTAGGCAGTGTATACGGTGACTGATGATGACGTATTACTGCCCGTCAGTAACAGTCCTGAACAAAGCGTGCCTCGTCTTGCTGAGTGAGTGTAGGAGGAGTTAGCTGTGCGTGGCTCGGCTGCTTCCTGCCGGGCCGCAGAGCGCGTCCCTGTCACTTCCCCTTGGCCCGGGCAGCCGCCAGAACTGGGTTATGTTGTGTCGCGTATTGATCCAGCCTCTGCCGCGGCCGTGACGTCACGGCGCCGTAGTAGCGGCGTAGTACTACACGGCGGCGGCGGCGGCGGCAGAGGCGCGCCAAAACACACTCCCCCCCCCCCCCCCCCCCCACCGACCTGACAGCTCCACCAACCGGCGCTCTTTCATCGAGCGCGCCGTGGGCGTGGCGCCACCGGTCGATACGCGGCGCGCCATTCGCCAGTGGCGGGCTATCCAGGCCTGCCAACCTCAGCCGGCGCGCCGCCGAAAGGCGCGCGCTGCCAACCTCCCTGCGGCGCTTGCCTCTTAAACCGCAGTTTTCAGCCGTCTTTCAGTAGATTATCCTTGTCTTAGAGTCGAGGGACATGAAAGGGAAGCAGTGGTTGGGAAGGGAGTGAGACACGGTTGTAGCCTCTCCCCGATGCTATTCAATCCGTATATTGAGCAAGCAGTAAAGTAAACAAAAGAAAAGTTCGGAGTAGGCATTAAAATCCATGGAGAAGAAATAAAAACTTTGAGGTTCGCCGATGACATTGTAATTCTGTCAGAGACAGCATAGGACTTGGAAGAGCAGTTGAACGGAATGGACACTGTCTTGAAAAGGCACTCCGTCTTTAGGCCACAAGTGGCCCATCGGGACCATCCGACCGCCGTGTCATCCTCAGGTGAGGATGCGGATAGGAGGGGCGTGTGGTTAGCACATCGCTCTCCCGATCGTTATGATGGTATTCTTGACCGGAGCCGCTACTATTCGGTTGAGTAGCTCCTCAATTGGCATCACGAGGCTGAGTGCACCCCGAAAAATAGCAACAGCGCATGGCGGCTGGATGGTCACCCATCCAAGCGCCGGCCACACCCGGCACTGCTTAACTTCGGCGATCTCACGGAAACCTGTATATCCACTGCGGCAAGGCCGTTGCCAGTGTCTTGAAAGGAGGGTATTAAATGAACATCAACAAAAGCAAAACGAGGATAATGGAATGTAGTCGAATTAAATCGGGTGATGCTCAGGGAATTAGATTAGGAAATGAGACAAAGTAGTAAAGGAGTTTTGCTATTTGGGGAGCAAAATAACTGATGATGGTCGAAGTAGAGAGGATATAAAATGTAGACTGGCAATGGCAAGGAAAGCATTTCTGAAGAAGAGAAATTTGTTAACGTCGAGTATAGATTTAAGTGTCAGGAAGTCGTTTCTGAAATTATTTGTATGGAGTGTAGCCATGTATGGAAGTTAAACGTGGACGATAAATAGTTTGGACAAGAAGAGAATAGAAGCATTCGAAATGTGTTGCTACAGAAGAATGCTGAAGATTAGATGGGTTGATCACATAACTAATGAGGAGGTATTGAATAGAATTGGGAAGAATAGGAGTCTGTGGCACAACTTGACTAGGAGAAGGGATCGGTTGGTAGGACATGTTCTGAGGCATCTAGGGATGACCAATTTACTACTGGAGGGCAGCGTGGAGGGTAAAAATCGTAGAGGGAGACCAAGAGATGAATACACTAAGCAGATTCAGAAGGATGTAGGTTGCAGTACGTACTGGGAGATGAAGGAGCTTGCACAGGATAGAGTAGCATGGAGAGCTGCATCAAACCAGTCTCAGGAGTGAAGACCACAACAACAACAAAATCCTTCACTCTCTACCTCTACTTCTTCGCGTAAACCAGTACACACCTTGCCTATTCCGATCTCAGCTTAGCCACCTCATAGGTCGTCTTAGGAGACCCCGTTCTCCCTGTGGTGTTTGTAGTTAACTAAAAAAATGGTTCTGAGGCTCTGAGCACTATGGGACTTAACATCTGAGGTCATCAGTCCCCTAGAACTTAGAACTACTTAAACCTAACTAACCTAAGGACACACATACATCCATGCCCGAGGCAGGAGTCGAACCTGCGATCGTAGCGGTCGCGCGGTTCAAGACTATAGCGCCTAGAACCGCTCGGCCACAGCGGTCGGCCTGCAGTTAACTACCAAGCTTGTTTGCGTGGCCATACTTGGCAGCAGGCACAAAACTTTTTTATATTGTGAACAGTGCTGTTTTTCTGGGGGAACGCTGGGGGATGCGTACCCCTAAACTTTTTCGTCGACAAAGTAATTTTTTTACGATGTTGAGAACTTGGAAAAGTGCCAAAGATTTATTTCGCGGACGTAAATATTTTTATTTCATTTTTTCTTGTTGGTAATCGCAATACGAACGATAGCAGTGCAGTTTTTGGTGGGAATAGCGATGTCTTATTGTTTGAAGCATTTCGAAGTTGCGGCAACCGTTCTCGACAGCTGAATCGCTGGCAGGCAGTTCGACAAGCATGTAGTGCCCTCGCCCGCTAACAGTGGGCGATGGTAGTGCTAAACGGATATGCGTACGCTCAAACGCCGAGCTACCGATAGATGTCTCTGGGGTCCAGCTACTATGGTGATGATGATGATGTCATGTCTAAAAGCAGACGGGTGGTATCCCATGCTTCAGTTATAAGTAATTTTCGCGGCATTATATCCAATGTCGGAGTACCCTCAAACCTTTTTTTTTTTTTTAGAAACAAAGCTCTGATTGTAAATAAAAACCACCTTGTCTTGTGCAACTATAATTTACTTCTCCCAGATACCTTTCGCCATTTTTTTTACTCTAACGCATCTTCAGTGGGGCCTGGAACAATACTGTTTTCTTTCATATGTGTCATTTTTAGACTATGAAACAGCTCACGTCGCGTTTTATATGTAAGTAAGTAATTACTTGCGGTTTGTTGGCATCTGCGTTTGCTCTCATCAGATCTGCACCTCGCGCCACCACTTCATGTCCGAACCGTAAGAACATTATCATATTCCGAACTCTTTCCTTCACACGTTAACCATGTTTACTCTTATTTTTCTGGTGCACTATTATTCTTTTGCCACTATTTATAGCCGCAGGGTTTGAGGCGCCATGTCACGGATTGCGCGGCCCCTCCCGTCGGGGGTTCGAGACTTCCCACGGGCATGGGTGTGTGTGTGTGTGTGTGTGTGTGTGTGTGTGTGTGTGTGTGTGTGTGTGTGTTGTTCTTAGCATACGTTAGTGTAAGTTACTTTAAGTAGTGTGTAAGTCTAGGGACCGATGACCTAAGCAGTTTGGTCCCTTGGCAATTCACATACATTTGAACTACACAACTGGACATTAAAATTGCTACACCGAGAAGAAATGCAGATGATAAACGGGTATTCATTGGACAAATATATTATACTAGAACTGACCGGTGGTTACATTTTCACGCAATTTGGGCGCATAGATCCTGAGAAATCAGTACCCAGAACAACCACCTCCGACCGTAGTAACGGCCTTGATACGCCTGGCAATTGAGTCAAACTGAGCTTGGATGGCGTGTAAAGCTACAGCTGCCCATGCAGCTTCAACACGATACCACAGTTCATCAAGAGTAGTGACTGGCGTATTGTGACGAGCCAGTTGCTCGGCCACCATTCACCAGACGTTTCCAGTTGGTGAGAGATCTGGAGAATGTGCTGGCCAGGCCAGCAGTCGAACATTTTCTGTATCCAGAAAGGCCCGTACAGTACCTGCAACATGCGGTCGTGCATTATCCTGCTGAAATGTAGGGTTTCGCAGGGATCGAATGGAGGTTAGAGCCACGGGTCGTAACACATCTGAAATGTAACTTACACTGTTCAAAGTGTCGTCAGTGCGAACAAGAGGTGACCGAGACGTGTAACCAATGGCACCCCATACCATCACGCCGGGTGGTACGCCAGTGTGGCAATGACAAATACACGCTTCCAATGTGCGTTCACCGCGATGTCTCCAAACACGGATGCGACCATCACGATACTGTAAACAGAGCCTGGATTCATCCGAAAAAATGACGTTTTGCCATTCGTGCATACAGGTTCGTCGTCGAGTACACAATCGGAGACACTCCTGTCTGTGATGCAGCGTCAAGGGTAACCGCAGCCACGGACTCTGAGCTGATAGTCCGTGCTGCTGCAAATGTCGTCGAACTGTTCGTGCAGATGGTTGTTATCTTGCAAACGTCCCCATCTGTTGACTCAGGGATCGAGACGTGGCTGCACGATCCGTTACAGCCGTGCGGATAAGATGCCTGTCATCTCGACTGCTAGTGATACGAGGCCATTGGGATCCAGCACGGCGTTCCGTATTACCCTCTTGAACCCACCGATTCAGTATTCTGCTAACAGTCACTGGATCTCGACCAACGCGAGCAGCAATGTCGCGATACGATAAACCGCAATCGCGATAGGCTACAATCCGTCCTTTATCGAAGTCGGAAACGTGATGGTACGCATTTCTCCCCCTTACAAGAGGCAACACAACAACGTTTCAGCAGGCAACGCCGGTCAACTGCTGTTTGTGTGTGAGAAATCGTGCTGTCAGCACGTTGTAGGTGTCGTTACCGGCGCCAGCCTTGTGCGAATGGCGTGAAAAGCTAATCATTTGCATATCACAGCACCTTCTTCCTGTCGGTTAAATTTCGCGTCTGTAGCACGTCATCTTCGTGGTGTAGCAATTTTAATGGCCAGTAGTGTAGTTACAGACATTTGTTCGAAAAGTGTGCTTTTCAAGACGTAAGTATTGTGAGTTCACATTGTGTTTCCTCCCGCTTGGTTTGTTTACTTACATGTTGCCAACATGTTGAAAACTAACGTCTATTCATGGTGTGTATATATATATATATATATATATATATATATATATATATATATATATATATATATATATATATATATATATATATATATATATATATATCTGTGCGTGTGTGTATATATTGTGAAAAAGAGTAGCACATCGTAATGTCATTGGACAGAAGAAGATTCAAAATTTTATGTTCGCAGACACAGAATATCACACATACAACATGGGCACCTGGCGTTGCTCGAGAAAGATAGAGTCGGTAGTCCATTTCATTCCACATAAGCATCATCAAGTCCTTGTTTATTGAAGCTGCAGCTTCAACAATTATGCTTCTTTGCTCTTCAAGAACATAAATTGCAAAGAGCACATAGAAAATGGTGTGAGGAAGGCTAACCAAAGACTGCGTTTTATTGGCAGGACACTTAGAAAATGTAACAGACCTACTAAGGAGACTGCCTTCACTATGCTTGTCCGTCGTCTTTTAGAATACTGCTGCGCGGTGTGGGATCCTTACCAGATAGGACTGACGGAGTACATCGAAAAAATTCAAAGAAGGACAGCACGTTTTGTATTATCGACAAATATTGGCGGGAGTGTCGCTGACATAATACAGGCTTTGCCGTGGACATCATTCAAAGAGAAGCGTTTTTCATTGAGGCGGGATCTTCTCAAAAAATTTCAATTTCCAAGTTTGTTCTCCGAACGTGAAAATATTTTGTTGCCGCTGACTTACATAGGGAGAAACGATTATCATAATAAAATAAGAAAAATATCAGCTCCCACGGAAGGAAATAAGTGTTCGTTCGAGATTGGAATAATAGAGAATTATTATGAATGTGGTTCGATGAACCCTCTGCCAGGCACATAAGTGTGATTTGCAGGGTATCGATGTAGATGTCGATGAAGAAGACTATATTCGTCCAGTATTTGAAAATAAAACAACTTAGCGACTTCCAACGAACTTTAAACTGTTTTAGCCATTCAGTGATATACGAGGGCTATCCACAAAGTACATTACGTTTTGGAATTAAAAATAAATAAAGTACTGGAAATTTTTTTTATTATCTACAGATGAAAGCTGTTGTGGACTGGCAAGACAGCCAATCCACAGTGGCGTGTAGCCGAAAGGCACGCGTTTAAGCTCACGCAGGCTGGCGTGAGGTGTGGAACAGTTAAGGGAATTTATAGTAGCAAAGAACGTAAGTAACTACTGGAATACTTAACTTTAATTCATAATTGGTGAACATCGGTCTGACGGTACGTGCATCACAAGATAAATAGCAAATGATAATGGCGCCTTGCTAGGTCGTAGCAAATGACGTAGCTGAAGGCTATGCTAACTATCGTCTCGGCAAATGAGAGCGTATTTTGTCAGTGAACCATCGCTAGCAAAGTGGGCTGTACAACTGGGGCGAGTGCTAGGAAGTCTCTCTAGACCTGCCGTGTGGCGGCGCTCGGTCTGCAATCACTGACAGTGGCGACACGAGGGTCCGAGATATACTACCGGACCGCGGCCGATTTAAAGGCTACCACCTAGCAAGTGTGGTGTCTGGCGGTGACACCACAAAAGCCACACTTAAATACTACTTTTCTACATAGTTGCCATTTAAATTAAGGCACTTGTCGTAGCGATGGACGAGCTCGGAAATTCCTTCGTCGTAAAATTCGGCCGCGTGCGCCTTCAGCCACGTGGTTACCTCTTCTTGAAGCTGTGCGTCGTCATCAAAACGCTGCACAGCCAACCACTTCCTCATTGCTGGGAATAAGTGGAAGTCGCTCGGTGCCAGGTCGGGACTGTACGGCGGATGAGGAAACGACTCCCACTTAAAAGATTCGAGAACTTCGCGAGTGGCATTTGCCGTGTGGGCCCGGGCGTTGTCGTGAATCGGCAAGATCTTTGAGCCCAACTTTCCCCTGCGCTTGTTTTGTATTGCTCTTCTGGGGTTGTGCAGAGTTTGGCAATACCTTTGAGAGTTTACTGTAGTGCCTCTTTCCAGGAAATCCACAAAAATCACACCTTTTCTGTCCCAAAAGAAGAGGTAACCACGTGGTTGAAGGCGCAGGCGGCCGAATTTTACGACGAAGGAATTTCCGAGCTCGTCCATCGCTACGATAAGTGCCTTAATTTAAATGGCAACTATGTAGAAAAGTAGTATTTAAGTGTGGCTTTCAGCTGTATACAATAAAAAAATTCCAATACTTTATTTATTTATTTATTTTTAATTACAAAACGTAATGTACTTTGTGGATAGCCCTCGTATATCAGATGTTTGAAGCTGTTATATACGAGGAAGTTTTGTTCTTCAAAGAATCGGAGGTCGGCGTTAAAACGAGCGATTGATGAGTTACACCCCGCTATCGCAGCTGTGTGAACAGTTCTGTTTCCTGTCTCGTTTGTACCCGTGTTTAATATAGTTGCTGTTTCTTCAATTAGGATTTCAATAACTCGTATCAGGTACTCTCATGGTCGGAAAAGAGTTCGTAAAATATGGCGTCTGACCCTGTCGAAAGCTTTCTAGTAGTCTACAGAGCCAAAACGCGTTTCCGTATTAAACTCTCTCTTTTTTTCCTTGTCATTTGTCTTATAACAGTAATCGTGTCACAGCATGCGCTTGTCTTCCCACACACATTCTGTTCTTTTAAAGATTAGTGAGCCGGCGGTGTTTGAAAGGCGATTGTCGGATAGTTCGTGCGTGCAGTGGTGTGAGAGGGGATCGATCGGCGTACACGAGCCCTCATTTGCTAATGCGTGTTTGGCTCGGCGGCAGCACACACGGCCAGGTAACACGTCGATAACTCCCCCGCACAGCACAGCACAGTAGCAGAGGTATTGGGTTCTGTCGGGACTAGGCCTATATTGACTGGTAACTAGTGGCCATGAAAACTCCAACATCACGAAGCGTATATAGGGTGGTCCACTGATAGTGACCGGGCCAAATATCTCACGAAATAAGCGTGAAACGAAAAAACTACAAAGAACGAAACTCGTCTACCTTGAAGAGGGAAACCAGATGGCGCTATCGTTGGCCCGCTAGATGGCGCTGCCATGGGTCAAACAGATATCAACTGCATTTTTTAAATAGGAACCCCCATTTTTTATTACATATTCGTGTAGTACGTAAAAAAATATGAATGTTTTAGTTGGACAACTTTTTTCGCTGTAATAGTCACAAACGTATAAGTACGTGGTATCACGTAACATTGCGCCAGTGCGGACGGTATTTGCTTCGTGATACATTACCCGTGTTAAAATGGACTGTTTGCCAATTGCGGAAAAGGTCGATATCGTGTTGATGTATGGCTGTTGTGATCAAAATGCCCGACGGGCGTGTGCTATGCATGCTGCTCGGTATCCTGGACGACATCATCCAAGTGTCCGGACCGTTCGCCGGATAGTTACGTTATTTAAGGAAACAGGAAGTGTTCAGCCACATGTGAAACGTCAACCACGACCTGCAACAAATGATGCCCAAGTAGGTGTTTTACTTGCTGTCGCGGCTAATCTGCACATCAGTAGCAGACAAATTGCGCGAGAACAGGGGATCTCGAAAACGTCGGTGTTGAGAATGCTACATCAACATCGACTGCACTCGTTCCATATTTCTATGCACCAGGAATTGCATGGCGACGACTTTGAACGTCGTATACAGTTCTGCCACTGGGCACAAGAGAAATTACGGGACGATGACAGATTTTTTTGCACGCGTTCTACTTAGCGACGAAGCGTCATTCACCAACAGGGGTAACGTAAAGCGGCATAATATGCACTATTGGGCAACGGAAAATCCACGATGGCTGCGACAAGCGGAACATCAGCGACCTTGACGGGTTAATATATGGTGCCGCATTACGGGAGGTAGGATAATTGGCCCGCTTTTTATCGATGGCAGTCTAAATGGTACAATGTATGCTGATTTCCTGCGTAATTTTCTGCTGATGTTACTACAAGATGTTTCACTGCATGACAGAATGGCGATGTACTTCCAACATGATGGGTGTCTAGCACATAGCTCGCGTGCGGTGGAAGCGGTACTGAATAGCATATTTCACGACAGGTGGATTGGTCGTCGAAGCACCATACCGTGGCCCGCACGTTCACCGGATCTGACGTTCCCGGATTTCTTTCTGTGGGGAAAGTTGAAGGATATTTGCTATCGTGATCCACCGACAACGCCTGACAACATGCGTCAGCGCATTGTCAATGCGTGTGCGAACATTACGAAAGGCGAACTACTCGCTGTTGGGAGGAATGTCGCTACACGTATTGCCAAATGCATTGAGGTTGACTGACATCATTTTGAGCATTTATTGCATTATTTACAGGTAATCACGCAGTAACAGCATGCGTTCTCAGAAATGATAAGTTCACAAAGGTACGTGTATCACATTGGAACAACCGAAATAAAATGTTCAAACGTACCTACGTTCTGTATTTTAATTTAAAAAACCTATCTGTTACCAACTGTTCGTCTAAAATTGAGAGCCATATGTTTGTGGCTGTTACAGCGCCATCTGTCACAAAGCGAAAAAAGTGGTCCGACTAAAACATTCGTATTTCTTTACGTACTACACGAATATATAATAAAAATGTGGGTTCCTATTTAAGAAAAACGCAGTTTATATCCGTTTGATCTATGGCAGTGCCATCTAGCGGGCCAACCATAGCGCCATCTTCTTTCCCCGTTCAAGCTAGACAAGTTTCGTTCTTTGTAGTTTTTCGTTTGACGCTTATTTCGTGAGATATTTGGCCCGGTCACGATCAGTGGACCATCCTGTATACATAGGGTGCCAATTACTGAACTATATGAGAAAGAAACGTAGATTAGTTACAATCTGCGGCGTGCCTACAGTTTATTCAACATGTAAACGCCGCTACAGATATTCGGATTTCGGTTATGACGTGTTTGATATACCTGCCATTACTGGCGGTGATGTCTCGCAAATGAATACCGAAATTCTGCATGACCCCCTGAAGTGTCGATACGCAGATCCTGTCGATGACCTCCGGAATGGCTGTTTTCAGCTCAGAAGTGTTTTTGGGGTTATTGCGGTACGCCTTGTATGTAATACACTCCACAAAAATGGGTCTCATGTGTTCATATCAGGAGAATATTGCAGCCAATCAAGGCCTATGCCGCCGGCCGCTGTGGCCGAATGGTTCTAGGCGCTTCATTCCGGAACCGCCGTGCTGCTACAGTCGCAGGTTCGAATCCTGCCTCGGGCATGGATGTGTCTGATGTCCTTAGGTTAGTTAGGTTTAAGTAGTTCTAGGGAACCGATGAGCTCAGATGTTAAGTCCCATAGCGCTTCAGGCCAAGGCCCATGCCAGTGGCCTCTGGGTACCCCAGAGCCAGAATGCGGTCCCCAAAAGTGATGCTCCAGGAAATCAAACTCATGTGTTGGCAAATGTGCCAACACCTTGTAGATAGAGGAGGCCGAAATGCACGCTATCTAACGCAGACGGGCGTGAATTCTGGAACAGGATAAGTAGTGAATGCTAATAAGAAAAGTTTGCAGCTCCTCGAATACTTAACTTTTAATCCTTGTTGTATACATCGTTCTTGATGAGACATTTCATACGATAACTATCAAACTATGTAAGGCTAATGGCGCCTTGCTAGGTCGTAGCCATGGACTTAGCTGAAGGCTATTCTGTCTCTCGGCAAATGAGAGAAAGGCTTCGTCAGTGTAGTCGCTAGCAAAGTCGTCGTACAACTGGGGCGAGTGCTATCTCGTATCTCGAGACCTGCCTTGTGGTGGCGCTCGGTCTGCGATCACACAGTGGCGACACGCGGGTCCGACATGTACTAAATGGACCGCGGCCGATTTAAAGGCTACCACCTAGCAAGTGTGGTGTCTGGCGGTGACACCACACAAACACTCTCCTGCTTCCACGGGGTCGAGTACCGTCTTGCACGAACCGCATCTTCTCGAAATCAGGATCACTTTGGATAATAGGGATGAAATCACCTGCAAAACCTTCACATGCCATTCGGTAGGCACCGTACCGTCAAGGAATATCACACAGATTATCCTGCGACTGGACATTGCACAGCTCACAGTCACCTGTTGAGGGTGAAGAGACTTCTCAAATGGTTCAGATGGCTCTGAACACTATGGGATTTAACATCTGTTGGGACCGTAGCATGAATCAAACTTGCGCAATGTAAGACGTAAACACCAGGGCGATAATACAGCAAGAGAGAGTGTCGGTCACGTGCGGAAAAGACTCGTGTGCAACCAAAACGAGGATAATGGAATGTAGTCGAGTTAAGTCGGGTGATGCTGAGAGTATTAGATTAGGAAATGAGACACTTAAAGTAGTAAAGGAGTTTTGCTATTTGGGGAGCAAAATAACTGATGATGGACGAAGTAGAGAGGATATAAAATGTAGACTGGCAATGGCAAGGAAAGCGTTTCCGAAGAAGAGAAATTTGTTAACATCGAGTATAGATTTAAGTGTCAGGAAGTTATTTCTGAAAGTATTTGTATGGAGTGTAGCCATGTATGGAAGTGAAACGTGGACGGTAAATAGTTTGGACAAGAAGAGAATAGAAGCTTTTGAAATGTGGTGCTACAGAAGAATGCTGAAGATTAGATGGGTAGATCACATAACTAATGAGGAAGTATTGAATAGGATTGGGGAGAAGAGAAGTTTGTGGCACAACTTGACCTGAAGAAGGGACCGGTTGGTAGGACATGTTCTGAGGCATCAAGGGATCACCAATTTAGTATTTGAGGGCAGCGTGGAGGGTAAAAATCATAGGGGGAGACCAAGAGATGAATACACTAAGCAGATTCAGAAGGATGTAGGTTGCAGTAGGTACTGGGAGATGGAGAAGCTTGCGCAGGATAGAGTAGCACGGAGAGCTGCATCAAACCAGTCTCAGGACTGAAGACCACAACAACAACGTGACTGTAGAAAATTTTGATTTTTACTCTTTCTTTTGTGACCATAATAAGTGTCTAAGCTCCATAGCCAAACAGCCAACCGACATTAAGAAATAGTCCACCAGGCTGCGAAGCATGGGTTGTTGATCAACTAACTAACTGTTTGACTTCCTGCCAGAGGAAGCAGCATGAATCAAACTTGCGCAATGGAAGACGCAAACACCAGGGCGATAAACAGCAAGAGAGAGTGCCGGTCACGTGCGGAAAAAGACTCGTGTGCAACCAAATCGCCGGCCAGGGTGACCGAGTGGTTCTAGGCGCTACAGTCTGGAATCGCGCGACCGCTACGGTCGCAGGTTCGAATCCTGCCTCGGGCATGGATGTGTGTGACGGCCTTACGTTAGTTAGTAAGTTCTGAGTTCTTGGGGACTGATGACCTCAGATGTTAAGTCCCATAGTGCTCCGAGCCATTTGAACCATTTTTGCAACCGAATCAAGTTGTGTGCAGCTAGAAACAGAACTGTGGGCATTCTTGTGCAATCCGATCACTTAGGCTGCGTTCACACTGCCGGCCGGGCGGAGCCGAGCCTGGCCGGGCCGCCGCCCGCTTCGATATCAAACACATGGTTTTGAATTGGCGGTGTTCAGACTGGCGGCCGGGCCGCGCCGACACGGCGTGAGCCTCCCGGAGCCGAGCCGGCGACATCCCGAGTGTTTAACATTGCCGGCGCGAGCCGACCGCAGGCGCGAGCCTGTGGAGCAGCACTACAGCTTCTGCAGTACACGCATCACACGTCTCCCTTCTGCTTTCTTCACAAGTGTGACTGCACACCTGTTATTTTAAGATGTTACCTCACATTTCACAATCAGTGAGGAAAAATTACGTTTATTATGATGATACATGCGAAATTACTTTTATTTCATTTATTTAATCTACCGTATTTGCATGCATTTACAACAATAGCTTGCCAGCGATCGCGGCATTGCCGCCACTGAATAGTTCGCAGTTACTTGTAAACGGAGACAGATATGAGTGTCACTGAGGGACGGAAAGGTGTCCCTACCAGATGATAATGCATTGTAAAGTCATGCTGTGGCAGTTCCTTATCAGTGGAGATAGAACCACTGAGTCAAAGGGCATTATCTCAAAACTCTTCGCCTATCAATCTGTCTATCTTACAAGGTAATGAAAAGAATTCTGTGAGGTCATCAGTGGCCTCACATGATGAACCATCACCACTGCCAAGCGCTGCGTCATGAAGAAAAAAGTTGGAAAATTCTGAAGGAGTATTTCTGCGATTCTTCGTTGAAGGCACAGCAAGACATTACCCAAAATGACGAAGCTAATTACTTCCTAATGATTCTCAGGAGTCCCATAAACTCTCTTCCTCTCAGAGGTTAGTGTTTGTGAAATTTAAAATACAAAAGCATGACTACAATTAACTGGAGGTAGCGAATGCTGTACAAAGTTCTACTGCAAACCAAAAAGTGTGTACTAACGAATCTTACCTTATCGTTATACACAATTTTTCTTCTGCTGTTATACTTCTGCGAAAATTTGTGTTCTGTTTAGAAATTTTGTCTTGAATGTTCTGCAGCACATACTGAAATGTATGATGATTCATTCTGTAATTTGAATAAAATTTTTCAGGATAGTTTTTAAGTTCTTCATATAAAGAAAAAAACTCTCCTAAATGCAGAGTCAAAACAATACCAATAAAAGAGTGTAGACATTGTTCTACACGACAGCACAGACTAGCTAAAGGTGAGCAACTGTTGACTGCAGCTGAGTTTTCTACTGACTTGCTTGTCAGCTGTCGAAGGGTGGGAATTTTTTAAAATTTATTTATTTGGCCTCCGGCAGCTGACACCCATTTAGCCAAAGAGTGGGGATTACCTTGACAGTGCAGCGCAGCTCGCCAAGGAAGAAAAAAAAAAAAACAATGAAGAACAATGAAACGCACATCTGTGTCGATGTACAGTAGTTTCATTAACTCTCCATTATTTTTTCTGTCAAAGTAGACAACGAGACTACAGAATTGCGCTTCAGTTTCTGCAGTAAACGTATCACAAATCTCCAGTTTGTTTTGTGATTAGTTTTACACCACTGATCACTAGTAATTAGTTTTTTCCTGTCCTGCACTATATGACTACACTAAACCAAGCTGTAACCGCTCGAACTCCGTGGCTTGCGGACGCGGCACTGACGCAACTGAATATCTCGCATTCCTTGTGACCAGAGACAGATATCAGTGTCATTATCATTTCAAAAACTTTTTGGTATTTTTAGCTACATTTCATTCGCAACAATGTATGGTCTAAAACGGATGTAACAGTAAACTACCCGCTACATAACTTTTTCACTACAAGATTTGTAAATCAAGTGCACAACGTTGACAAATAGCATCATTTCACAATGACTGTTAAGAAATATGAAAAGATAAATGATTCAATACGAAGCTAAGATGTTACACTAGCACGTGTACAAAAATCAGATATTTTAGCCGCATACTTTCTTCAAAATCGGTTGGGAAGCGTTACGAAACTAAGAAATCACGCGAAACGAAAAGTAGACTTTTTCTTTTTTCACGACGTAAGTAACGCTTTTAAGGAAAAAATGAGTTCATAAAACGATGTGGCGCAGTCTTATATACCGCTAAGAATTTTTAGAACATGAAAATCGGAGAAGTGGATTTTCCCCCATTTCGCCGTCTCTGCTCGGCGCGGCGCGCAGTGTGAATGCACTACACGTCGGCCTGAGCTGGATAGGCACGAGCCGAGCCAGTGCGCGTCAGCCCGGCCCGGCCCGGCCGGCAGTGTGAACGCAGCCTTTTAGAAATGAAAGAGTCGTGTGAAACAAATTAACTCGTGTGCACCTAAGTACATGAGAAACGAAGGCCAGGCAGCGGAACAGCTAGAAGCAGAGATTCAGATGCAGATTCAGAGCCGGTGATGGCAGTTTGGAGATTCGGCAGCGAGACGCCAGCGGGGCCGAGTAGGCCCGTAGCAGCCGATACACCTGATAACGTCTTCAACTACGAGAAGACGGTGATAAGACTCTGGTGGACACTCAGGAGCTGCAGGTCAAGTAGGATTTTTAGAATTTCACTGGAATAGTGTCGAACAGAGACTGTCAGTCTTTGTCTCAATTACTTAGAGAGATTTCAGTGCTAACCGAGAACAAGTGATCGCTTTTTACTTGTTTCTTACATGTACCGGCAATTAGCTTAGAAGTAGCAAGTCCGAATAAACAGACTGCATGTTACTGAGGGGTTTATGGTCCAACACCTCACGTAAGTATATGTGAGAACAAATTTGATAGAAACTAACCAGTCTTTTCTGCCTATTGCAATTCTGTAACCTATTTTCAGGAAACTTATTTGCTTCAAACCGAGGAGATCCTCTAATCTCCGATATAAAGGTTGACAGCAATTTATAACTAACCCATTGTCGTTAACGTCCCGATAGCGGTACGCAGTTGGCACTTACTTCATTCTGGTATAGCGAGGCTGTGCCCGGGACGCGACACATCTGAGATCATCAGTCCCCTAGACTTAGAACTACGTTGAACCGTAAATTTTACTTTCAAAATCTTTTCTTAAAGAATTTACTTTCTTTACTAGCGACTCACCAAGACCATTAAAACATTTAATCACACTAGGTGAGCGTGGAAGCAGTTGCCAGGAAGTAACTGATGGAAAATAAAATTACCTCTAACAAATATGAATTTTATTCCTAAAAGCCTTTTCAAAACAGATTTAAAATTACAATCAGAAAGCACCCTCTAAATATCAATTTACAATTATTCAGAGGCAGAACAACTTTTTTTTTTTTTTTTTTTTTTTTTTTTTACTGTAGGGGTCTTTGGGCTGAGAACCTTGCCGCTCCCTTTCAACATGGCCGTAGTCACGACCACTCACAACGACCTCTGAAAAACTACATTGGTGCAAATCTGCAACACACCAGATTACTTTAAACTTAAAATTTTAACAACTCACACAAAGACATTAACTATGCTCCCTGTAAGAGGGATGGAAATGGTACAAACACTCACACTAAGAAATTATTTGCGACCAAAAGTGCAATTTGTTTTTACAAGGGCTCTTACGGTGGAAGAGTGAACTTTATAAAAATGACTATTTAAATAAAACCCATGAGATTCAGACTTACAGAAAATGTACAACAAGCTCTATATTACACATACACCGCCTCGCAAGGTGATAGGCAAGAAAAAAACATATTTCAGGAATTCGGCATTTACCTTAATTCTATAAATTCGTTAACACCGAATCCGACAAACATGACAGAGGCAGCTATTAACGTACGGCAGATTGACGGGGGGGGGGGGGGGGGTTTACTAAACAACCCGAACCACAGATTGCTCTAAACCTCCCCAATTCCACAAGGGAAAAACGGGCCACCCAATTTACAAATAACCACCTTCCTGTGGGTGGGCAAACGTAGAAGAATGGTGGGACGACCCCAAAACAAAGCGGCTGGTGACCTCACCAAGAAAACAAGTAGAATTTAACAAGTAAATGAAACAACATATCTCCAACCACTTAACTTTTAATAAACTGCGGTTTATGGCGAAGACCTGGCGCAGCACCCCCAAATCGCTCTCCCGAACCGTCCGCTGCCAGCCGCTTCAACGGACGCAGGAAGGCGCGCCGATCTCCCGTCTCACGGCGTCGCAGCTCGCACCGGCCAGACCGACGTCGTGGTTTGACTCCTGTTGCTCTCGTGTCGGCCGCGAAGCCACTACCCCTCGCTATACGGCGAGGCCCACTGGACTCACGTGGCGACCTCACATGCGCCGACGCTCAAGGCGGACAAGTCATCTCGTGTCTCAGTGCGCGACCGACCAACCGACCGATCCAACCGCCAATGACCGTTGCCCGAGCAAACTCGAGCAGACTGGCGACCTAACGCGCAGACTCACATGCAGGAACTCAGCCCCGACCGGGCGACCACTCGCTGGGTTCTCTTGCTGGCGGAGTTCCAAGACTCTCACTTTCTGGCTTAAAGTTTGATCCAAACGACATAGTCGCACTCCGACGACAGACAGACACTAACTGCCGCACAAATGCGGACGAGAGACAGACCAGCAACTGGTGACGCGAGACTGACCCAGCCTCATTCTGACCTACTGGCGAGCTCATAGCGCCCCTTAAATGCACGTGAACAGCCAACCTCTCCCCTTTCCCGCCAGAGGGAGACACCAAAGCTGCGATTGCCACAGCGGCGCCACCGCCAGAAACGGAGGGCGACTGCTTCACACTACGCGCTGCGGCGCGCTCTTCAAAACACCAAATTTTACCGCGGCCCAACTTAGAACTACGTAAACCTAACTAACCTAAGGACATCACATACATCCATGCTCGAGGTAGGATTCGAACCGGACTGAAGCGCCTAGAACGGCTCGGCCACAGCCGCCGGCTGAAGAGACTTCTCGCTTGCGAAATGCGGGTTCTCAGTCCCCCAAATGCGCCAATTTTGTTTATTGACGAACCCATCCAAATGAAAGTGGGCTTTATCGCTAGACCATACCATTCACATCAAAGTCGTCAGTTCTGTGGGCAATAATTTTGACGAAGCACTAGCGCTGTTCCATGGCCCTGGGGCTTGATGGATGATGGGTTTGAATTTTCTACCGGAGGAGGTTTAGGTGTTCAACAATTATTTGTCGCAGTACTTTGAAACGAAGCGCGTTTCTTTCCAACGTTTTCAGGCGTTTTCGCCCCTTTTGGAGACCGACATTGACAACACTGTAACCACGAACACTACCCGTTATCTCAAACTTGGACCGGTTATCTTCAGTTTGCTGGCCGGGGTGGCCGAGCGGTTCTAGGCGCTACAGTCTGGAACCGCGCGACTGCTACGGTCAAAGGTTCGAATCCTGCCTCGGGCATGCATGTGTGTGGTGTCCTGAGGTTTAAGTAGTTCTAGGGGACTGATGACCTCAGAAGTTAAGTCCCATAGTGCTCAGAGCCATTTGAGCCATTTATCTTCAGTTTGAACTCGGTCGCAAATTTCGTATGGGTCGCATTTGGGCTGTTATTGTTCACATAGTAGGAGTTTACAAAGGCTATACGCTCAGGCACGCTGTAACGTGACATTATCACGTGTAAATGTCAGACAACTACAAGGCGCGTGCGCATGCGCATACTAATTCCCATCATGCCCCATGGCCATCCGTGCAGTTTGAACGTCCTAACGCAAACCGTTCAGAAGTTAATCGAGCTATCCTACCTCGCACTGACACATCGAGGGAAAGCTGTTTTCGTTCTTCAGCTGTGCGCACCGCTGTACTTATGGTTAGCGCGGTGGGTTTTCTTTATTTAGTCTGAGCTGTAGATGTAAATAGAGCTGCAGGTTTTGGGATGGAGATGTAGCGTGCGGCATGCAAAAGCGGGAAGCCGAGTTTTTCGTCAGGGGCCAGGTCAGTGGGTCGGGCAGGCTGCCAAACCAATACAGCGGCACGAGGCAGCAAGGGGGTGGGAGAGGGAGAGAGAGAGAGAGAGAGAGAGAGAGAGAGAGACGTCGTCAGGCAGAGTCATAGAGAGAGGCCGTGGGGCGTGGGAAAGAACAAAGAGCGACAGCATGCAAGTTCCCACATGGGGCAAGATTGCGATAATCTACACTACTGGCCATTAAAATTGCTACACCACGAAGATGACGTGCTACAGACGCGAAATGTAACCGACAGGAAGAAGATGCTGTGATATGCAAATGATTAGCCTTTCAGAGCATTCACACAAGGTTGGCGCCGGTGGCGACACCTACAACGTGCTGACATGGGGAAAGTTTCCAACCGATTTCTCATACATAAACAGCAGTTGACCGGCGTTGCCTGGTGAAACGTTGTTGTGATGCCTCGTGTAAGGAGGAGAAGTGCGTACCATCACGTTTCCGACTTTGATAAAGGTCGGACTGTAGCCCATCGCGATTGCGGTTTATCGTATCGCTACATTCCTGCTCGCGATGGTCGAGATCCAGTGACTCTTAGCAGAATATGGAATCGGTGGGTTCAGGAGGGTAATACGGAACGTCGTGCTGGATCCCAACGGCCTAGTATCACTAGCAGTCGAGATGACAGGCATCTTATCCGCACGGCTGTAACGGATCGTGCAGCCACGTCTCGATCCCTGAGTCAACAGATAGGGACGTTTGCAAGACGACAGCCATCTGCACGAACATTTCGACGACGTTTGCAGCAGCACGGAATATGAGCTCGGAGACCGTGGCTGCGGTTATCCTTGACGCTGCATCACAGACAGGAGCGCCTGCGATGATGTACTTGACGACGAACCTGGGAGCACAAATGACTAAACGTTATTTTTTCGGATGAATCCAGATTCTCTTTACAGCATCCTGATGGTCGCGTCCGTGTTTGGCGACATCGCGGTGAACGCACATTGGAAGCGTGTATTCGTCATCGCCATACTGGTGTATCACCCGGCGTGATGGTATGGGATGCGACTGGTTACACGTCTCGGTCACCTCTCGTGGGCAATGACCGCACTCTGAACAGTGGACGTTACATTTCAGATGTGTTACGACCCGTGGCTCTACCCTTCATTCGATCCCTGCGAAACCCTTCATTTCACCAGGACAATGCACGACCGCATGTTGCAGGTCCTGTACGGCCCTTTCTGGATACAGAAAATGTTCGACTGCTGCCCCGGCCAGCACATTCTCCGGATCTCTCACCAATTGAAAACGTCTGGTCAATGGTGGCCGAGCAACTGGCTCGTCACAATATGCCAGTCACTACTCTTGATGAACTGTGGTATCGCGTTGAAGCTGCATGGGCAGCTGTACCTGTACACGCCATCCAAGCTCTGTTTGACTCAATGCCCAGGCGTATCAATGCCGTTATTACGGCCAGAGGTGGTTGTTCTGTGTACTGATTTCTCAGGATGTATGCACCCAAATTGCGTGAAAATGTAATCACATGTCAGTTCTAGTATAATATATTTGTCCAATGAATACCCGTTCGTCATCTGCATTTCTTCTTGGTGTACCAATCTTAATAGACAGTAGTGTTAAGAAAACAATTTAAAAAAACTCATTTAAATAGCTGGCAAATTTTCTCTATGTAAAGGATATTGGAAGGTATGACGTTAACAACTTGCCAATAATAAGATTTTAAACTTGTTAATTCCTTTGAAAAAAAAACACCTTTAAATATGTAGTTTGTACAAGAGCTAAAATAGTTGTCTCCCGTCAGTTAAATATTACACGTGTCACTTGTTACAAGATAAATGTGAATAAGCCAGCACACAAACATTGACATTAAAGGCAGTCCCTAAAAAAAATTTTCCTTAGCAGATCGCAGTAGTCGGAATAGTTGCTGGTGGCCTACAGGGTTGGGACTTTGTACGGGCGCTGATAACCGCGCACTTGAGCGCCCCACAAACCAAACATTATCACCATCTCACAGTACAGTCCGGCCCGGGTAGCTGATGTTCCACTTGTCGCAGCCATCGTGGATTTTCTCTTGGCCAGTAGCGCATATTATGCTGGTTTACGATACCGCTGTTAGTGAATGACGCCTCGTCGCTAAATAGAACGCGTGCAAAAAAATCTGTCATCGTCCCGTAATTTCTCTTGTGCCCAGTGGCAGAACTGTACACGACGTGCAAAGTCGGCCGGACAGTGTCAATCCCAAGGGCCCGGGTTCGATTCCAGGCTGGGTCAGAGATTTTCTCCACTCAGGGACTGGGTGTTGTGTTGTCCTAATCATCATCATCGACACACAAGTCGCCGAAGTGGCGTCAAATTGAAAGACCTGCACCAGGCTAAGGGTCTACCCGACGGGAGACCCTAGCCACACGACATTCACATTTTATCTCACAATGCAGTGGTCTCGGCGTGGAAGAGGCGAGTAGCTTACGTTATTTGGTCCTTATGTGTCTTGTAGTAAACATATAGTGGAAGAAGACGGCAGAACTGATGAACGACTGAGACGCCCGGGTGATGTACTTCTTGATGGAGAAAGGATGTGGCCTTTTTAATGTGAGACTGAAAGAACTAACGAGGACTGTTGTAGCTAGATGCTAGTTAATGCTGCTAATTACGTCAGCCATGAGAAGAAATGTGCTGAATGAACTACGTGCAGGCTAATTGGTCGGCTAGCGGTGCACACGCAAGGTAGCGGTAGTGTGTGTGTGTGTGTGTGTTTGTGTGGGATAGTGCCAACGCCGGCTCGCTAATTATTAACTGACGTGCTCTCTCATTAGCGGCGCTTCGGTGATTCTGTTTGCTCTGCGTGCGGAATGAGGTTTTCCTGTCTGGGCTGTCAGGCGTCCGGGAGGCCATTACGCTATGAACTTGTCGCTTTCAGACCTGTGTCAGTCCGCTGGGCACCTCACTGGTAACTGGCTCAGCCGTCCGCAGTGTGTACATTGGGACGGTGCCGCGAACGCCCGCATTCCGTACTGTGACCGCTCTGTTCGTCTCTCTCACGTACGGGACGAAGTGTGATGCAAAGACATCAAGATTCAATTGTCACTCCGCCTATAAGCTACTTTCCCTGACAATAAACACTCGGTTGTGATAATAATTGGTGAAATATACAGGGTGGTCCATTGATCGTGATCGGGCCAAGTATCAGACAAAATATGCGTCAAACGGAAAAAAAAGAGCGAAACTTGTTCAGCTTGAAGGGAGATACCAGATGGCGCTATGGTTGGCCCGCTAGATGGCGCTGCCATAGGTCAAACGGATATCCGTGTAGTATGTAAAGAAATATGAATGTTTTTGTTGGACCACTTTTTTCGCTTTGTGATAGTCACAAACACATGGCTCATAATTTTAGATAAACAGTTGGTAACAGGTAGCTTTTTAAATTAAAGTACAGAACGTAGGTACGTTTGAACATTTTATTTCGGTTGTTTGATACATGTACCTTTCTGAACTTATCATTTCTGAGAACGCATGCTGTTACTTCGGTTGTTTGATACATGTACCTTTCTGAACTTATCATTTCTGAGAACGCATGCTGTTACAGCGTCATTACCTGCAAATACCACATTAATGTAATAAATGCTCAAAATGATGTCACTCAACCTCAGTGCATTTGGCAATACGTGTAACGACATTCCTCTCAACAGCGAGTAGTTCGCCTTCAGTAATGTTCGCACATGCATTGACAATGCGCTGAGGCGTGGTCTCAGGCGTTGTCGGTGGATCACGACAGCAAATGTCCTTCAACTTTCCCCACAGAAAGAAATCCGGGAACGTGCTTCGACGACCAATCCACCTGTCATGAAATATGCTACTCAATACCGCTTCGACCGCACGCGTGCTATGTGCCGGACATCCATCATGTTGGACGTACATCGCCATTCTGTCATGCAGTGAAACATCTTGTATTAACATCGGTAGAACATTACGTAGGAAATCGGCATACATTGCACCATTTAGATTGCCATCGATAAAATGGGGGCCATTTATCCTTCCTCCCATAATGCCACACCATACATTAACCCACCAAGGTCGCTGATGTTCCACTTGTCGCAGCCATCGTGGATCTTCCGTTGCCCAATAGTGCATATTGTGCCGGTTTATGCTCCGCTTCGTCGCTAAATAGAACGCGTGCAAAAAATCTGTCATCGTGCCGTAATTTCTCTTGTGCCCAGTGGCAGAACTGTACACGACGTTCAAAGTCGTCGCCATGCAATTCCTGGTGCATAGAAATATGGTTCGGGTGCAGTCGATGTTGGTGTAGCATTCTCAATACCGACGTTTTTGAAATTCCCGATTCTCGCGCAATTTGTCTGCTACTGATGTGCCGCGACAGGAGCTAAAACACCTACTTGGTCATCATCATTTGTTGCAGGTCGTAGTTGACGTTTCATGCGTGGCTGAACACTTTCTGTTTCCTTAAATGACGTAACTATCCGGCGAACGGTCCGGACACTTGGATGATGTCGTCCAGGATACCCCTTCAAACTCGACGAGTTTAGTTCTTTGTACTTTCTTTCGTTTGGTGCTTATTTGGTGAGATATTTGGCCCCGTCACGATCAATGGACCACCCTGTATAGAATAAAAACAGCCACCAATTACAGAGGGTAGTAATATAAATGGGCCTTCTTCCGAGGTCTTATCACGTTTTACATGCTGATCATGATGTGTTGCCAAAATGCTTACTCATAATTAAAGTTCAAAATCAAAACAGTCGTCTGGCTTTCTCATACATCATACATATTGAAACGCAGGGCAGAACAGGTGATTAGGATTTTGGACAGGGCCAAATAAGGTGGCGGTCAGTATCACTTCAGAATTGTAATTTATTGTAATTTAATAACACATTTAAACCAAAACGGTACATAGCTGAACCTTCACAACCGCGAGTTTCAAAATCAATTCTTCAAACAAGAAATCTTAAAAATCAACAAAATAAAATTCAAGAGAGTAAAGACACGTAGTGTATATATATATATATATATATATATATATATATATATATATATATATATATATCCATTGAAATTGCTACACCGAACCTGGTCACTGAAGTTGACTGATCAGGTAACCTGTTACGAAGCCTCAGCTATTATGACATCTCTTCGATTTGCGGGTTGTTGCTCCCCTGGCCGGCCAGAGCGGCCGTGCGGTTCTAGGCGCTACAGTCTGGAGCCGAGTGACCGCTACGGTCGCAGGTTCGAATCCTGCCTCGGGCATGGATGTGTGTGATGTCCTTAGGTTAGTTAGGTTTAATTAGAACTAATTAAACCTAACTAGGCGACTGATGACCTCAGAAGTTAAGTCGCATAGCGCTCAGAGCCATTTTGTTGCTCTCTGGGCTGTTCGGGCTAGCGGCATCAAATGGTTCAAATGGCTCTGAGCACTATGAGGCTTAATTGCTGAGATCATAAATCCCCTAGAACTTAGAACTACTTAAACGTAACTAAGCTAAGGACATCACACACATCCATGCCCGAGGCACGATTCGAATCTGCGACTGGAGCGGTCGCGCGGTTCCAGACTGAAGCGCCCAGAACCGCTTGGCCACACCGGCCGTCTGGTAGCAACATCGTATGATGTGTTGGGGTCGGCGAAACCTTGCAGCCATCTTCTTGTATTGTGATTAATTATTAAATTGACTGTAACTTGCCAGTGAAGTGCACCAGCAATATTTTCTTCCCTATGGCCGTTAACGCCGCAGTTACCTGCCCTGGTCGTTAGTGTAGTTTTCCGGAAGTGTGCCTTTCCTCGTTGTGTTGATGCTGACCGGCATGGCGTGTAGTTCGGCAGCCGTTTGTTTGGTTCGTATTTTCGTTAGAGTGGTTATTGTTCCCTTGGCTGTTTTTAGACGCCAATTTCTGAAGATGTAGTGCTGTTCGTATCCTCCTCCTTGGCCAATATTTTCCATTGTTATCCCGTTGGTCGGACGGAAGGGAATGGGTTAAATTGTTGGTCGGTCCTTGGGCCATCCCAGCTGGGGTGGCCGGGCGGTTTTAGGCGCTACAGTCTGGAACCGCGAGACCGCTATGGTCGCAGGTTCGAATCCTGCTTCGGGCGTGGATGTGTGTGCTGTCCTTAGGTTAGTTAGGTTTAAGTAGTTCTAAGTTCTAGGGGACTGATGACCTCAGATGTTAAGTCCCATAGTGCTCAGAGCCATTTGAACCATTTTGAACCTTGGGCTGTCCCTCGTTTAGGTTGCCATCACCTTACGTTCGAGCTACCTTCTCAGGCCGACTCTTGGAACACTTCTGAGCACCACTTGTTCTGTTTATTTTATATTGTGAGTTTCATTTTAGTTTGAAGTATTGTGCGAGGTGTTCGGCCATATATTAATTCAGTTCTTTTTTAAATTTTACATAAAGGCCTTCAGCTGTGTTAAAATTTTTGAAGATTGATTTAATTTAAAAAAAAAATATTTTCCATAAGATTTGTTCTATCTGAAATTGTTTGTAATCCAGGCCCTAAGCCTTTAGTTGTTCGGTGTGTTACGTGTGGCCTTCAGCTGAGGATTTATGAACGCCTTTTAATAAGGCATTCAGCCGTGTACATTCTTTAAAGGAAATTTATTTTTGTAAGAAGAAAGGGGTTATTTTAAATTGTTTGTCTGACTTGTTGCTCAGGTCCTCAGCCGTTGTTCCAAATTTGTTTGAAGCCTTCAGTCATGCAATAAGTTAATGTTTCTTTAATTAGGCTTCCGGCCATTCTCTTGTAAGTTTAAAAAGAAATTTGTTGGTTAGAAAAAATGTTTATTAATGTGTTTTAATTATAGCTGTCTTTCAGATGTGTAGTGTAGGCCTTCAGCCTCTAATTGTTTTCAATTGCATGTTTTTAAAATTTTTTTTTACCTTCTATTTTTAATTGCTTTTGATTTCTAACCCAGGCCTTCAGCCGTTCTTGTTTTTGGTGTGGTTTTGGGCCCTCAGCCCTGAAATCATCTCAAGTTTTCTTTAACTAGGCCTTCAGCCATGTTGTCTAATTGTAATCCTTTAAAGAAATGTGTAAATAAGTGGTTCTTAAAAAAAATAAAGTTGTGTGTTTGATTGTGCAACTCACAGTAACTGTTTACGGCCCCATCCACAATCGTTCTGTGCTCTCTCTGAATACGCGCCAACCAGATTTCAATGCTAGAGGGAGCTGTAGAGGCTAAAAACTGTAGAAGAAGACAAAGACTGGAATATATCTAGCAAATAATTGAGGAGAGTATTGCTAATCCTACCGGTTAGGCTTGACAGAGAAAGTAGAGGAGACGCAGGGACGTTCCTTCACATGTTCATGTAGTAAGCGCGAAAGCATAATGGAGATGCTCACCCAAAAAATGGTTCGAATGGCTCTGAGCACTACGGGACTTAACTTCTGAGGTCATCAGTCCCCTACAACTTAGAACTACTTAAACGTAACTAACCTCAGGACATCACACACATCCATGCCCGAGGCAGGATTCGAACCTGCGACCGTAGCGGTCGCGCGGTCCCGGACTGTAGCGCGTAGAACCGCTCGGCCACTCCGGCCGGCGTTTTTCACCCAACTGACCTGGCAGACGCTGCAAGATGGGCGTTTGTCAGGGCATAACTCCGCTACTCCGTAACTTATTTTTAAACAGACGCGGCGTACTGCTTCAGAATGTTTGTCTTGGAACATGTGTGTTACTAAGCCGCCAAAACGGCGCACAGTGGTACCTGCTGGTTGCCTATCTAACGCATGCAGGGCAGAAAAAATTTGGTTTTCGGTATTTATTTTACTTATTTCTGACAAGGGGAGTCCGCCAATTGTGAAATTCAGATTCGATTCTTACTGCGCATAATAAAAGCTCATGGCCAGATGTGTAATGTGGCAAAGCACCAAGATGCACTTCTCAGCAGTTGTCGAGAAAATCGACAGTTAAAAGAAACCGTTGCCAGGAAATACTCTCAACGATTAATAATTTTCCTCAGCGTCGTGGCGCAGCGGTAAGCGCTCGGGTTTGTAATCCGAAGGTCGCCGGATCGAATCTCGCACCATGCAACATTTTTATTTTTTTATTTTTTTAAGTATTTGTTGAAAGTCGTTTGTCGTGGAAAAACTGGCGACTTAGGACATCATTATGTTTTCCGCAAACAAAGTTGTATTTCACAAATGTTATTAATTGTCTTCATAATGTTAACCACGTATAGTTAACGGAAGACGTAGAAACGATATTCCGAAACGAATACGTATAGCGTAAGTCAAACGTTCGAATTAGAAATGAGACCCCACGAACACAAATTCGCTGTGGCAGGTATGAAATATAAACTCCGTTACTCGCTCGTTACACTTGAATGACAGATGTTGAATGGGCCGAAACGAGCCGCCGATAACAGCGTAGTTGCCTGCTAACTTCGAAAGAAGGTAGATGCGGTCCCTAGCGCAACTTATAACATCGTCGAAAATCAGTGCGGACGGGAGAGTTTTGGCACACCCTGTTAAAAAAACGGAAAAATGGAGGCGGTACAATTGAAGAGCGATCCGCCTTCACCTACATGCATAAGCAATTCATTAATAGTTTATATATATATATATATATATATATATATATATATATATATATTAATTACAAAAAACTAATAATAAAAAAATTGCATGGCGCGAGATTCGATCCGGCGACCTTCGGATTACGAACCCGAGCGCTTACCGCTGCGCCACGACGCTGTAGGAAATTATGAATCGTAGAGAGTATTTCACCGCAACGGTTTCTTTTAATTGTCGATTTTCTCGACAACGGCTGAGAAGTGCATCTTGGTGCTTTGCCACATTACACCTCTGGCCATGAGCTTTTATTATGCGCAGTAAGAATCGAATCTGAATTTCACAATTGGCGGCCTCCCCTTGTGAGACAAGCTGCACCCCGATGTATTAACCCTCTGTTAAAAAGTAATTTATAAAAAAAAATATTGAATCCGAAACTCCCTATCCAACGCAAACACGGAAGTTATCTCTCTGAAGTCTAGCGGCGTGAGCCACTTGGGTCCCAGTGAACGAGCCGGCTGCTGTGGCCGAGCGGTTCTAGGAGGTTCAGTCGAGAACCTCGCTGCTGCTACGGTCGCAGGTTTGCATCCTGCCTCGGGCTTGGATGTGTGTGATGTTCAAATGGTTCAAATGGCTCTGAACACTATGGGACTTAACTTCTGCGGTCATCAGTCCCCTACGACTTAGAACAACTTAAACCTAACTAACCTCAGGACATCCATGCCCTAGGCAGGATTCGAACCTGCGAGCGTAGCGGTCGCGCGGTTCCAGATGTAGCGCCTAGAACCGCTCGGACAAAGCGGCCGGCTGAAGTCGCTGATATCGAGTACCTACTGCCAGGTACTCCATATCAGTAGTCATCAGACATCGTGAGAGAGCAGAATGGGGCTCCGGAGTACTCACTGACTTCGAACGTGGTCGGGTGATTGGGTGTCACTTGTGTCATACGTCTGTACGCGAGATTTTTTAAATTTGATCAGCAGATCTAAATTTTGCAACTAGAAACTAGCCATTCTCAATACACTACCATACAAGTTGAAACGTCCCCTTTCAACAATTATACAGGACTGTGCTTAAACTGACACACAATATTTTGTTAGCGCAACGCAATCTGACTTTCAAAATTCCCTACAAAAGAATGGCCCTGACTAACATTAAACTATACCTTTCACAAATCACTTACATCACAAAAATCTTCGCTGCTCAAGCTACTGCAATACAGCGAGCGCCACTACTGCCAACTAAATAAAAGATTCAAACTATGGAAGGCACTAACTACTGATAGGGATAGTTAGCAAATGAAAGATATTAATAGAGAACAAACAATGTATTTACCTTGATATCATCATATATAAATATAGCAGTTCATGACAAATTTCAAAACTCCGCCATCTCTCTCCCCACATCCACCACTGCTGGCGGCTCACCTCCAACTGCGCAACGCTACACGCTGTTCACAGCCAGCTGCCTAACACTACAATGGCGAGTATTACAACAATGCAAAGCAGCCACAGACTGCACACAGCACAGCCAGTGATTTTCATATTGAGCGCTACGTAACGTTGCCAATAAGAAAACATAAACAGCCTACTTACATAGAGAAAACATAAACAGCCTACTTACATAGGTGATTTTCATATTGAGCGCTACGTAACGTTGCCAATAAGAAAACATAAACAGCCTTCTTACATAGAGAAAACATAAACAGCCTACTTACATAGCCCCCATGCTCCCCACAAAAAATTTTACAAATTTGTTTGGGCAGTGCCCAATACAGATTTGAAAAAATTTTTCATAATTAC
The DNA here is from genome assembly GCF_023864345.2 of Schistocerca serialis cubense. Taxonomy (NCBI): domain Eukaryota; kingdom Metazoa; phylum Arthropoda; class Insecta; order Orthoptera; family Acrididae; genus Schistocerca; species Schistocerca serialis. The sequence goes on from NC_064648.1 coordinate 116,510,493, forward strand.
AATAACAAAGATATCAAATGCACACACTTATTGATACAACGTTGGTCAAAAGCTAAAATTTTGTCACAGTCCATAAAGACAGTCCTGATCATTCATTACGGTAAAATATAGTGTTTTTCTCAAAGTCTGAGCAGTAGAAGAAAATGCACACGGAAGTAGTGGATTTCCATGCAGTCTTGAAGCAGTAGTGTTGTCCTTCCAACGGAAAGACAGTGCTGACTCTCGACATGCAGACAAGTATTGGGTCACAACAGAGCAAACCCACAGCAGAGTCATTCGAAGTTTGGAAGAATATTGGTAGGTAGGTCATCACAGAGCAGACCCACTGTAGTCCTGGTAGAGAGTATGGTATTGGTGGGCCACCAGAGGTGCAGACCCACTGCAGTCCTTGTAGAAATAATGGTATTGATGGATCATCAAAGATGTAGACCCACTGTAGTCCTTGTAGAGATAGCCAGCAGCCATCTGTTGTGACTGTGCAGGTGCACATTCACCATCGAAGAGTCTTGCGGAGAATATAGCAAGTCCATAAACCACCACTTGTGCACTCACAAAGTTTTTGGAATTGTCCTTAGAACCAGCAATGCTGTTATCCAGTCCCTTGCTAAATTATTAACACACGTGCAAACACTAACAGTCCCTACTTCTCACATATTGTCCATATACTATGACCAACAGAAACGTGCGCAGTGAAATGTAACTTACAAGTTAATAATAAGATGAACTGGTGTCAATTACAATTTTATAAATTTACAACATGAAAATACAATTACAAAGGTACAAAATACATCATTAAAGAACATAATAATACAGATAACATTTGTAGTACAGGCTTTACAAAAGAATAGAAATAGACATATACATCAGTGTTACAGGAATTATGACATGAGTACATACATAAAAGATCGAATAACTTTCGAAACATCAACTTCACACATGAGCATTAACACAAACCAGAATAAATAATGTCTAAACATCTTTACAAAGTAAATAACACATTATTAATGCCAATTGTATTTGAGGATAACAGTATTCCTCATCATAGTGAATGTAACTTAGTATTAGAAGAGAAAAAAGTTCTATGAAACAGTACACAGAGACAGGAAGAAAACAAATACACAAGGATACACAAACACATAGTGGGATAACACAAAAGGAAAGGACAGGGTTTGTTTTCAGTGTAACATTTGGTACTGCAGTCCAACCCAAAACTTCATTCCATAGGTCTTTCGTCTTATTTCAACCTTTGCTTCCACCAAAAAAATCCTATCCAAGCATGCTTTCTGTATTTATTTCACATATTTCTTACCTCATTATTTATTTCCAAGAAAATCCTACCTATACCTGCTTTCTGTACGTTTTTCGTATAGATTCTCAATGCATTTCTTCCAATTCATCGCAACTCATTCTCTTCTAAAGTCTACCCCCTCTTAAGCTAACTTAAATCTACTGAGCTCAGATGCTAAACTAAGGGACGAGGCAATGCAGCAGCACAAAACAATTAACACAAACATCAATGACAAAAATACAAATGCCAAAGCAATTGCAATATTACAACTAATATAGGGCACTGTGCAGCAAACAAAAAAATAAATCTGGCTTAGCAGAGTAACACAAATTAAAGTTCAGTAGCACTATGCCTGGCAAACAGCAGCTTATATCGAAACATGACATAGCTAAAGCAGAAAAAATATTACACTAAAGATAACAATGCAGATAAGGGAAATGTATAATCACATCTTAATGTCTAAGTAATTAAAATGGTGCACCACAACAACTGATTGTAAAAAGAAATATTACCATGTACTTGAAAAGAAAATTATGTGTTACTGCTACTAGTTTCTTCTTATTGTTCTTTCCTTTCCAAGTGCTCCTTGTTTAAAGAATGTGGATCATAAAATAATTATTTAATAGATCTGTTGACAGAAAGTGTTTACATTAGCAAATGCATTTAATTTTATTTTATGAAACCAATGCTGCAACACAGCTGGAAAACAGATGTCAAATGAAATAAGCAATTACGCAAACCAAAGCATAAAAACATCATTCAATAGTCATGTGGCATTTCGTAACTCAGTAGCTCTCAACTCTCGTAGAAAGACACTTGTCATAATCAGGTGTGCAGATGTACGAATATTTCCCATCAATTCATAAGCATTTCAGTAATTAGCACAAAGTACGAGTAACCATATGTTTTCAGGTAATGAGCGTGTAATATTTGCGATGCTTTCTACAAAGGAACGTCAATAGCCAGGATATGGTCTCTCCTTTTTTTTTTTTCTCCACCTGCGCCTCTGAAAGGCTAATGGCCTTTTTTTTTTTTTTTCGGGCGGCTGTCGCCCAGGTGGGTGCCCGCGACGCATTACGTGCAGGTGGTCACTTAACTTTCTTACGGAAAAATTTACGACAGCAGTTTCCGCTACAGTGACAGTCTCACATAAAAATATTTCACAGGTCAAGAATTAGCGTTGCAAATCTGTAGAAACAAAATCCTATGAATATAACAGTGTCCAAAAAAATTTTCAGTGGCATTGTGATACATTCACACATCATTCACACATGTACACACATTTCATAATTCTAAAGTATGATTCTTGGTTTCCAACATCCTTTTCCATAAGTCAGAGTCCCTAATCACTATTCATTACTCCTTACCTTATTACACATATATATATATATTCGTCGACACGTCAATCTTGCGATGGCACTTCAATATTTCATCATAATAAATACATAGCATAACCAAATTCCTCATATAGCATCAGCTTATTGATCATAAACATACCTCAACAGCATAATACACATCGTGTCATCTGCCTCAAACGTACTTTAAAAATCATGAATCCATACCAAATACATCATTCAAAGCTCTCATAGTATCACAATGGTTCCGAAAATATATGAACAGTTCACAAAGTACAAACAACATACAATTTTGTAAGTGTGAAGTTATCCAACGGTGTAATTACGTAAACGTCTGTCACTGATGTAGTAAAATAAATGCTTGTCTCTCTCAGGTAAATAATCAGACAGCTGTGTAATTTGTGTGTTAGAGAAATATGGTACCGATGTGTAAAGTTGTATAAGCAAATACCATATTAGCTAGGGTTCCTTGTGGTTGCCAAACACATGGTACACAAAGTAGGCTTATACCCCCCTGAGGATTAATGTAATTATACCCTCAGGTGTTACAGATTACAGCAATGGAATGAAATGTATCACGGAAAACTTTCTTTGTAATTCAAAAATCTTTAAAAATAAATGTTTTAAGTACAACATAAATCACTGAAATGCATGTCCTGCAGCGCTAAATGTGCATCTTGTTGTAAGATAATCTCTGTGGAAGTGTCGTAGTTATTTTCCTCCGAAAGCTAAGTTCTGCAGAAGCCAATGTACTTACCTCATGATAAACAAAAGTGAAATGCTTTGCGTATAGATATCTTAGTTATTACGCTTATTGTTGTGATGAAGAAATTACTGTGCTGTAACGTATTGTTGTGCTACGGAAAAGGCTGTCTCATTGTAGCTATACCACAAAAGTTACTATTAAAACATGTTTTACTTTCCAGAATAATACAGAAAAACTGTGCACATATAAAACAGATACTCGGCAAAAGCAACAATGTAAATTGTCACACATTAGTAACGTCGTGATATAAATCGTGTAGCTGTCCCATAAACTAACCACTGTGTCATCTGGTATCTCACAGAAAGTACTTTAAATACAGAATGTATTTTCAGGTAACCAAAATGTTGCATTAAAATCTCATTAGCAGTACTGGTAAATGTTCTAAGTATGTAAGCCTGATAGTCGTTACGTAATCGTGCAACTAACAAGCAAGAATGTACAAATACAACACTGTGTCGTCTGTTCACTATAACAATGCATTCGTAATTTCTGTTTAAAAATGTTCCCTAGGTTCTAGACTGGATATTTAACTTCAAACATTGTTGTATGTTAGCAGTTTCTTAAGTCTAACACAGCATACTAGTAATGTAAAGTGAAAAGTTATATGACAAAGACAAAGTTAAAAAGCAGATTATCTTTCAATAAACGGTTTTACATGTGAAATGTGGTGTAAACCTTTACTCTCCCTAGTACGCAGAGTTTCAACTTCAACGCAATTATCATGTGGTATACGTCGGATTCTGTAAGATCCATTGTAAACTAGAAAGAATTTGTGACTCAAGTGTTTCTTCTTATGTGACAATGAATGAGCTTTAATGAGAACTTTCTGACCAATATACAATTTCTTTGAATTTGCTTTACCGTGTAGTTTTCTCCTTTCGTCTGCTGCAGATTTTATATTTTTAAGAGCCAAATCAATTATGTCTTTGTGTCGAAGTTTACGTGTATTTGGGAAAGGTACAAGCTCTCTGATTCTGTTCGGTGGTTCTTCATTCTTTAGTACAAGAGTAGGTGGTAAAGCAGTGGAATCATGAGGCATTTCATTCAGCACATTTTGAAATAAGTGTAAATATCTGTCCCAATGCTGATGCTTTCTGTGACAATAAAGTCTGCAAAGCTTATTGATTTCTTTCATAATCCGTTCAGACGGGTTACAATGTGGTGAGTACAATGAAATAAAAACAGGTTTGATTTTATGGTTGCGAAGCATGCGTGACCAAACAGCAGATCTGAATTGAGGTCCGTTATCTGAAATGACTTTGCTAACGTGTCCAACTTCACGTAAGAAATTTTTAACAAAGGCGTTGGATACAGATCGTCCAGTGGCTTTACGTAACGGAGTGAAAGAAACAAATTTTGAAGTAAGTTCAACAGCGACTAAAACGTACGAAAATCCATTAGATGTTCTGACAAGCGGTCCCAAGAGATCAACAGCAGCAAATTCTTTTAATTTAGAAGGAATAATAGGAAATAACGGAGCACGATGTGAGACAGTAGATGGTTTGGCCTTTTGACAAAGTTTACAAATAGACAAGACTCTTCGAATTCGCTTTTCCATATTGTTAAAATAACAAGTCGTTCGAAGAATATGATAACATTTTCGTGGGCCAAAATGTGCGTAGCTGAAATGAATGTACCAAATGAGCTTATTAACAAAATCGTCTGGAATGCAAAGTACCCATAGCTTGTCATCAACAGTGCAGCGTTTGAAGAGTATGTTCTTTCTAACCAGGTAATAATGCCAAATCTGAGTGTGTGTCTTTTCATGCCATTTACTTTTGATGTCTTTCCAAATCGGATCTTTATCTTGTTCATGAGCAATGTCTTTTAAAGATGTGGTGATGAAGTTTTCAAAGGCGACTTTCTGAATGTAAAGAATACTGAAATTTTTCTCGAGGTTGCCTTCTTTGTTACTTTTCTCAAGCCCAGCCGGTGCGCGTGACAGTGCGTCCGCAACAATGTTCTCCTTGCCGGGAATGTAGATTATTGTGAAGCGGAATTCTTGCAGAAACAATGCCCAACGTTTTAACCTGTCATGATTTAATTTTGAAGACATAAGAAATTGTAATGCACGATGATCACTGTATACTTTTACGTGCTTACCAGAAAGAAAGAAACGGAATTTGTTAAATGCCCAAACGATAGCTAAAGCTTCTAATTCAGTAACGGAATAATTTTTTTCAGATTTTGTTAGCACTCGGCTAGCAAAAGCAATGGTTTTCTGAACGGTAGTGTCATTTTCTATGGCTTCTTGAAATAAATGGGCACCAAGACCGACTTTAGAAGAATCCGTGCTAAGGCAGAAATCTTGTGACAGATCTGGATGAGCTAGTATTGGCGCGTTGAGTAGCGATTCTTTCAAATAATTGAATTCCAACTGTGCTTGTTCGTCCCAGTTCCAAATAGTATTTTTTCCAGTGAGAGAACAAAGTTTTGGTGTAACAAGAATTTGCATATTCAGAAAACGACGGTAAAAATTTACGAGACCTAGAAAACTGCGGACTTGTCTTTTTGTAGATGGAACTGGAATGGCTCTGATTGCTTCTAACTTTTCAGGATCCGGCTGAATGCCTTCAGAAGAAATAATATGTCCCAAAAACCTCACCTTTGACCTACCGAATTCAGACTTTTCCAAGTTAACTGTAATTCCAGATACTGCAAAAATATGTAACACGCTGTTGAGGATGCGATTGTGTTGTTCCCATGAGGCTTCTGCTATCAGAATATCGTCTACATATAAGGTGATGTGACGTTTTAAGAATTCAGGTAATATGGAATTTAGCCCGCGAATGAATGCTGCTGAAGAAATGTTCAAACCAAAGGGAAGTTTCCGAAACTGATAACAAACGCCGAAACAAAGGAAAGCTGTGTATTTTCTACATTCTGTATGAAGTTCGATCTGATAAAAGCTGGATCTGAGATCAATGGAAGACAACACTTTTACACCATTAAAATTTTGAAGAAGTTCTTCCATCGTCTGCGGCCTGTCTGTTTCAGGAATAATGATAGTATTGATTTGTCTCGAATCTAAGACAAGCCTGATCGATCCATTTTTCTTCTCAACAACATGTAACGGATTGTTGTATGAGCTTACTGCAGGCTCAATAATGCCCTCGTCAAGCATAGATTGTATTTCTGTTCTAACACGGTCCCTATAATGCGCCGGAATTACGTATGGTCTAACACAAAATTTAGTATGCTCACGAACACGAAATTGGTATTGAAATCCCTTGATTGTTCCTGTTTTGTGAGTAAAAACTGTGGAATGTGCTTGTAAAATCTCAAAAAGGTCCTGCCGATCAGTGTCATTACAATTCTCAATTGTTTGAATTTTATTCTGAATCAACTTATTAGTGTCAAATGCGCCGTCGATATCATCCCTGTCAGTACTTGCAGAGTGATTGTTAGTGTCTAGTTCCGTAGAAAATTCCGAACTGTTGTCTAACAGGAGGTAAAGCCGATTAATTTCTTCGTCATGGTTTGAGAGCCAATCTTCAAATTTCAAAGCTACTGACTTACCTTCTTTTTCTAAAGTTATTTCAGCATCGTGAAAGTTTAAGATTGCTTTGTATTCATTCAAAAAGTCTACTCCCAGTATAATTTCCGTCGACAATAATGGAACAATGAGAAAGTTCATAGAGAAGCTGTGGCTTTGACAAAAGAATTCTAAATTGGTTTGTTGGCGTACATCTACACTTTTTCCAAAGATTGCACCTTGTAATTTAATCTTACGTAACGGAAGTGTGGGGCAATCGTTCGATTTGTTGCATTTGCTAAAGGCTGTTTCACTGATTACTGAAATGGGACTGCCAGAGTCAAGTACTGCCGTAAATTTTACATCATTTACTGTAATGTGAATCACAGGATATGCAATATTGTTATGTTTTATGTCGTGTTCCTGGAGTAAGATGTCCCTAATGTCTTCCATTTTTACGTAATTACTAGCTACGGCAGCTGCGTCGTTAGTGTCATAAGAACGTTTTGTGGCTGCCAGCGGTGTGAGTCATTGCCTGTTGTCTCTTTGTTGGCGCGCGTCGTTATTGGGATTTGGAGACTTAACTTCTACAAATTCACCGTGACGAGAGGGCCCTGCTCTGTTTGAATCCCGCCAGTTCTGATGCAATTCAGGTCTGTCGTTACGATCACATCGTCTGTCGTCATGTCGGTAGTTCCTGTAGTTTCTTTCTTGTCGGTTAAGTGGTGGAGAATTTCTCCCGGAATCGTAACTGCGCGCTGGACCGTTGCGTCTCAAGTTATTCTGTCTCCCGTAATAATAATTGTTTTGGTTCCCATATTGTCTGTTTCTCTGATTGTCTCTGTGATAGTCATTACCGCGGAGAGGTGATCTTTCCCTGTAATTATTACTACTCTGCCAACGGTTGTCATACGGGTGGTGTCTGTTTTGGTCACGATTTGTGTTGTGAGAATAGCCTTGTCGCGTCCAGTTATTATCGAGGAATTTTGACGGATGTGACCTGTAATTGTTGTGTTCCTGTTTCCGCATTCCGCGATTGTCAGTGTCAATTTCCAATTCTTGTAACAGTCCCTAAAAAGCTTCAATGTCGTCTTTGCAACGTCCTGCCAAAATAATGTGTCGTAAATGTTCAGGCAATTTGATTAAGCAAATGCGGATAAGTTCTGAGGGGCTGTATGGGTTTGACAGGTACCGATTCTTGTGCAACAGGTCTTCAAAATATTTCATAAGACTGGAAAATTCAGATTGTTCGAAACGTTTCATCATTATGATGCTTTGTTTTACTCGGTCTTGTGTGTCCTGAGACCAATATGCTGAGAGGAAGGCATGGTAAAACTCTCCTTCACTGTGGCAATCGTGAATGACCGACCGCATTCTTACAGCTGGTTCATTCTCTAAGTAGCCACACATAAATTCTAACCTGTGCTCTAATGACCAGTTGGGAGGAAAACAATGAGAGAATTGATGGAGCCATGCTTGTGGATGAATGTCGTTGCCAGAATTCTTAAATGTTTTGAATTTACGTGTTGTAATGAACAGCTTATAGTCAAAATCATCATGTCGGCAAGTCGCATGTCGGTCATTGTTGCGTCGTTTCGGCGGTTCCATCTCAAAATTCGGCGTACCTTGCCAACTTCTTTCACAATTTCTGAAGTGCCATGTGTTGTTATTTTGTGTCTGTTCCGTATTTCTATGTCCCTCTTCCCATACTGGAGCGCGAGTGTCCTCTGAAATATGTAATTCTTGTACTACTTGTGCCAACTGATCTTGCACTTCCCGGATTTCTCTTTTGTACTGTGTATTGATTTGATTTTGATTTTGTTTGAATTTTCTAATTTGTTCATACTCTTCAGTGTCCGTGAAGGCTACGGGTGTTGTGTCATTCAGAACATCATCTACCTTTGTAGATAAGTTAGTGAACTGATCTGAAAGTTCGGCTACTTTATACGATAGTGAAATCATTTCCTCTGTATGTTTTTCTGAACCAAGTTTCAGAGTGTCCATTTGTGTTGAAATCGTATCTACTGTGTCCTTTAAGTTTTCCTGAGTTTTTGCAAGTTGCATAACCGTATCGGTAGATGCAACTGAGTCAATTTTAGCTTGCAAGGTGTTGTGATTTTCATGAACAATGGTTTGCAGTTCTTTTATGGCTGCTTCGTGATTCTGTAATACATTTTCAAGCCGCGAAAAAATAGGTTGGAAATGCTCACAAATTTGTGTTTTTACGTCATTACAGACTTTTTGACATTTCGATTCAGTGTGATGTAACTCAGTAGTTAAATCCTCACGTGTTTGTTCAAGAGTTTGTTCCAATGAGTCTAACTTTTGAAGATTTTGTTCCATTGCGTCTAACTTTTTAAGATTTTGTTCCATTGAGTCTAACTTTTGAAGCTTTTGCTGTGTTTGTCTCTGATTTTGTTCCATTGTGTCTAACTTTTGAAGCTTTTGCTGTGTTTGTCCCATTTGTTGTATTAATTGTAATAACAATGCATTGGTGTCTGAAACATGTTCCTCAGTGCTTTTCGGCAGTGAATTTGCACCGGAAACATTCACATTTTGACAAGCAGAAAATGTGTCTTGACTTATTTGAGAAAACGGTGAGGATCCAAAACCTGAATCTACAGTATTTGCGAAATCGTGTCGTGTCATTTCGGCTTCCTGAGGCGAGCTATTGCCGACCGATCGATCGATAATGCTTCCCTCTTCACTAATTGTTTCACTGTCCACGCCATTGTTTGCCGCCCGCTCCATTTCCCTATGCACAATTACCAAATTACTACTTTGAACATCAGTTAATTCATTACTCGGTGGCGCTAACATACTGCTTTCATTTTCACTGTCATTTCTCAGTTTACTTTGGAGCCTAGTATTACGTTTTTCACACGCCATTATTGTCACAGTATTTCACATGACAACACAGAAAAACACAATTTGTAGATCAAAAATAAGAGAACACATTAAAATAGCACTGAAAATAATATCTAGTTAATTGCAAGCGTAGCTGCGAAATACTTGGTGCAAATCTACATGCATGCCACAACTGTTTTACTGTATAACAATGAAAAACTACAACTACAAAGGAAATTCTCTCTATGATTACGCGCTATCAATAAACAAAATCTACACTAATTACACAAACTACAAGAAAAAAAATCAGAAGATTCCAGTGAGGTATCCTGGCAGGGTCGCCATATGAAACGTCCCCTTTCAACAATTATACAGGACTGTGCTTAAACTGACACACCATATTTTGTTAGCGCAACGCAATCTGACTTTCAAAATTCCCTACAAAAGAATGGCCCTGACTAACATTAAACTATACCTTTCACAAATCACTTACATCACAAAAATCTTCGCTGCTCAAGCTACTGCAATACAGCGAGCGCCACTACTGCCAACTAAATAAAAGATTCAAACTATGGAAGGCACTAACTACTGATAGGGATAGTTAGCAAATGAAAGATATTAATAGAGAACAAACAATGTATTTACCTTGATATCATCATATATAAATATAGCAGTTCATGACAAATTTCAAAACTCCGCCATCTCTCTCCCCACATCCACCACTGCTGGCGGCTCACCTCCAACTGCGCAACGCTACACGCTGTTCACAGCCAGCTGCCTAACACTACAATGGCGAGTATTACAACAATGCAAAGCAGCCACAGACTGCACACAGCACAGCCAGTGATTTTCATATTGAGCGCTACGTAACGTTGCCAATAAGAAAACATAAACAGCCTACTTACATAGGTGATTTTCATATTGAGCGCTACGTAACGTTGCCAATAAGAAAACATAAACAGCCTTCTTACATAGAGAAAACATAAACAGCCTACTTACAAAGTCAATATAACAGTCACTGAATGCAACAGCCTTCTGAATCCAAGGTAACCTGAAAAAGGCAGCTTTTTACGCATCTTCTGAACTGCGTAGCCTACAGTGACATACCTTATCTGATCAAAAGTATTCAGACATCCATAAAAACATATGTTTTTCATATTAGGTGCATTGTGCTGCCACCTACTGCCAGGTACTCCATATCAGCGACCTCAGAAGTCATTAGACACCGTGACAGAGCAGAATGGGGCTCTCCGCGGAACTCGCGGACTTCGGACGTGGTCAGGTGATTGGGTGTCACTTGTGTCATACGTCTGTACATGAGGTTTCCACACTGCTAAAAATACCTAGGTCCATTGTTTCCGATGTGATAGTGAAGTGGAAACGTGAAGGGGCACGTACAGCACAAAAGCGTACAGGCCGACCTCGTCTGTTGACTGACAATTGCAGAGGGTCGTAATAGGCAGACATCTATCGAGACGATCACACAGCAATTCCAAACTGCATCAGGATCCACTGCAAGTATTATCACAGTTAGGCGGGACGTGAGAAAACTTGGATCTTATGGTCGAGTGGCTGCTGATAAGCCACACATCACACCGGTAAATGCCAAACCACGCCTCACTTGGTGTAACGAGCGTAAACATTGGACGAATGAACAGTGGAAAAACGTTGCGTGGAGTGACGAATCACGGTACACAATGTTGCGATGCGATGGCAAGGTGTGGGTATTTCGAATGCCCGGTGAAAGTCATCTGCCATCGTGTGTAGTGCCAACACTAAAACTCCGAGTCGGTGATGTTATGGGGTGGTCGTGTTTTTCATGGAGAGGGCTTGCACCCATTGTTGTTTTGCGTGGCATTATCACAGCACAAGCCTAGATTCATCTTTTAAGGACATTCTTGCTTCCCACTCTTGGAGAGCAATTCGGGCTGTTGTACCTTTCAACACGATAGAGCACCTGTTCATAATGCACGGCCTGTGGCGGAGTGGTTGCCGGACAATAACATACCTGTAATGGAGTGTCCTCAAGGGAGTCCTGACCTTTATCCTGAAGAAAACCTTTGGGATGTTCTGGAACGTTGACTTAATGCCGGGCCGAACCGAGCGACATCAATACCTCTCCTCAACGCAGCACCCGGTGAAGAATGGGCTGGCATTCCGCAAGAAACCTTCCAGCACCTGATTGAACAGGTGGCCGGTGTGGCCGAGCTGTTCTAGGCGCTTCAGTCTGGAACCGCTCGACCGCTACGTTCGCAGGTTCGAATCCTGCCTCTGGGATGGATGTGTGTGATGTCCTAAGGTTAGTTAGGTTTAAGTAGTTCTAAGTTCTAGGGGACTGATGACCTAAGATGTTAAGTCCCATAGTGCTCAGAGCCATTTGAACCATTTTCTCTTCCCCCAAACAACCCACCAACCAACCAACCCAGAGCCATTTCAACCATTTGAACGTGATTGAACGTATGCCTGCGAGAGTGAAAGCTGTCATCAAGGCTAAGGATTGGCCAACACCATGTTAAATTCCACCATCACGGATGTAGGGCGGCACGAACTTGTAAGTCATTTTCAGCCAGATGTCCGGATACTTTGGGCCACATAGTGTATGCCAGGTATCTTGTGTTTTAATTCAGGGTATAAGCTATCTCCATTCCAAATTTCATCCAAAAGCGTCGTTTCAGCGTAAAGGAATAAGAAACGTACTAACACAACTTCCGCATTTATTAGATGATTATACTGTATAAGAGTAATGTTTAAATCGGCCTTTGTTTGTATGCACACTTACGACTCACCCCGTAGCGGCGAAATACGTATTTCCAGCGCTCTGTTTGCCCGCAGTATTGCGCCACACACCGCAACGTCGTTGCGTCGCGAGCGAGAACCAGTGTCTGGTAGCGGTAGGTCAAGCTGGTCACCCTGAAATATCTCTCGTGTCTTACTTTTAGTTCACGTCGAGTGCCGAGCTGCTGCCGGTATTTCCGTCGGACACTGTTTGTCGCCCGTGGCCTCGAGACGTCTGTCAGCGGTACGCGCCACACGCAGCGGCCGCTCTCAAGAGCGCGAGAATAGCCGTGTCGCAGGCTGGCAGCCCGGTGTCTTACACTCCGCGGAGAGAGAGAGATGGGACCCTGCACACACCGCACCAACGTGGTGACCAAACCAAAAGTTCTACTGTCACCGGCCGAGCGGTTCTACGCGCTACAGTCTGGAACCGCTCGACCGCTGCGCTCGCAGGTTCGAATCCTGCCTCGGGCATGGATGTATGTGTTGTCCTTAGGTTAGTTAGGTTTAAGTACTTCTAAGATCTAGGGGACTGATGACCTCGGAAGTCCCATAGTGCTCAGAGCCATTTTTTTCTACTGCCACCTCCGTCAACATCTTAGTTATCTAATAAGTGGATCAGAGGATGCTGGGCTGTGATATCATCCGTGCGTCTGGGTAAGACTTCGCATTAACGCGGTCCATCGGGTGATAGTGGACGAAACGCGAGTGAGGGTAGCAATTTGAAGAGCAGAGGACAAAAAGTGCCAAGGCTCGTCCTGTGGGAAAAAAACGTCTGCGACAGTGGGATGGGTAGTAAGAGCAATACTGGCTTACTACACCACTGCCCATTAAAATTGCTACATCACGAAGATGACGAGCTACAGACGCGAAATTTAACGGATGGGGAGAAAATGCTGTGATATGCAAATGATTAGCTATTCAGAGCATAGGTGGCCACACCTACAACGTGCTTACATGAGGAAAGTTTCCAACCGATTTCTCACACACAAACAGCAGTTGACCGGCGTTGCCTGGTGAAACGTTGTTGTGAAGCCTCGTGTAAGGAGGAGAAATGCGTACCATCACGTTTCCGACTTTGATAAAGGTCGGATTGTAGCCTATCGCGATTGGCGGTTTATCGTATCGCGACACTACTGCTCGCATTGGTCGAGATCCAATGACTGTTAGCAGAATATGCAATCGGTGGGTTCAGGAGGGTAATACGGAACGCCGTACTGGATCACAACGGCCTCGTATCACTAGCAGTCGAGATGACAGGCATCTTATCCGCACGGCTGTAACGGATCGTGCAGCCACGTCTCGATCCCTGAGTCAACAGATGGGGACGTTTGCAAGACAACAACCATCTGCACGAACAATTCGACGACGCTTGCAGCAGCATGGACTATCAGCTCGGAGACCGTGGCTGCGGTTACCATTGACGCTGCGTCACAGACAGGAGCGCCTGCGATGGTGTACTCTACGACGAACCTGGGTGCACGAATGGCAAAACGTCATTTTTTCAGGTGAATCCAGGTTCTGTTTACAGAATCCGTGTTTTACGACATCGCGGTGAACGTACATTGGAAGCGTGTATTTGTCATCGCCATACTGGCGTATCACCCGGCGTGATAGTGTGGGGTGGCATTGGTTACAGGTCTCGGTCGCCTCCTGTTCGCAGTGGCGACACTTTGAACAGTGGACGTTACATTTCAGATGTATTGCGACCCGTGGGTCTAGCTTTCGTTCGATCCCTGCGAAACCCTACATTTCAGCAGGATAATGCACGACCGGATGTTGCAGGTCCTCTACGGTCCTTTCTGGATACAGAAAATGTTCGACTGCTCCCCTGGCCAGCACATTCTCCAGATCTCTCACCAATTGAAAACATCTGATCAATGGTGGCCGAGCAACTGGCTCGTCACAATACGCCAGTCACTACTCTCGATGAACTGTGGTATCGTGTTGAAGCTGCATGGGTAGCTGTACCTGTACACGCCATCCGAGCTCTGTTTCACTCAATGCCCAGGCTTATCAACGCCGTTATTACGGCCAGAGGTGGTTGTTCTGGGTACTGAATTCTCAGGATGTATGCACCCAAATTGCGTGGAAATGTAATCACATGTCACTTCTAGTATGATATGTTTGTCCAATGAATACCTGTTTATGATTTGCATTCGTTCGTGGTGCAGCAATTTTAATGGCCAGTACTGTAGTTGCGATAGTTCATGCGAGGTTGGGTTTGTTAGTTCAAATGGTTCAAACGGCTCTGAGCACTATGGGACCTAACATCTTAGGTCATCAGTCCCCTAGAACTTAGAACTACTTAAACCTAACTAACCTAAGGACATCACACACATCCATGCCCGAGGCAGGATTTGAACCTGCGACCGTAGCGGTCGCGCTAGACCACCCTGGCCGGCAAAGTAGTTAATACAGAGGATTAGTAATAAATCGGATAAGCAATATTATTTCTCTACTGATAACAATTTGTGTGTGTGTGTGTGTGTGTGTGTGTGACTGGCGGTCAACGGCTCGAAGAAACCACTCCGAGGTATTCACCGTCAGTCACATTCGGTGATGGTACTAAGAAATCTCTCATCTATCCAATCGTCTTTCTATATTCTTCTTAAAAAACAACAAAATTTTAGTTGTATTTCAACCTTAAATTATTGTTATTTTGAAAAGTGTCATTCTTTGTAAATTTTGTAGATAAAACAAAGGAAAGAAAACTGTATAAAGATGAAAAACGAAAATTGTAAGACGTACGACCTGTTTTAAACATCAGGTAACAGGTCTATAATTTGGCAATAAATAAATAAATAAATAATGAAAAATATAAATAAACAAAATAATTCGTGGAACATTCAGGATCGTTAGATATTAGTGTGAGATCGGTCATAGATTATGTCACTGTGTGTGGGCGGTGTGTGGAGCTTGTCTGCACGTGGTGTACCACGACAGGTCGTTGTAGCGGCTGCCCGGGCGAGGCCCCACCCGGCTGGCACCTGTTGCCACGGTCTGTAGCCAGCCTTCAGCCTTACTCCGGCCGCCTGCGCGCGGCCGACAGGCAGTCGCCCGCCTTCCCTCCTCAGACGATGATTAATGATGCGCAGAGTGACGGCCGCCCTTGGCAAGAATAGGGGCTGACGCAGGCCTGGCAGGTCGCGACGCCAATTCTCGCTGTGTTTGCTCAGCCCGACAGAAAGTATACAGCGGCCTGCTGGCCGTCAGCCTCCATCCTGTTCCCGTACAGCCCCAGGTTGTAACCTCACAAATACAGTGTGTCATTAGACTGAAGAGCCAAAGAAACTGGTAGACCTGCACGTACCTTGTAGCGACCCCGGCAGCACGCGGGAGTGCTGTAACACGACCTGGCATGCAATCTACACTACTGGCCATTACAATTGCTACACCAAGAAGAAATGCAGATGATAAACGGGTATTCATTGGACAAATATATTATACTAGAACTGACATGTGATTACATTTTCACGCAATTTGGGTGCATAGATCCTGAGAAATCAGTACCCAGAACAACCACCTCTGGCCGTAATAACGGCCTTGACACGCCTGGGCATCGAGTCAAACAGAGCTCGGATGGCGTGTACAGGTACAGCTGCCCGTGCAGCTTCAACACGATACCACAGTTCATCAAGAGTAGTGACTGGCGTATTGTGACGAGCCAGTTGCTCGGCCACCATTGACCAGACGTTTTCAATTGGTGAGAGATCTGGTGAATGTGCTGGCCAGGGCAGCAGTCGAACATTTTATGTATGCAGAAAGACCAGTACAGGACCTGCAACATGCGGTCGTCAATTATCCTGCTGAAATGTACGGTTTAGCACCGATCCTATGAAGGGTAGAGCCACGGGTCATAACACATCTGAAATGTAACGTCCACTGTTCAAAGTGCCGTCAATGCGAACAAGAGGTGAACGAGACGTGTAACCGATGTAACCCCATACCATCACGCCGTGTGAAACGCCAGTATGGCGATGACGAATACACGCTTCCAATGTGCGTTCACCGCGACGACGCCTGACACGAATGCGACCATCGTGATGCTGTAAACAGAACCTGGATTCATCCGAAAAAGTGACGTTTTGTCATTTGTGCACCCAGGTTCGTCGTCGAGTACACCATCGCAGGCGCTCCTGTCTGTGATATAGCGTCAAGGGTAACCGCAGCCACGGTCTCCGAGCTGATAGTCCATGCTGCTGCAAACGTCGTCGAACTGTTCGTGCAGATGGTTGTTCTCTTGCAAACGTCCCCATGTGTTGACTCAGGGATCGAGACGTGGCTGCACGATCCGTTACAGCCATGCGGATAAGATGCCTGTCATCTCGACTGCTAGTGATGCGAGGCCGTCGGGATCCAGCACGGCGTTCCGTATTACCCTCCTGAACCCACCGATTCCATATTCTGCTAGCAGTCATTGGATCTCGACCAACGCGAGCAGCAGTGTCGCGATACGATAAAACGCAGCGGCGATAGGCTACAATCCGACCTTTACCATAGTCGGCTTCGTGACTGTACGCATTTCTCCTCACTACGCGAGGCATCACAAAAACGTTTCACCACGCAACGCCGGTCAGCTGCTGTTTGTGTACGAGAAATCGATTGGAAACTTGCCTCATGTCAGCACGTTGTAGGTGTCGCCTTCGGGGTCAACCTTGTGTGAATGGTCTGAAAAGCTAATCATTTGCATATCACAGCATCTTCGTTCTGTAGCTCGTCGTCTCCGTGGTGTAGCAATTTTAATGGCCAGTAGTGTAATAACACCGAGATATTGGCATGCACGTCCAGGTATTGGGACAGTGTCATTAAGGAGGCAGTTGAGATTAAATTAGCGGGCAGAGGCTTTTGTTTGAACTCGTATACAGAGGTACAGAGTCAATGCTACCTCACCTGCGAGTTCGCAGTCTCACTATCGATATCTCTGGTCGTTTTTGGTGGCACAAGTGTTCAGTGTGTGTGTTATCTTTCCTGTATCAGTCCGAGAATCGACGTTTTAAATTTGCACGTACGTCGCCTGTTGCAGTTTGCCTTGAAAATGGCCGGGTGTTCTCCCTCCGAAATACCGGCGGTCGCTGGTAAGTGCTACCTGGCTGAAGTTGTATACACCAGGAGAAACTCAGGTCTAAATCAGGGTGGCCGGACGCGGGTTTGAACCGTCTTCCTCCCAGATGCGAGTCCAGTGTGCTAACCAGTGCGCCAGCCTGCTCGGTAATACTTCAGGGCTCTCCATAAATACGTGAGAATACTAGGGGGTTCAGATCTGTTCTGAACAGCACGATGCAAGGCATCCCGTATATACTCAATAATGTTCATGTCTGGAGAGTCTGGTGGTCAGTGGAAGTGTTTAATCTCAGAATGTTCCTGGAGCCACTCTGGAACAATGCTGGACGTGTGGGGTGTCTCCCTGTCCTGTTGGAACTGCTCAACTCCGCCGAAATGCACAATCACCACCAATGGATGCAGGTGATCAGACAGGATGCTTACATAGGTGTCACCTGTCAGAGTCGCATCTAGGCGTATCAGGGGTCCCATATCACTCCAACTGCACACGCCCCACACCATTTCACAGCTTCCACCAGCTTGAACAGTCCCCCACCCACATGCGGGTTCCACAGATTCATGAGGCTGTCCCCATACACAGTGGACACGAATAGATGCAGGTGGTCAGACTTACGTACGTGACACCTGTCAGAGTCGTATCTAGACGTATCAGGGGTCCCATATCACTCCAACTGCACACGCCCCACACCATTTCACAGCTTCCACCAGCTTGAACAGTCCCTCGCTCACATGCGGGTTCCACAGATTCATGAGGCCGTCCCCATACACAGTGGACACGAATAGATGCAGGTGGTCAGACTTATGTACGTGACACCTGTCAGAGTCGTATCTAGACGTATCAGGGGTCCCATATCACTCCAACTGCACACGCCCCACACCATTACACAGCTTCCACCAGCTTGAACAGTCCCCCGCTCACATGCGGGTTCCACAGATTCATGAGGCCGTCCCCATACACAGTGGACACGAATAGATGCAGGTGGTCAGACTTACGTACGTGACACCTGTCAGAGTCGTATCTAGACGTATCAGGGGTCCCATATCACTCCAACTGCACATGCCCCACACCATTACACAGCCTCCACCAGCTTGAACAGTCCCCCGCTCACATGCGGGTTCCACAGATTCATGAGGCCGTCCCCATACACAGTGGACACGAATAGATGCAGGTGGTCAGACTTACGTACGTGACACCTGTCAGAGTCGTATCTAGACGTATCAGGGGTCCCATATCACTCCAACTGCACACGCCCCACACCATTACACAGCTTCCACCAGCTTGAACAGTCCCCCGCTCACATGCGGGTTCCACAGATTCATGAGGCCGTCCCCATACACAGTGGACACGAATAGATGCAGGTGGTCAGACTTACGTACGTGACACCTGTCAGAGTCGTATCTAGATGTGTCAGGGGTCCCATATCACTCCAACTGCACACGCCCCACACCATTACACAGCTTCCACCAGCTTGAACAGTCCCCCGCTCACATGCGGGTTCCACAGATTCATGAGGCCGTCCCCATACACAGTGGACACGAATAGATGCAGGTGGTCAGACTTACGTACGTGACACCTGTCAGAGTCGTATCTAGATGTGTCAGGGGTCCCATATCACTCCAACTGCACACGCCCCACACCATTACACAGCTTCCACCAGCTTGAACAGTCCCCCGCTCACATGCGGGGTCCATGGATTCGTAAGGCTGCGTCCATACCCGAATACGTCCATCCATTCGATACAATTGAAATTAGACTCGTCCGACCAGGCAACATGTATCCAATAATCAACAGTGCAATCTCGGTGTTGAAGGACCCAGGCGAGGGGTAAAGCTTTGTGTCGTCCAGTCATCAAGGGTACACGAGTGGGCCTTCGGCTCCAGGAGCCCGTATCGTGGAATGGTTTACGCGCTGCCACTTGTTCTTGGCCCAGCATTAAAATCTGTAGCAATTTACAGAAGGGTTGCACTTCTGTCTCGTTGAACGATTCTCTTCAGTCGTCGTTGGCCCCGTTCTTGCAGGATCTTTTAACGGCCGCAGCGATGTCCGAGGTTTGATGTTTCACCGAATTTCTGATATTCACGTTACACTCGTGATATGGTCGTATGGGAAAATGCCCACTTCATCGCTACCTCGGAGATGCTGTGTCCCATCCGTCGCCAGCCGACTATGAAGAAATGGCTCTGAACACTATGGGACTTAACATCTTCGGTCATCAGTCCCCTAGACTTAGAACTACTTAAACCTAACTAACCTAAGGACATCACACACATCCATGCCCGAGGCAGGATTCGAACCTGCGACCGTAGCAGTCCCGCGGTTCCGGACTGCAGCTCCTAGAACCGCACGGCCACCGCGGCCGGCAGCCGACTATGACATCACGTTCAAACTCACTTAAATTTTGATAACCTGCCATTATAAGAGCAGTAGCCGATATAACAACTGCGCCAGACACTTGTTTTACATAACCATGTCCGACCAGAGCGCCGTATTCTGTCCGTTTACATATTTCTCCATTTTAATACGCGTGCCTATGCCAGTTTCTTTCGCACTTGCGTGTACAAAATGCCTTTACAATTACCAGCAGTAAGGTCCTCCTGTCGGTGTACAAAAAGGCGAATATGGTTCTCTTCTTCATCAAAAATTTTTGCGTGCTAACATATTCGCTCACGAAACTTCCTGGCAGATTAAAACCGTGTGCTGGACCGAGACTCGAACTCGGAACCTTTGCCTTTGGCGGGAAAGTGCTCTACCATCTGAGCTACCCAAGCACGACTCACGCCCCGTCCTCACAGCTTTTCTTCTGCCAGTTCCTCGTCTCCTACCTTCCAAACTTGACACAAGCTCTCCTGCGAACCTTGCAGAACTAGCAGTCCTGGAGGAAAGGATATTTCGGAGAAATGGCTTAGCCACAGTGTGGAGACGAAGTACTGGCAGAAGTAAAGCTGTGAGGACGGGGCGTGAGTCGTGCTTGGGTGGCTCGATTGAGAGCTGACTGTAATAAAAAAACTGAGTGAAGGGGTCAAAAACGAACTACAACGGATGCCATGTGAGGTCCGCTATGATAAAATACAACGAACAATAACGAACAAAATGCAAAAAGAAAAAAGAAAAAAAAAGTTAGTAGAGCATTTGCCCGCGAAAGGCAGAGGTCCCGAGTTCGAGTCTCGGTCCGGCACACACTTTTAATCTGCCAGGAAGTTTCATATCAGCGCACACTCCGCTGCAGAGTGAAAATCTCATTCTGGATATTCGCTCTCTTTTAACACACAACATCCGAAATCCTTTTAGCCAGTCCCTTTGTAGTTAAGCCTTCATGCTCAGCGTCTCCGTGTCACAGACACGGTCTATAGAGGGTCTTTCTTTGGTGATTGTCAATAATTCACACGTGCAAAGAACAGGCCAAAAGTAGCAAAAAATGGTTCAAGTGGCTCTGAGCACTATGAGACTTAACATCTGACGTAATCAGTCCCCTAGAACTTAGAACTACTTAAACCTAACCAACCTAAGGACATCACACACATCCATGCCCGAAGTAGGATTCGAACCTGCGACCGTAGCAGTCGCTCGGTTCCGGACTGAAGCGCCTAGAACCGCGGGGCCTCAGGGCCGGCCGAAAAGTCAACTAATCAGCCGTTGCCGAGGTATCGCGTTAATTCGAATCGACGATCCATCTCTGCGCATGCGCAACTACACTCCTGGAAATTGAAATAAGAACACCGTGAATTCATTGTCCCAGGAAGGGGAAACTTTATTGACACATTCCTGGGGTCAGATACATCACATGATCACACTGACAGAACCACAGGCACATAGACACAGGCAACAGAGCATGCACAATGTCGGCACTAGTACAGTGTATATCCACCTTTCGCAGCAATGCAGGCTGCTATTCTCCCATGGAGACGATCGTAGAGATGCTGGATGTAGTCCTGTGGAACGGCTTGCCATGCCATTTCCACCTGGCGCCTCAGTTGGACCAGCGTTCGTGCTGGACGTGCAGACCGCGTGAGACGACGCTTCATCCAGTCCCAAACATGCTCAATGGGGGACAGATCCGGAGATCTTGCTGGCCAGGGTAGTTGACTTACACCTTCTAGAGCACGTTGGGTGGCACGGGATACATGCGGACGTGCATTGTCCTGTTGGAACAGCAAGTTCCCTTGCCGGTCTAGGAATGGTAGAACGATGGGTTCGATGACGGTTTGGATGTACCGTGCACTATTCAGTGTCCCCTCGACGATCACCAGTGGTGTACGGCCAGTGTAGGAGATCGCTCCCCACACCATGATGCCGGGTGTTGGCCCTGTGTGCCTCGGTCGTATGCAGTCCTGATTGTGGCGCTCACCTGCACGGCGCCAAACACGCATACGACCATCATTGGCACCAAGGCAGAAGCGACTCTCATCGCTGAAGACGACACGTCTCCATTCGTCCCTCCATTCACGCCTGTCGCGACACCACTGGAGGCGGGCTGCACGATGTTGGGGCGTGAGCGGAAGACGGCCTAACGGTGTGCGGGACCGTAGCCCAGCTTCATGGAGACGGTTGCGAATGGTCCTCGCCGATACCCCAGGAGCAACAGTGTCCCTAATTTGCTGGGAAGTGGCGGTGCGGTCCCCTACGGCACTGCGTAGGATCCTACGGTCTTGGCGTGCATCCGTGCGTCGCTGCGGTCCGGTCCCAGGTCGACGGGCACGTGCACCTTCCGCCGACCACTGGCGACAACATCGATGTACTGTGGAGACCTCACGCCCCACGTGTTGAGCAATTCGGCGGTACGTCCACCCGGCCTCCCGCATGCCCACTATTCGCCTTCGCTCAAAGTCCGTCAACTGCACATACGGTTCACGTCCACGCTGTCGCGGCATGCTACCAGTGTTAAAGACTGCGATGGAGCTCCGTATGCCACGGCAAACTGGCTGACACTGACGGCGGCGGTGCACAAATGCTGCGCAGCTAGCGCCATTCGACGGCCAACACCGCGGTTCCTGGTGTGTCCGCTGTGCCGTGCGTGTGATCATTGCTTGTACAGCCCTCTCGCAGTGTCCGGAGCAAGTATGGTGGGTCTGACACACCGGTGTCAATGTGTTCTTTTTTCCATTTCCAGGAGTGTACTTCCTTTCCCCCCTTCGTGCACGGTGCCGTATCGGCCCCGTAATCAGTCACGAACGGAGGGCACCGCGGACAGGGGTTACACCACTGAAGTGTACGCTGACATGCACTTCATGTATGAGAGCAAAGCGAATGGCAGTGCCCTTGAGGCTGCACGATTGCATCAAGAAGCCATTCCTCTCCGCAGACAGCCCGACAGGCCGGCTACACCAGCGTCTTAGAGAAACCGGGAGTTTCGCACACCGTGTACGAGAAGGTCGAAGGAGGTCCGTAACACCCGATGTTGATCGTGTTACAGGTTGTACACAAACGTCCCAGTACTACAACCAGGAGGATTGCTACCTATGAGCGTATCCTGAATCGTAGCGGTGTGTGGCGTATTTTACATCGGCAGGTACTCTATCCATATCATCTACATCTACATCCATACTCCGCAAGCCACCTGACGGTATGTGGCGGAGGCTATTCAGCTTCCGGTAATCAACAGAGAATCGGTACTTCTGTTCTCCTATAGGCGATTTCCTTTTTGCGATCACGATGGGGGCGGCCCAGGCTGGATCAGGCGGCTCTCTATGTTCAATAAACCCGGCTTCCAGTTGTTCATTAACCATCTCGCCGACTAAGGCTTGTTGGCTATAAGGAATTCTGTATGGTCGTTGAGCGATGGGTGCTACTCCTCCGGTATGTATTCTATGTTGAACTAATGGAGTTGCTGGAAGGTTATTCCGCTCACGGAATAGATCCGAGTAGCTAACAAGGGAACCTCCCCATCGCACCCCCCTCAGATTTAGTTATAAGTTGGCACAGTGGATAGGCCTTGAAAAACTGAACACAGATCAATCGAGAAAACAGGAAGAAGTTGTGTGGAACTATGAAAAAAAAATGTATATATACAAACTGAGTAGTCCATGTGGTATGCAACATCAAGGACTACTGGAGCAGAGCAGTGCCGTGGTCCCGTGGTTAGCGTGAGCAACTGCGGAACGAGAGGTCCTTGGTTCAAGTCTTCCCTCGAGCGAAAATTTTAATTTTTTTATTTTCAGACAATTATCAAAGTTCAGGCACTCACACATAATCAACTTCGCTCTCCAAAATTCCAGGACATGTTCAGATTTGCTTGGACATATGCAGGATTTGACGGTCTACACACGGAAAAATTTGAAAACGTTAAAAACATCTGTTTTGACAGAGCACAGGGAAAACTGTGCGACTGTGAAACTGTTGCATTCATTTGTTGCAGTTTATGTGACAAACTCTTATGTTTTCATCACTTTTTTGGGAGTGATTATCACATCCACAAGAAAACCTAAATCGCGCAAGGTAGAAGAATCTTTTCACCCATTCGCCAAGTGTACAAGTTAGGTGGGTCAACAACATATTCCTGTCATGTGACGCACATGCTGTCACCAGTGTCGTATAGAATGTATCAGACGAGTTTTCCTGTGGAGGAATCGGTTGACCTATGACCTTGCGATCAAATGTTTTCGGTTCCCATTGGAGAGGCACGTCCTTTCGTCTACTAATCGCACGGTTTTGCGGTGCGGTCGCAAATCACCGACACTAAACTTATTACAGTGAACAGAGACGTCAATGAACGAACGGACAGATCATAACTTTGCGAAAATATAGACAATAAATTTTTCACTCGAGGGGAGACTTGAACCAAGGACCTTTAGTTCTGCAGCTGCTCACGCTAACCACGGGACCGCGGCGCTCCTCAGCTCACATTCTCCTTGATCTGGCCTATCTTACGCATGGACTACTCAGTTTGTATATTTTGCTTATTTTTTTCATAGTTCCACACAACTTCTTCCTGTTTTCTCGATTGATCTGTGTTCAGTTTTTCAAGGCCTATCCACTGTGCCAAATTATAACTAAATCTGAGGGGGGTGCGATGGGGAGGTTCCCTTGTAAGTAGCACTGGTAAAATTATTTCCCGAACCTCCGGCGAGAAATGGTTTAATTTGGTAACCAGCTCTTGTTCCAAGTGCTTCGACAGTTGCCTCTCCTGTATTGACATAAGTTGCTACTTGTACATCCTTCTCCTTGGTAGGGATTTCTATCACGTCTTGTGGATCTAGGTTCGATACTGTCGCCACAGTAGTTCCGCGTGCTAATTCCGCTTCCGCATTACTCATCTGAGCAGTGTTCACTGGAACTCGCAGTTTCCCATTTGGTTCGTCCTCAATAACACTGACAGTTCTTGCTACATAACAATGCTTCTGGTCTAGCAAATCACCGTTTACTGATGGCTCTGTTAACAACAAATTTCTTCCTCAGCACCTCGGTATCTTCACGTCGATATACAGTGTTTTTCCTGTTCCGGGGGGGGGGGGGGCGATGCACTCACTTTCAGTCAAATGTACGTCGACTGGGAACAGTATACAGGGCTATTACAAATGACTGAAGCGATTTCATAAATTCACTGTAGCTCCATTCATTGACATATGGTCACGACACACTACAGACACGTAGAAAAACTCATAAAGTTTTGTTCGGCTGAAGCCGCACTTCAGGTTTCTGCCGCCAGCGTGCTCGAGAGCGCAGTGAGACAAAATGGCGACAGGAGTCGAGAAAGCGTATGTCGTGCTTGAAATGCACTCACATCAGTCAGTCATAACAGTGCAACGACACTTCAGGACGAAGTTCAACAAAGATCCACCAACTGCTAAATCCATTCGGCGATGGTATGCGCAGTTTAAAGCTTCTGGATGCCTCTGTAAGGGGAAATCAACGGGTCGGCCTGCAGTGAGCGAGGAAACGGTTGAACGCGTGCGGGCAAGTTTCACGCGTAGCCCGCGGAAGTCGACGAATAAAGCAAGCAGGGAGCTAAAGGTACCACAGCCGACCGTTTGGAAAATCTTACGGAAAAGGCTAAAACAGAAGCCTTACCGTTTACAATTGCTACAAGCCCTGACACCCGATGACAAAGTCAAACGCTTTGAATTTTCGGCGCGGTTGCAACAGCTCATGGAAGAGGATGCGTTCAGTGCGAAACTTGTTTCAGTGATGAAGCAACATTTTTTCTTAATGGTGACGTGAACAGACACAGTGTGCGAATCTGGGCGGTAGAGAATCCTCACGCATTCGTGCAGCAAATTCGCAATTCACCAAAAGTTAACGTGTTTTGTGCAATCTCACGGTTTAAAGTTTACGGTCCCTTTTTCTTCTGCGAAAAAAACGTTACAGGACACGTGTATGTGGACATGCTGGAAAATTGGCTCATTCCACAACTGGAGACCGACAGCGCCGACTTCATCTTTCAACAGGATGGTGCTCCACTGCACTTCCATCACGATGTTCGGCATTTCTGAAACAGGAGATCGCAAAACCGATGGATCGGTCGTGGTGGAGATCACGATCAGCAATTCATGTCATGGCCTCCACGCTCTCCCGACTTATCCCCGTGCGATTTTTGTCTGTGGGGTTATGTGAAAGATTCAGAGTTTAAACCTCCTCTACCAAGAAACGTGCCAGAACTGCGAGCTCGCATCAACGATGCTTTCGAACTCATTGATGGGGACATGCTGCGCCGAGTGTGGGAGGAACTTGATTATCGGCTTGATGTCTGCCGAATCACTAAAGGGGCACATATCGAACATTTGTGAATGCCTAAAACAACGTTTTGAGTTTTTGTATGTGTGTGCAAAGCATTGTGAAAATATCTCAAATAATGAAGTTATTGTAGAGGTGTGAAATCGCTTCAATCATTTGTAATAACACTGTACTTGTGCCGCTACTGGGTTTGCGCATTACCTCAGCGTCACTAACATTCTTTTGAGTCTGACTCTTAAGAGTTCCCATTGCATCCATAATCATTGTGACCGAATCGGATTTCTCTCTTTGCTACACAGATCTGAGCGTGGTTAGCTGACGGGAAATCCAAGCCTAGTATACCTTCGCAGCGTTTCTCTCTACGTCTCATCACTTGCATTCCGGCCTCATATTCATCTTGGCGTATCACGAAGTTAATCACAACTTCTCCGTAATTGTGCACCTGGTTGCCATTTAACCCTTTAACATAGACAAATGTAATGTATTGCGAATAGATAGAAAGAAGGATCTTTTATTGTATGATTATATGATAGCGGAACAAACACTGGTAGCAGTTACTTCTGTAAAATATCTGGGAGTATGCGTGCGGAACGATTTGAAGTGGAATGATCATATAAAATTAATTGTTGGTAAGGCGGGTACCAGGTTGAGATTCATTGGGAGAGTGCTTAGAAAATGTAGTCCGTCAACAAAGGAGGTGGCTTACAAAACACTCGTTCGACCTATACTTGAGTATTGCTCATCAGTGTGGGATCCGTACCAGATCGGTCTGACGGAGGAGATAGAGAAGATCCAAAGAAGAGCGGCGCGTTTCGTCACAGGGTTATTTGGTAACCGTGATAGCGTTACGGAGATGTTTAATAAACTCAAGTGGCAGACTCTGCAAGAGAGGCGCTCTGCATCGCGGTGTAGCTTGCTCGCCAGGTTTCGAGAGGGTGCGTTTCTGGATGAGGTATCGAATATATTGCTTCCCCCTACTTATACCTCCCGAGGAGATCACGAATGTAAAATTAGAGAGATCAGAGCGCGCACGGAGGCTTTCAGACAGTCGTTCTTCCCGCGAACCATACGCGACTGGAACAGGAAAGGGAGGTAATGACAGTGGCACGTAAAGTGCCCTCTGCCACCCACCGTTGGGTGGCTTGCGGAGTATCAATGTAGATGTAGATGTAGATGTAATGGTACAGCTCGGCTGCCTCCAGCTTCTCTCTTTAACTGCATGGCACCACGTTAGAGAAATTTGAGCCCCTGTATCAACTAGAAAACGGACATTCTGTCCACGGTAAATTGCATTAACAAGCAGGCCTTCAGAAGTGTCATTCGTGGAGCTCGCAGTAGCTGTTGCTTCTTGGGGGCGGAAGCAGTGGTGGCCCTCGCTTCCCCCCTGTCGTTTATCGTACTGCTTGCATTCCTTCCTCTACAGTTCCGCGCTATGTGGCCTTCCCTTCCACAAACGGAACACCGTGTAGGGAATCAGCCTACTCACGCCTTATAAAAATCTCATCAGTCTTTCCATTGTGTACCAGCCTAGTCCGCTGTAACTAGCTCTGACGTCATAAATGTTGCGCAATACTTTAAAAATCAAGTAAATAACCTGAAACGGTTCTAGCATGTCAGGAGTAATACTGAATCAATATGTATTGAATATCAGTTCAATAACTTTAACCATTTTCGAAATTTGGACGTTTTTCTGTAAAAATCATTGGCGCAACAGAAAAGAGCTGGAAACTTGAAAATTTATATTTAGATTCCTTTTTCATAATAATTTAGTAGAAACAGTATTTTGGATCTCAAAAATTAAAATTGTAGTTGAAATTCATGATTTTCTGGTTTTTGTCTTAAAAATTATGGAAGCAGGATAGATTAAGTAGGCGAATAAATAAAGCTAGGATGTTTAAATTTAAGTGGAAGGGAGATCCGCTATAATCATAAAGATGTGAGAAGTTTCAATTGAATAACTATAAAACTATAGCGATAGCGTATCTCCAAAGGGCAAGTTCAGAGCTCGTCTACTGCGTGTAGTGTAAGTAAATTAATTCTCTCGCCCAAAATATTTGACTTAGCCACGTCAGACTTTTATTATGATTACTTACCTGTGTGCTGATTGCACATTTAAATTGAGAGCTTCATCGGCCATCAGCAAAGGAAGCGATGATTTATTCGATAACTTAAAGTGGTGCGTTACTAGCCCAGCGGCTAGTCGGGAGAGCTGATTTGATCAGGCGTTCCCTTGGCCGTCCGCACCGCGGCTTTATATGCAGAACGCTGCGCGAGAGAGTAAGGCCCCAGTTCTCTCCAGACGCTGAATAGCGCAACACCTGTGCCGGGAGTCGCGTCGCGTCGGTATCGTTGCTATAAACAGCCTCGGATGCCGTAATAAGTTACTCGAGATACGCGTAACCATGAAATCGTTTTCGAGTGAAGTGTTAATTTTGGGATGACGTTAATGATCTATCTTTAGTTTGCGTATGTCGTATTTTCACGTGCCGCCGCAGGACAGACATTCTACCATTATTAGCGTGGCGTTTGATGAACATTATCATCAAATTATGGCGAGCATTCACTTAAACAGTTAATTTGGACAGTTATAGTTGCATGAGCGCATTAGACTCTGAACTGCTCTGGTAGTTGGATTGTCTGGTTTATTTTTGGTCTGTGACTTTCAGAATATAGTGAACATTTTTAGGGAATCGTTTTTTGATTATGAATCTCAGACAGTCTCCTAATTCCTCAGAGCTATAAGCTGTAGCTATAAGTGTATTTCTCGGATGAAGTGGGCACTAGGAATTCCAATTACAGGCTTCACGTTTTGCTAATCACTTTCTGGTTGCCAATATTGTAGTTAGAGAGCCAGTGTTGTGTTGTTGTTGTTGTTGTCATCAGTCCTGAGACTGGTTTGATGCAGCTCTCCATGCTACTCTATCCTGTGCAAGCTTTTTCGTCTCCCAGTACCTACTGCTACCTACATCCTTCTGAATCTGCTTAGTGTATTCATCTCTTTGCCTCCCTCTACGATTTTTACCCTCCACGCTGCCCTCCAATACTAAATTGGTGATCCCTTGATGCCTCAGAACATGTCCTACCAACCGATGCCTTCTTCTGGTCAAGTTGTGCCACAAATTTCTCTTCTCTCTAACTCTGTTCAATACCTCCTCATTAGTTATGTGATCTACCCATCTAATCTTCAGCATTCTTCTGTAGCACCACACTTGGAAAGCTTCTATTCTCTTCTTGTCCCAACTATTTATCGTCCATGTTTCACTTCCATACATGGCTACACTTAAATCTATAATCGATGTTAACAAATTTCTCCTCTTCAGAAACGCTTTCCTTGGCATTGCCAGTCTACATTCTATATCCTCTCTACTACGACCATCATCTCTTATTTTGCTCCCCAAATGGCAAAACTCCTTTCCTACTCTCAGCGTCTCATTTCCTAATCTAATTGCCGCAGCATCACCCGACTTAATTCCACTATATTCCATTATCCTCGTTTTGGTTTTGTTGATGTTCATCTTATATCCTCCTTTCAGGACACTGTCCATTCCATTCAACTGCTCTTCCAAGTCCTTTGCTGTCTCCGACAGAATTACAATGTCATCGGCGAACCTCAAAGTTCTTATTTCTTCTCCATGAATTTTAATACCTACTCCGAATTTTTCTTTTGTTTCCTTTACTGCTTGAACAACATCGGAGAGAGGCTACAACCCTGTCTTACTCCCTTCCCAACCACTGCTTCTCTTTCATGTCCCTCGACTCTTATAACAGCCAGTGTTGAGAACAGCAAAAGACAGCATAAATAATAGGAACATTTGTAATAACAATTATTTCGCCCGACGCCCCACATATGTTGCTAATCGGCCGGGAAGTGCATCTTTTCTACATTACAAAACACTCTACACTACAATAAATTTAACAACATATAATTCCACCCGCCGCCCCACAATTGGCGCATCGGGTGGAATTTTGCATCTTTTCTACATCACAAAACACTTAAATATAATAACATAAATTCCACCAGCCGCCCCACAACCGAATCTTCTTCCCACGAGTATTGGCCGCCCGTTGCCCGTTCCCACGATAACTGGTTCCTGAATAAGCTTCGAACACACGCCGATCTGGTTTGCGGTCCATTTGAGGTCTCCGTAGCTCTTCCACAAATCGAACTGCCGTCTGTATGGCTTCTTCAAATGTCTCACAGCGTGCCAATCTGACTGCACGACCGACTTCACCCTGTAACCCATTCAAAAACGTATCTAATGCCCTTTGTCCTGCTTCAAACAATTTTTCCTCATTGTGCGAATCGTTCGCGCTGAGCTCTCCAGCGAGTGCGAGGCTCAGCGATGTAGACTTCCCTCCTAGAGAGAATTTCTTCCAATGGGTGCAACAGCAGTGTAGCCAGAGTCCCCTGTTTGTAAGCGGTATCCTGTTCACAGATGAGACTTGATTTACGTCTGAAGGCATTTTTAACTACCGTAACATACACTCCTGGAAATTGAAATAAGAACACCGTGAATTCATTGTCCCAGGAAGGGGAGACTTTATTGACACATTCCTGGGGTCAGATACATCACATGATCACACTGACAGAACCACAGGCACATAGACACAGGCAACAGAGCATGCACAATGTCGGCACTAGTACAGTGTATAACCACCTTTCGCAGCAATGCAGGCTGCTATTCTCCCATGGAGACGATCGTAGAGATGCTGGATGTAGTCCTGTGGAACGGCTTGCCATGCCATTTCCACCTGGCGCCTCAGTTGGACCAGCGTTCGTGCTGGACGTGCAGACCGCGTGAGACGACGCTTCATCCAGTCCCGAACATGCTCAATGGGGGACAGATCCGGAGATCTTGCTGACCAGGGTAGTTGACTTACACCTTCTAGAGCACGTTCGGTGGCACGGGATACATGCGGACGTGCATTGTCCTGTTGGAATAACAAGTTCCCTTGCCGGTCTAGGAATGGTAGAACGATGGGTTCGATGACGGTTTGGATGTACCGTGCACTATTCAGTGTCCCCTCGACGATCACCAGTGGTGTACGGCCAGTGTAGGAGATCGCTCCCCACACCATGATGCCGGGTGTTGGCCCTGTGTGCCTCGGTCGTATGCAGTTCTGATTGTGGCGCTCACCTGCACGGCGCCAAACACGCATACGACCATCATTGGCACCAACGCAGAAGCGACTCTCATCGCTGAAGACGACACGTCTCCATTCGTCCCTCCATTCACGCCTGTCGCGACACCACTGGAGGCGGGCTGCACGATGTTGGGGCGTGAGCGGAAGACGGCCTAACGGTGTGCGGGACCGTAGCCCAGCTTCATGGAGACGGTTGCGAATGGTCCTCGCCGATACCCCAGGAGCAACAGTGTCCCTAATTTGCTGGGAAGTGGCGGTGCGGTCCCCTACGGCACTGCGTAGGATCCTACGGTCTTGGCGTGCATCCGTGCGTCGCTGCGGTCCGGTCCCAGGTCCACGGGCACGTGCACCTTCCGCCGACCACTGGCGACGACATCGATGTACTGTGGACACCTCACGCCCCACGTGTTGAGCAATTCGGCGGTACGTCCATCCGGCCTCCCGCATGCTCACTATACGCCCTCGCTCAAAGTCCGTCAACTGCACATACGGTTCACGTCCACGCTGTCGCGGCATGCTACCAGTGTTAAAGACTGCGATGGAGCTCCGTATGCCACGGCAAACTGGCTGACACTGACGGCGGCGGTGCACAAATGCTGCGCAGCTAGCGCCATTCGACGGCCAACACCGCGGTTCCTGGTGTGTCCGCTGTGCCGTGCGTGTGATCATTGCTTGTACAGCCCTCTCGCAGTGTCCGGAGCAAGTATGGTGGGTCTGACACACCGGTGTCAATGTGTTCTTTTTTCCATTTCCAGGAGTGTATTTGGGCCGATGTGAACCGTAATGCCACACACGTATCACGACACGAGCGGCGTTATTCTTTCAGCCTCTGGGCAGGACTGCTCGGAGACCGCATAATTGGACCACTTTTCCCTCCAGACCTAAACCCCATCGAGCACGTCTGGGATGCTCTCGGTCGACGTATCACTGCACGTCGTCAACCCCTACGACACTTCAGGAGCTCCGACAGGCACTGGTGCAAGAATGGGAGGCTATACCCCAGCAGCTGCTCGACCACCTGACCCAGAGTATGCCTACCCGTTGTGCAGCCTGTGTACCTGTGCACGGTGATCATATACCTTATTGATGTCGGGGTACGTGCGCAGGAAACAGTGGCGTTTTGTAGGAAACGTGTTTCGGGACGGTTTTCTCATCTTATCACCAATACCGTGGACTTAGATATCTGTGTCGTGTGTGTTCCCTATGCGGCTATGCTATTGGCGCCAGTTTTGTGTAGTGCCACGTTGTGTGGCACCACATTGTACGAGGGCGGTTCAGAAAGTAACCTCCGATTGGTCACAGTGCGGGTTGTGGGGGGAGTAGCGACGCCATCTGTGCGTTCACGCACTCAACAGGTCAGTCGGCATCAAGCCGTGGTCGAGTGAACGTCGTACCTGCGCTAGTTTAGTTTTTGTGGCAGTTTGAAATGTGTGCTGCAATAGAAAACCCCGCCAAATGTGAAGTGCGTGCTGCCATAAGGTTTTTTACAGCCAAAGGATATTCTGCAGCAGCTATTCATCGTGAGCTTTGTGCCGTGTACGGACCAAGAGTTATGAGTGAAGGAGTTGTCCGTGAATGGGTACGTTTATTTAAAAGTGGACGAGAACACGTTCATGATGAAGAGAGGAGTGGTAGACCATCATTGGTGACTGACGAACTCGTTCAGACATTTGATGCAAAAGTTCGTGAAAATCGACGTTTCTCAATGTCGGAGTTGTCTACTGGTTTTCCACAGATTTCTAAGACTCTCTTGTACGAGATAGTGACAGCAAGATTGGGTTACCGTAAGTTCTGTGCACGATGGGTGCCCAAAATTCTTACTGACCATCACAAAACTCAAAGAATGGCCTCTGCATTAGACTTTCTGTCACGTTATGAGGACGAAGGAGAACCATTGTTAAAGAGAATCGTGACCGGTGACGAAACCTGGATTAATTACGTGAACCCTGAGACAAAAGAACAATCAAAGATGTGGGCACATTCAAATTCGCCTACCAAACCAAGAAAAGCATCGCAAGATTTTTCTGCCAGAAAACTGATGGCAACGGTGTTTTGGGATGCCGAAGGGGTGTTGTTGGTTGAATTCATGGAACATGGTACGACCATTAATCAAGACGTGTACTGTGAAACAATAAAAAAGTTACGACGGGCTATACAGAACAAACGCCGTGGTATGCTGACTTCCGGTATGGTTTTTTTGCACGATAACGCCCGTCCTCACTCTGCTCGCAGAACAACGGCCCTTCTTGAGTCCTTCAAGTGGGACGTTATCAACCATCCACCTTACAGCCCAGACCTGGCGCCAAGTGATTATCACCTCTTCATGCATTTGAAGAAATGGCTCGGGTCACAGCGGTTTGATGACGACGAAGAGCTCAAAGATTCGGTCACAGGCTGGCTCCAGGCACAAGCAGGTGATTTTTATGCAGAAGGAATTTCAAAGCTTGTGAAGAGATACGATAAGTGCCTCAATCGCTATGGAGACTATGTAGAAAAGTAGTGCAAAGATGTAGTTGTAAGATGTATATATTAAAATATTTTTATTTAACTTGGTGTATTTTTTTAAATCAACCGGAGGTTACTTTCTGAACGGCCCTCGTACAATTATCCTTAATTTATGAGTGCGAGTGTACATGTCTGAGCCATAAACACAAATACCTGATCTCCTACTTTTACGGACATATTGTGCGTATTTGCTCTATGGCAGACAAGCAACAAGAGCACCACTTCGTCAAAATTCCGGAGGTGACAACACCGCCGAAGCATTTCATTTTGACGAGGTAAATCTAACAGGTGCGTCTGTTCCACACATCGCGCTTCAGAATCGGACGGACAACCGCGAAATATTTGTGACGCGTCCGAGAGCACAGTGGTATTCGTTTGACCGCTGGGCCGGAACAACACGCTGGGCTGCTGGAGGTTCAAACGTGCCACTGCCCAAAAGCACACACACACACACACACACACACACACACACACACACAGAGCATGTCACAGGGCACCTTACGTAAACAGCTCTGAGGCAAATGAGATGTGTCCGACATTCATCACTGAAACGACACAAGGCGGCCGGCGCTTACATAAAGCACAGGCCATTAGCTCACAGCTGCCGCGTGCGCCTTATCTCTTGCGTGAGTGGAACTGATTTTACAGTTACCTGAACGACGGAGTTGAGACACGCGCACCCCCCTCCAATATTTCAACAAAGGCTCAGTCAGTCTTATATCAAACAATTAAATACACTACTGGCCATTAAAATTGCTACACCACGAAGATGACGTGCTATAGACGTGAATTTAACCGACATGAAGAAGATGCTGTGATATGCAAATGATTAGCTATTCAGAGCATAGGTGGCCACACCTACGACGTGCTTACATGAGGAAAGTTTCCAACCGATTTCTCATACACAAACAGCAGTTGACTGGTGTTACCTGTTGAAACGTCGTTGTGATGCCTCGTGTAAGGAGGAGAAATGCGCACCATCACGTTTCCGACTTTGATAAAGGTAGGATTCTACCCTATCGCGATTGCGGTTTATCGTATCGCGACATTGCTACTCGCGTTGGTCGAGATCCAATGACTGTTAGAAGAATATGGAATCGGTGGGTTCAGGAGGGTAATACGGAATGCCGTGCTGGATCCCAACGGCCTCGTATCACTAGCAGTCGAGATGACAGGCATCTTATCCGCACGGCTGTAACGGATCGTGCAGCCGCCTCTCGATCCCTGAGTCAACAGATGGGGACGTTTGCAAGACAGCAACCATCTGCACACCAGTTCGACGACGTTTGCAGCAGCACGGACTATCACTCGGAGACCGTGGCTGCGGTTACCCTTGACGCTGCATCACAGACAGGAGCGCCTGCGGTGGTGTACTCGACGACAAACCTGGGTGCACGAATGGCAAAACGTCATTTTTTCGGATGAATCCAGGTTCTGTTTACAGCATCACGATGGTCGCATCCGTGTTTGGCGACATCGTTGTGAACGCACATTGGAAGCGTGTATTCGTCATCGCCATAGTGGCGTATCCCCCGGCGTGATGGTATTGGGTGCCATTGATTACACGTCTGGGTCACCTCTTGATCGCATTGACGGCACTTTTTTCTGAAGGTAACTTCGTGGAGTGTAGCCATGTAGAGAAGAGGAGCGTGGATGATAAACAGTTTAGACAAGGAGAGAAGCTTTCGAAACGTGCTATAAACTACTGGCCATTAAAATTGCTACACCGAGAAGAAATGTTGATGACAAACGGGTATTCATTGGACAAATATATTGTACAAGAACCGACATGTGATTACATTTTCACACAATTTGGGTACATAGATCCTGAGAAA
Organism: Schistocerca serialis cubense; assembly: GCF_023864345.2. NCBI lineage: Eukaryota > Metazoa > Arthropoda > Insecta > Orthoptera > Acrididae > Schistocerca > Schistocerca serialis. The sequence goes on from NC_064648.1 coordinate 116,546,216, forward strand.
TCAGTACCCAGAACAACCACTTCTGGCCGTAATAACGGCCTTGATACTCCTGGGCATTGAGTCAAACAGAGCTCGGATGGCGTGTACAGGTACAGCTGCCCATGCAGCTTCAACACGATACCACAGTCCATCAAGAGTAGTGACTGGCATATTGTGACGAGCCAGTTGCTCGGCCACCATTGACCAGACCTTTTCCATTGGTGAGAGATCTGGAGAATGTGCTGGCCAGGGCAGCAGTCGAACATTTTCTGTATCCAGAAAGGCCCGTACAGGACCTGCAACATGCGGTCGTGCATTATCCTGCTGAAATGTCGGGTTTCGCAGGGATCGAATGAAGGGTAGATCCACGGGTCGTAACACATCTGAAATGTAACGTCCACTGTTGAAAGTGCCGTCAATGCGAACAAGAGGTGACCGAGACGTGTAACCGATGGCACCCCATACCATCACGCCGGGTGATACGCCAGTATGGCGATGGCGAATACACGCTTCCAGTGTGCGCTCACCGCGATGTCGCCAAACACGGATGCGACCATCGTGATGCTGTAGACAGAACCTGGATTCATCCGAAAAAATGACGTTTTGCCATTCGCGCACCCAGGTTCGTCATCGAGTACACCATCGCATGCGCTCGTGTCCGTGATGCAGAGTCAAAGGTAACCGCAGCCACGGTCTCCGAGCTCATAGTCCACGCTGCTGCAAACGTCGTCGAACTGTTAGTGGAGATGGTTGTTGTCTTGCAAACGTCCCCATCTGTCTGTTCTCGGGGATCGAGACGTGGCTGCACGATCCGTTAGCCGTGCGGATAAGATGCCTGTCATCTCGACTGCTAGTGATACGAGGCCTTTGGGATCCATCACGGCGTCCCGTATTACCCTCCTGAACCCACCGATTCCATATTCTGCTAACAGTCATTGGATCTCGACCAACGCGAGCAGCAATGTCGCGATACGATAAACCGTAATCGCGATAGGCTACAATCCGACCTTTATGAAAGTCGGAAACGTGATGGTACGCATTTCTCCTCCTTACACGAGGCATCACAATGACGTTTCACCAGGCAACGCCAGTCAACTGCTGTTTGTGTATGAGAAATCGATTGGAAACTTACCTCGTGTCAGCACGTTGTAGGTGTCGCCACCGGCGCCAATCTTGTGCGAATGCTCTGAAAATCTAATCATTTGCATATCACAGCATCTTCTTCCTGTCGGTTTAATTTCCTGTCTATAGCACTTCATCTTCGTGGTGTAGCAATTTTAATGGCCAGTAGTGTAGAAGAGTACTGAACGTAGATGGGTAGATGATGTAACAAATAAGGAGGTACCAAGTAGAATTGGGGAGAAAAGAAACTTGTGGCACAACCTGACGAGAAGCGGTTAGTGGAACACACTCTGGGATACAGTTCTCTGCTAGAACATTATAGCCACCGACCTACTATCGACATAAACCCCTGGCGAGGAATGATTGCTAGTCAGACACACGCACGGTAGGCGTAGTATCAGGGGGCGTGCTGTCCGTGGGTAGAAAACTGAAGGCACGCCCTCTATCTGAGTGTGACTGAAGACAGATTGGTGCCACTAGCTGAGCATTACTTTCTCCCCAGTTAACAGCTTTTCCAGAAGGGATTAATCAATTCGCACTATTATCCTGGGCGCCGGTTCGCCGTTCAGACCTTGCTTAATATACTGTAAGATAAACTATGTGATCAAAAGTATCCGGACACATGGCTGAAAATGTCTTTCAAGTTCGTGGCGCCCTCCATCGGTAATGCTGTAATTCAGTGTGGTGTTAGACCACCCTTACCCTTGATGACAGCTTCCACTCTCGCAGACATACATTCGATCAGATGGTGAATGGTTTCTTGGGGAATGGCAGCCCATTCTTCACGGAGTCCTGCATTGAGAAGAGGTATCGGTGTCTGTCGGTGAGGCCTGGCACGAAGTCGGCGTTCCAAAACATCCCAAAGGTGTTCTATAGGATTCAGGTCAGGACTCTGTGCAGGCCATCTCCATTACGGGGATGTTACTGTCGTGTAACCACTCCGCCACAGGCCGTGCATTATGAACAGGTGCTCGAGCGTGTCGAAAGATGCAATCGCCATCCCCGAATTACTCTTCAACAGTGGGAAGCAAGAAGGTGCTTAAAACATGAATGTAGACGTGTGCTGTTATAGTGTCACGCAACACATCAAGGGGTGCAAGCCCCTTCCATGAAAAACACGACCACACCATAACACCACCGCCTCCGAATTCACTGTTGGCACTACACACGCTGGCAGATGACGTTCACCGGGCATTCGCCACACCCACACCCTGCCATCGGATCGCCACATTGTGTACCGTGATTCGTCATTCCACACTACGTTTTTCCACTGTTCAGTCGCCCAATGTTTACGCTCCTTACACCAAGCGAGGCGTCTTTTGGCGTTTACCGGCGTAATGGGTGGCTTATGAGCAGCTGCTCGACCATCAAATTCAAGTTTTCTCACCTCTCGCCTGACTGTCATAGTACTTGCAGTGGATCCTGATGCAGTTTTCAATTGCTGTGTGATGGTCTGGATAGATGTCTTCCTTTTACACAGTACGACCCTCTTCAACTGTCGGCAGTCCCTTGTCAGACAACGGACGAGGTCGGCCTGTACGCTTTTGTGCTGTACGTGTCCCTCACATTTCCACTTCACTATCACATCGGAAGCAGTGGACCTAGGGATTTTTAGGACTGCGGAAATCCCGCGTACAGACCTATGACACGAGTGACACCCCAATCACCTGACCACGTCCGAAGTCCGTGAGTTCCATTGAGCTCCCCATTCTGCTCTCTCATGATGTCTAATGACTACTGAGGTCGCTGATATGGAGTACCTGGCAGTAGGTGGCTGCATAATGCACCTAATACGAAAAACCCTCATTTTTGGGGGCGTCCGGATACTTTTGACCACATAGTGTAGGTGCTGTTCAAAACGGCCTCTGAGCCGGACTAAAGTAAAAACTTAACATCTCACGTTCCTAGATCAAATAGGAACCGAGCACCAAGACATCCTTCGCCTAACCGCGTTTATGCACGCGGTCCTCAAACATATTTGCTATGGCTGTTCGTCGCAAGAGCGATTTGCTGACATTTAAGTATGAACAACCAATTGTAGTGCCCAAGACAGGAATGGTTCAAATGGCTCAAAGCCCTATGGAAATATCTGAGGTCATCAGTCCCCTAGACTCAGAACTACTTAAACCTAACTAACATAAGGACATGACACACATCCATGCCCGAGGCAGGATTCGAACCTGCGACCGTAGCAGCAGCGCGGTTCCGGACCGAAGCGATTAGGACCGCTCGGTCACAGCGGCCGCCCTCAAACAGGAGGAAAGTGTATTGTCATATTCGATACATGGCCCAACTCACAAGGGGAGGCCGCCAATTGTGAAATTCAGATTCGATTCATACTGTGCATAATAAAAGCTCACGGCCAGAGGTGTAATGTGGCAAAGCACCAAGATGCACTTCTCAGCCGTTGTCGAGAAAATCTACAGTTAAAAGAAACCGTTGCCAGGAAATACTCTCAACGATTTATTATTTTCTACAGCGTCGTGGCGCAGCGGTAAGCGTTCGGGTTCGTAATCCGAAGGTCGCCGGATCGAATCTCGCGCCATGCAACTTTTTTTTATTATTAGTTTATTGTAATTCAAATGTATTTATATATATATATATATATATATATATATATGTATATATGTATATATATATATATATATATATATATATATATATATATATATATATATATATGAATTGCTTATGAATGTTGGTGAAGGCGGATCGCTCTCCAATTGTACCGCCTCCATTTTTCCGCTTGTTTAACAGGGTGAACCAAAGCTCTCCCGTCCGCACTGATTTTCGACGATGTTATAAGTTGCGCTAGGGACCGCATCTACCTTCTTTCGAAGTTAGCAGGCAACTACGCTGTTATGCGGCGGCTCGTTTCGGCCCATTCAACATCTGTCATTCAAGTGTAACGAGCGAGTAACGGAGTTTATATTTGATACCCGCCACAGCAAATTTGTGTTCGTGGGGTCTCTATTCTAATTCGAACGTTTGACTTACGCTATACGTATTCGTTTCGGAATATCGTTTCTACGTCTTCCGTTAACTATACGTGGTTAACATTATGAAGACAGTTAATAACATTTGTGAAATACAACTTTGTTTGCGGAAAACATAATGATGTTCGAAGTCGCCAGTTTTTCCACGACAAACGACTTTCAACAACTTATTATATGCATAATTGCTGCAACTGATTGCCGGGAATTATATATATATATACCCATTTGAATTACAAAAAACAAATACTAAAAAAAAGGTTGCATGGCGAGAGATTCGATCCGGCGACCTTCGGATTACGAACCCGAGCGCTTACCGCTGCGCCCCGACGCTGTAGGAAATTATAAATCGTTGAGAGTATTTCACGGTAGCGGTTTCTTTTAACTGTGGATTTTCTCGACAACGGCTGAGAAGTGCACCTTGGTGCTTTGCCACATTACACCTCTGGCCGTGAGCTTTTATTATGCACAGTATGAATCGAATCTGAATTTCACAATTGGCGGCCTCCCCTTGTCAGTCATGAACTATCTGATACGGAGTCTAATTTGTTACGAGCACGTCAGCGCTGCAATGGCGACTTGTGGTTGACTGGAGAATTTTGCTCGGTCCCACGTGCACCAACCCTGATCTCACGCTGTACTTCTCCACCCTGAACGTCTCTCCACACATATGCAGCGGTCACCCTCATCCCCCCCCCCCTTTCCTTGCACGCTGTAGTGTAGACGTGGGCAGTTATCGGCTGTGGTTAAAAGTCAAGGTGTACGTGGCCCGGTGAAGGAGCCGCCGCCGCCTCCTGGGTGTGGGGGAACGTCTCCCGCACCTGACGCGAACACCTGTTGCGGCGCCATTTTTCCCTCCACTCGCCGCCTCTCTGCTCGTTATGTCGCTTGGCTCACAAGACTGCCGGGGGGCTTCGACTGATCAACAAGCCGGTCTTCCACGCAGCTTGCACGCTCTTCGACACGTCTCTCTTTCACCCACTCTTAATTTTTTTTTTTATATTTCGAGGTAGTCAGTCTTCCGAGTGATGCACGTGGCCCGCCGCCAACGCCTTCATCTCATAGTAGCAATTGCACCCTACACCTTCAACTATTTGCGCATGTGTTTCAGTCTCTATCTTCCCGTACAGTTTTTGGCTTCTACTGCTCCGTCTAGTATCGTGGAAGTTATTCCCTGTTGTCTTAGCACACATCCTATGATCTTTTTATATACATACAGTCACCATAAAATATATATATATATATTTATATATATATATATAATCTTATAATGTTTCCCTGAGACATTTAAGTCTCTTTTTATTATCTACGATTATAATCGAAATAGACGAAGTGATTTAAAATTTGGGCTGTGGCCGGGACTCGAAATGGGGTCTTCTTGCTTGCTAGGCAAAAACGCTAACCATTACACTACCACAGCACGATGGTCATCATTGTTCTACGAAATACCTAAGCTGAGTGCCCTCCCCAACACAAACTTCAATTCATTTTCCCTTATATATTCTCACTGCTTCCCATATATATATATGGGAAGCAGTGGTTGGGAAGGGAGTGAGACAGGGTTGTAGCCTCTCCCCGATGTTATTCAATCTGTATATTGACCAAGCATGAAGGAAACAAAATTCGGAGTAGGTATTAAAATCCATGGAGAAGAAATAAAAACTTTGAGGTTCGCCGATGACATCGTAATTCTGTCAGAGACAGCAAAGGACTTCGAAGAGCAGTTGAACGGAATGGACAGTGTCTTGAAAGGAGGGTATAAGATGAACATCAACAAAAGCAAAACGAGGATAATGGAATGCAGTCGAATTAAGTCGGGTGATGCTGAGGGAATTAGAATAGGAGATGAGACACTTAAAGTAGTAAAAGAGTTTTGCTATTTGGGGAGCAAAATAACTGATGATGGTCGAAGTAGAGAGGATATAAAATGTAGGCTGGCAATGGCAAGGAAAGCGTTTCTGAAGAAGAGAAATTTGTTAACATCCAGTATTGATTTAAATGTCAGGAAGTCTTTTCTGAAAGTATTTGTATACAGTGTAGCTAGGAATGGACGTGAAACATGGACAATAAATAATTTGCACAAGAAGAGAATAGAAGCTTTCGAAATGTGGTGCTACAGAAGGATGCTGAAGATTAGATGGGTAGATCACATAACTAAGGAGGAGGTATTGAGTAGAATTGGAGAGAAGAGAAATTTGTGGCACAACTTGACCAGAAGAAGGGATCGGTTGGTAGGACATGTTCTGAGGCATCAAGGAATCACCAATTTGGTATTCGAGGGCAGCGTGAAGGAGATGAATACACCAAGCAGATTCAGAAGGATGCAGGCTGCAGTAGGTATTGGGAGACGAAGAAGCTTGCACAGGACAGAGTAGCATGGAGAGCTGCATCAAACCAATTTGAGTGCTGAAGACCACAACAACAACAGCAACGTGAAATGAAATCGTGATAACTTCTGAACGGTTTGTGTTAGAAAGTTCTAACTGCACGGTGGGCCGCGGGGCAGGATGAGAATTACTATCCATATCACGTGGTGTGGTTTAGCGACGAAGCCCACTTTCAATTTGATGGGTTCTTCAAGAAGCAAAATTGGCGCATTTTGGGTGGCTGTGAATCCGCATTTCGCGATCGAGAAGTCTCTTCATCCTCGACGGGCGACTGTGTGGTATGCGATGTCCAGTCACGGAATAATCGGTGCGGCATTCCGTAATGGCACGGTGACTACCGAACGGTACGTGAAGGTTTTGGTTCAAAAAATGGCTTTGAGCACTATGGGACTTAACTTCTGAGGTCATCAGTCCCCTAGAACTTAGAATTACTTACACCTAACTAACCTAAGGACATCATACACATCAATGGCCGAGGCAGGATTCGAACCTGCGACCGTAGTGGTCGCGCGGTTCCAGACTGTAGCGCCTAGAACCGCTCGGCTACCCCGGCCGGCGAAGGTTTTGGAAGACGATTTCGTCCCCATTGTTCGAAGTGTCCCCTATCTCGGTGTGGTTCATGGAAGACGGAGCTCGACCCATCGAAGGAGGAGAGTGTTTGATGTCCTGGAGGAGCACTTTGGGGACCGCATTCCAGCTCTGGGGTACCCAGATGTCACTGCCATGGGCCTCGATTGGCTGCAATATTCTCAGCATCTTAACACGTGCAACTCCTTTTTGTGGGGCTGTGTTAATCACAAAGTGTACCGCAATTTGCCCAAAACCATTTCTGAGCTGAAAGCAGCCATTCAGGAGGTCATCGACAGCATTGGTGTTGCAACATTTGAGCGGATCATGCAGGATTTCGCTATTCGTCTGCGCCACATCGTCGCCAATGCTGAGAGGCATGGCCGGGGTGGCAGAGCGGTTCTAGGCACTTCAGTCTCGAACCGCGCGACCGCTACGGTCGTAGGTTCGAATCCTACCTCGGGCATGGATGTGTGTGCTGTCCTTAGGTTAGCTAGGTTTAAGTAGTTCTAAGTCTAGCGAACTAATGACTTCAGATGTTAAGTCCTATAGAGCTTAGAGCCATTTTTTGTACTCTTTCGCTGCTCTGATTTCCCTTATTTTATTATGATCACCGTTTCTCCCAATGTAGTTCGCATTCGGGAGGACGACGGTTCAATCCCGCGTCCGGCCATCCTGATTTAGGTTTTCCGTGATTTCCCTAAATCGCTCCAGGCAAATGCCGGGATGGTTCTTTTCAACGGGCACGGCCGACTTCCGTCCCCGTCCTTCCCTAATCCTATGAGACCGATGACCTCGCTGTCTGGTCTCCTTCCCCAAACCAACCAACCAACCCAATATAGTACGGCGTCAACAAAATATTTTCTCATTCCGAGGAGAAAGTTAATGATTGAAATTTCGTGAGAACATTCCGCATTTGTTTTCATGATGTCCACCCCAAATCCTGTATATTTCAGTGACACTCTCTCCACTATTTCACGACAATACAAAACGTGCTGCTATTTTTTGAACTATTCCATGTTCTCCGTTAATCCTATCCGGTAAGTATCTCACACCTTGCGGCGGTACTCCAATAGAGGACGGACAAGCGTAGTGTTGGCTGTCTGTTTAGTAGATCTGTTACAGTTGTTAAGCGTTCTACCATAAAACCCAGGCTATGGTTTGCCTTCCCCATAACATTTTCTGTGTGTTCTCTCCAAATTAACTTCTTCTTAATTGTAATTCCTAGGTATTTAGTTGAATTTACGGGCTCTATATTTGATTGACTTAACCGAAGTTTAACGGATTCCTTTTAGCACTCATTGGATGATCTTACACTATTGGTTATTTAGGATAAATTGCCAATTTTCACACCATACAGATACCTTTCCTAAATCTAAAAGGACAGCATCGTCTGCAAACAAGCAAAGAGGGCTGGTCAAATTGTCTCCTAAATCGCTTATATGGATAAGGAAGAGTAGAGGGCCTATAACACTACCTTGGGGAACGCTAGAAATCACTTCTGTTTTACTCGATGACTTTCCGTCAATTACTTTGGACTGTGACCTCTGTACAGTGTCAAAAGCCTTCTCGAAACCTAGAAATGCGGAATCAATTTGACGCCCCTATCAATAGCACTCAACACATTGTGTTAGTAAAGAGCTAGTTGCGTTTCATATGAACGATGTTTTCTAAATCCGCCTTTTACACTGTGTGTCAATAGACTGTTCTCTTCGAGGTAATTCATAATGTTCGAACACATGTTCCAAAATTTTATTCCATATCGACGTTAATTCTGTGAGCTTCACTTTTAATCCCACTCTTGAACGTTTGTTTAATTTGCACCATTCTTCTTCGACGTATAGATACAACAATAGGGGCAAAGCACTACACCTCTGACTTTTTAATCCGACCACTTCGTTTTTCGTAGTTGGTGTGGTGTATTACCCGTATTTCCTATAGGTTACACCTAATTTCCTGAGCGTTTCCAACATATTGGTCCATTTTACACTGCGGAACACTTTTGCCAGATCTAAAAGTGGTGTGAGCGTGTGTCGATTTTTCTGAAATCTTACATCCATTATCAGTCGCAAAGTTAGAAATTCCTATCTGGTGTCTTTTAACTTTTCTAAGTACAAACCGACCTTTGTGCTGCAGATGCTCCACTTTTTCCACTCTTACGCGTTTTCTCTTGACAATAACTTGGATGTCTCTGTATGTCCATCTTTTCGGCGATGGCTGCGCGACTCGGCTCTTCGACAGCAGATGTCAAATTAAACACCTTTCAGGCGTCAATTTTCAACGTTTTATTGGTAAATCAGTTTCAGCGTTTTACTACGCCACCTTCAGGCCGCTGACAGACATGTAGGAATAATCTACCTCGCTTGTGGTCAAAACAGGGACCAGCAATACTGATGGTAGTAGACATTTTTTACAGTGACCACTTCATCCATCACCTGCTTACTGTTAGATGTAACACTAACCCTGAAACTGGTTCCCCAATAAAATAAGGTTGAAAATTGACGGGTAAATGTGTTTAATTTGACATACTGTAACTTGGATGCGTTGGCATTACGCTACTGTGCGATAACTGTCGCACTTATCTGTATTGCTACAGGGCTGTAATATTTATCTGTAGAGTAGTAAGAACTTTAACGCTGCCTAGGGGTACAAAGTGAGGCTAGAGGCCCTCATTTAGTCTGATAGGATACTGCACCTGTGCAGCTGATTATATCGGCTCCATCTATAAGCGTTCCCATGTAAATGTTGTTGACAGTCGCTTGTTTCGCATTGTAAATCGCGGGCATTATACCGCGAGTGCTGCAGTGCGGGTTGTATACATCGCAGGACGATGAAACATCGTAGGTATGTTCAGAAATCGGTGCGCTCGCAGAGTATGCAGAAAAAAAATAGTTCCACTGTCTGCCGCCTGGTGAAAATATGGCGTTGTAAGCAGTCAGACTCTGGTGTGGGCGCAGGAAAAGTGGAGGAACGATCCAAACACATGATAATGGTGGTCCTTGCACATACACTACTGGCCATTAAAATTGCTACACCAAGAAGAAATGCAGATGATAAACGGGTATTCATTGGACAAATATATTGTACTAGAACTGACATGTGATTACATTTTCACGCAATTTGGGTGCGTAGATCCTGACAAATCAGTACCCAGAACAACCACCTCTGGCCGTAATAACGGCCTTGATACGCCTGGGCATTGAGTCAAACAGAGCTCGGATGGCGTGTACAGGTATAGCTGCCCGTGCAGCTTCAACACGATACCACAGTTCATCAAGAGTAGTGACTGGCGTATTGTGACGAGCCAGTTGCTCGGCCACCATTGACCAGACGTTTTCAGTTGGTCAGACATCTGGAGAATGTGCTGGCCTGGGCAGCAGTTGGACATTTTCTGTACCCAGAAATTTCTCCTCCTTACACGAGGCATCACAACAACGTTTCGCCAGGCAACGCCGGTCAACTGCTGTTTGTGTATGAGAAATCGGTTGGAAACTTTCCTCATGTCAGCACGTTGTAGGTGTCGCCACTGGCGCCAACCTTGTGTGAATGCTCTGAAAAGCTAATCATTTGCATGTCACAGCATCTTCTTCTTGTCGGTGGTGTAGTAATTTTAATGGCCAGTAGTGTATAACCGTTCCCAAGCAAATGTTGTTGGCAGTCGCTTGTTTCGCACTGTGATGTAGAGTGAGTGCTGCAGTGCGGGTTGTATACATCGCAAGGCGATGAAACATGGTAGGTATGTTCAGAAATCGGTAAGCTCACGGAGTATGCTGAAAAAATTAATAGTTCCACTGTCTGCCACCTGGTGAAAATATGGCGCTGTAAGTAGTCAGACTGCGGTGTGGGCGCAGGAAAAGTGGAGGAACGATCCAAACACATGATAATGGTGGTCCTGGCACATATATCGTCACAAGTTACAACATGTGTTCAACATTGTCTCCTGACTCAGCAAGATCCTCCATCCGTTACACGGCACGGTCGACAGTTTCTCGAAGCATATCCGGCTGTAGCTGTAGCGACATGTCGTCATATGATATTCTTCAGATCAGGAAGACTCCGGATACGTCAGGCCAGGGGATCTGGACAGTCACATATCTTGTAACTGCGTAGAAATGGTGACGTCCTTGCTGAAGGTTTCTCGAAGAATATCTTTCACCTGATATATGACATCTGGCATCGAAATAGTGCTCTTGCGCTCTTGCAAAGTTTGAATCACCTGTTTGCACAAGGAGGTTCTTCTAACGTCCGGATGTCATTGTATACCTAACGGGCCCGTTGAGTGTCATCTCCTTGGAGAAAATCGGGCATAGAATGGCAGAGTTTGTGAAACCAGGCCACACAATCACGTAATCTGTATGCAGTGGATGTTCCTGCACAGTATTTTTCTTAGTAGAATCTCACAAGCGACCGTGCAGAGTAAAATTGTGCCTCGTCCGTCTATAGAATATGCCCCGCCACGAATCATCCATTTCGAAACGTCCGAAAAACGAAGACCACAAATGTCTTGCCTCCCAGCTCTAATCAGTACTTCCTCATTAGTTATGTGATCTACCCATCTAATCGTCAGCATTCTTCTGCAGCACTACATTTCAAATGCTTTATTCTCTTCTTGTCTTAACGGTTTATTATTCACGTTTCATTTACATACTTGGCTACACTCCATACAAATACTTTCAGAAAATATTTCCTGACACTTAAATCTATACTCGATGTTAGCAATTCGTCTTCTTCAGAAACGCTTTCCTTGCCATTGCCAGTCTACATTATATATCTTCTCTGCTTCGACCATCAGTTATTTTGTTCCGCAAATAGCAAAAGTCATCTACTACTTTAAGTGTCTCATTTCCGAATCTAGTTCCTTCAGCATCACCTGATATAATTCAACTACATTCCATTATCCTCGTTTTGCTTTCGTTGATGTTCATCTTATATCCTCCTTTCAAGACACTGTTCATTCCGTTCAACCGTTCTTGCAAATTCTTTGGTGTCTGTAACAGAATTACAGTGTTATTGGCAAACCTCAAAATTCTTATTTCTTTTTAATTTTCTTTTGTTTCCTTTACTGCTTGCTCAATATATAGATTGAATAGCATCGGGGATAGGCTACAACCCTGTCTCACTCCCTTCCCAACCACTGCTTCCCTTTCCTGCCCCTCGACTCTTATACCTGCCATCTGGTTTCTGTACAAATTGTAAATAGCTTTTCTTTCTCTTTTTTGGACCCCTGCTGCCCTAGAAATTTGAAAGAGAGTGTTCCACTCAACATTAAATATAGCTCTGGAACCGGCAGTGTATATACGATGTGCTGCTTATATTTTTATAGCCCGGTACGACGATATATTTTCCTTCGATATTTGGATATTTTTTCTCGATATATCAATGGCCGACAGCGCTACGTTTAAAATATCGAGATATTGGATTTCTGACATCTTTTATAATGTCGGTAGTCACTTCGGAGCGCACCAAAAATCAATGTTCATGAACACTGACTGAGCTGGGACACACAAAAAACCACAATCACACTGTGTTTTACTGAAGTGAACAGTGTTTCACTACGATATTTGTGGAAAATACTTGTTATAGTTACGTGTGCATCACAACACCTCAGCATGATGCGGAGAATGGAAGTGCTTGCCACACGAATATGGCAAGCTAACTGTAGCAATTAACACACAAGTGCTCCAGAAAATTCGTGCACACCAAATGTAGAGAATGAATAAAAACGAAAACCTACTGATGATGGCACAGTGTTGCCGAAACATGTTTGGGTAGTGAGAAAAAAGGGCGTTTTGCATAACTGGCGGACCTCACATCCAACAATATCACAATAAGTAAAGCATTAACGAAATGATGGGCTTATCATCATGAAACTGACATATGAATCTATAAGTAAAGCCGAAATGATTTGTTTTTTAAACCTAATAGGTCTGACAAAAATTGCATGGCGTGCGCTTCGATTCTGTCATCGCCGACCGGCCGAAAGGTTTCAGACACTGCCAGCCTCCCCTTCCGAACAAACGAATGAACTCGCTCAGCGCTTTGGACGAAGACTGGTCAGTGCGCATCGGCCGGCGTAATCTGCGTGGGCTGTACCATCGGCGGTCTCCGTGTGTAGCCGCGGCCCGTAAATCAAGAGCAGGTGTAGGCGCGGCGGCGGCTTTTATCAGCGCAGATTGCGCCCCAGCATCCGAGCGTGGCCGGCACACCAGATGGCGCGCCGCGCCGAGCCGCACCTGCGCTTCTGGGAAGTGCGTGACGTCACGGGCTCGGATTCCGAAAATAGGCCAGCGGGGCCGGAAGCGGCCGAGCGGCCGTGGGCGAGAGCGCGCCAGCGCCGCGCAGCGGCAGAGCGGGGAAACGACGCGGTACAGTGCGAGTAAGGAAATTGAGAGAACGAAGTACACACGTTGCGTGGGTGCGGGCGGAAGAGCCCGGTGAGTGGTGGTGGGTGCTTCTGCGTCCGGCGGCGTGGCGCAGTCGGAGCTGACGACACCTGGCTGGCGGAAAAAAAAGACAGTGCGGAGACCAGCAGTCACTAGCCGCTACGGGGTTAATTGAAGCCTACGATACCGCGTCTTCAGTTCACGACCAAACCGTCATCTTTCACCCAAGCGTGGGCCTCGGTCTACGCTACACAGATGTCACAGTGTTGATTGTTCAAAAAGAACAAAACACAGCTCATTTCTCAACCAGTTACTACTGTCACGCATGAGACCTCTTGAACCTGAGAGGAGTCTGATTATTTTATTTACACGTCAAGTTCCGTAGGACCAAATTGAGGATCAAATCTCCAAGGTCATGGAACGTGTCAGTACATGAACTTACAACATGAAAGTAATAACAGATAAAAATAAATGTTCATGAACCCGAAAAAAAGTCAGTCCATATGTTTAAGTAAACGCTGTCAGCAATACAGTAAGAATGAGCTTAATTTTTCAAGGGCCAGCCGGGGTGGCCGATCGGTTCTAGGCGCTACAGTCAGGAACCGCGCGACCGCTACGGTCGCAGGTTCGAGTCCTGCCTCGGGCATGGATGTGTGTGATGTCCTTAGGTTAGTTAGGTTTAAGTAGTTCTAAGTTCTAGGGGACTGATGACCTTAGATGTTAAGTCCCATAGTGCTCAGAGCCATCTGAACCATTCTTTTTTTTTTTTTTTTTTCAAGGAACTCCTCGACAGAATAGAAGGAGTGACCCATGAGGAAATTCTTCAGTTTCGATTTGAAAGCGCATGGATTACTGCTAAGATTTTTGAATTCGAGTGGTAGCTTATTGAAAATGGATGCAGCAGTATACTGCACACCTTTTTGCACAAGAGTGAAGGAAGTCCGATCCAAATAGAGGTTTGATTTCTGCCCCGTATTAACCGAGTGAAAGCTGCTTATCCTTGGGAATAAACTAATATTGGTAACAAGAAACGACAATAAGGAATATACATACTGAGAGGCCAATGTCAAAATACCCAGACTCGTGAACAGAGGTCGACAAGAGGTTCGTGAACTCACACCACTTATTGCCCGAACCGCCCGTTTCTGAGCCAAAAACATCCTTCTAGAATGGGAAGAGTTAACCCAAAACATAATACCATACGACATAAGTGAATGAAAATAAGCAAAGTAGACTAATTTACGTGTCGACGTTCAAAAATGGTTCAAATGGCTCTGAGTACTATGAGACTTAACATCTATGGTCATCAGTCCCCTAGTTCTTAGAACTACTTAAACCTACCTAACCTAAGGACATCACACACATCCATGCACGAGGCAGGATTCGAACCTGCGACCGTAGCGGTCGCGCGGCTCCGGACTGAGCGCCTAGAACTGCTAGACCACCGCGGCCGGCCTACGTGTCGAAGTGTCACTGAATTTTGATACCGTTCGAATAGTAAAAATGGCAGTATTAAGTCTTTGAACAAGATCCTGATGAGACCATTGATCACCTTCAACCAAGTCACGGCCCAGAAAGCGCAGCAGCTGTCGACTTGGACAAATCCTTAGCGGAGAGATATTTGCCTAGAAACAGCGATCCCTTAAACTGGTGGGAAACAAGGAAATTACAGTGGAGGACTCTGTATCAGTTGGGTGTAAATGTGTTATGTATCACAGCAACAGCAATTCCCTGAGAAAGGATATATTCGAAAGCAGGTCAAACATGCACTGAGAAGAGCAACAGACTCATAGCGACTAAAATGGTTCAGATTTTATTTATAAATGGCAATGGCGTTTAATTTTTCCTTTTTGGGTACATATATGGTAATACTACCTGTAAATGACGACAGCAGATATACTTTAATTACAGCCATTTTATAATTATTATATTGTATGTCCAATAAAAATACCAAAATATAACAAGAATAATTTTTAATTCTTAAAATATTTGTACTTGATAAAAAAATTTACGATTTTCCTGCAATATTTATAATTTTGGAACAGACCTTGTTTAAACCTTTATAGCTCAAAAATACCTAACACAAAATTATTACTCCTCTTTATACACTCCTGGAAATGGAAAAAAGAACACATTGACACCGGTGTGTCAGACCCACCATACTTGCTCCGGACACTGCGAGAGGGCTGAACAAGCAATGATCACACGCACAGCGGACACACCAGGAACCGCGGTGTTGGCCGTCGAATGGCGCTAGCTGCGCAGCATTTGTGCACCGCCGCCGTCAGTGTCAGCCAGTTTGCCGTGGCATACGGAGCTCCATCGCAGTCTTTAACACTGGTAGCATGCCGCGACAGCGTGGACGTGAACCGTATGTGCAGTTGACTGAGCAAGGGCGTATAGTGGGCATGCGGGAGGCCGGGTGGACGTACCGCCGAATTGCTCAACACGTGGGGCGTGAGGTCTCCACAGTACATCGATGTTGTCGCCAGTGGTCGGCGGAAGGTGCACGTGCCCGTCGAACTGGGACCGGACCGCAGCGACGCACGGATGCACGCCAAGACCGTAGGGGACCGCACCGCCACTTCCCAGCAAATTAGGGACAGTGTTGCTCCTGGGGTATCGGCGAGGACCATTCGCAACCGTCTCCATGAAGCTGGGCTACGGTCCCGCACACCGTTAGGCCGTCTTCCTCTCACGCCCCAACATCGTGCAGCCCGCCTCCAGAGGTGTCGCGACAGGCGTGAATGGAGGGACGAATGGAGACGTGTCGTCTTCAGCGATGAGAGTCGCTTCTGCCTTGGTGCCAATGATGGTCGTATGCGTGTTTGGCGCCGTGCAGGTGAGCGCCACAATCAGGACTGCATACGACCGAGGCACACAGGGCCAACACCCGGCATCATGGTGTGGGGAGCGATCTCCTACACTGGCCGTACACCACTGGTGATCGTCGAGGGGACACTGAATAGTGCACGGTACATCCAAACCGTCATCGAACCCATCGTTCTACCATTCCTAGACCGGCAAGGGAACTTGCTGTTCCAACAGGACAATGCACGTCCGCATGTATCCCGTGCCACCCAACGTGCTCTAGAAGGTGTAAGTCAACTACCCTGGCCAGCAAGATCTCCGGATCTGTCCCCCATTGAGCATGTTTGGGACTGGATGAAGCGTCGTCTCACGCGGTCTGCACGTCCAGCACGAACGCTGGTCCAACTGAGGCGCCAGGTGGAAATGGCATGGCAAGCCGTTCCACAGGACTACATCCAGCATCTCTAGGATCGTCTCCATGGGAGAATAGCAGCCTGCATTGCTGCGAAAGGTGGATATACACTGTACTAGTGCCGACATTGTGCATGCTCTGTTGCCTGTGTCTATGTGCCTGTGGTTCTGTCAGTGTGATCATATGATGTATCTGACCCCAGGAATGTGTCAATAAAGTTTCCCCTTCCTGGGACAATGAATTCACGGTGTTCTTATTTCAATTTCCAGGAGTGTATGTTGTTTGAAAATAGGACTCAAACAAATAAAAACACAGGTTTAGTGACATGAATTGAAAATGCAATGTGCCTTCCTTTTATTTATTTCATAAGTGCGTTGTAAGTCATGAAACAGAACTAGTTCTACCAGTGAGTGGCCAGTTGTGAGCCGGCCGTGGTGGCCGAGCGGTTCTAGGCGCTTCAGTCCGGAACCGCGCGACTGCTACGGTCGCAGGTTCGAGT
The DNA here is from genome assembly GCF_023864345.2 of Schistocerca serialis cubense. Classification (NCBI taxonomy): domain Eukaryota; kingdom Metazoa; phylum Arthropoda; class Insecta; order Orthoptera; family Acrididae; genus Schistocerca; species Schistocerca serialis. Next base: position 116,563,369 of record NC_064648.1, read on the forward strand.
CCTGCCTGGGGCATGGATGTGTGTAATGGCCATAGCTTAGTTAGGTTTAAGTAGTTCTAGGGGACTGATGACCTCAGATGTTAAGTCCCATAGTGCTCAGAGCCATTTGAACCAGTTGTGATCTGATCTGTGAAAGAACAGTTTTTCCCATCTATTCTGTCTAAAGAATCTGCGCAGGCGTGCCAATTTAGAACAACAAGAGGACGACCTTTTTATGAAGTTGTCCACGACGTGAGTTTACCACAAAACATTACTCAATTGCCTCAAACATGGCGATTCTACCAAGCTGAAGGGTGTCGAGTATGAGCTACGTTGATGAATTACTTCTGTGAATATACTAAACGACGACTACAATCGGTAAAAGAGCTAATGCTCAAGTAAGGGAACTAACTTATTGTTACTCGTCATAACTAAAAATGGTTCAAATGGCTCTGAGCACTATCTATGGGACTTAACATCTGTGGTCATCAGTCCCCTATAACTTGTTTTGTTGTTGTTGTGGTCTTCAGTCCTGAGACTGGTTTGATGCAGCTCTCCATGCTACTCTATTCTGTGCAAGCTTTTTCATCTCCCAGTACCTACTGCAACCAACTTCCTCCTGAATCTGCTTAGTGTATTCATCTCTTGGTCTCCCTCTACGATTTTTACCCTCCACGCTGCCCTCCAACACTAAATTGGTGATCCCTTGATGCCTCAGAACATGTCCTACCAACCGATCCCTTCTTCTGGTCACGTTGTGCCACAAACTTCTCTTCTCCCCAATCCTATTCAATACTTCCTGATTAGTTATGTGATCTACCCATCTAATCTTCAGCATTCTTCTGTAGCACCACATTTCGAAAGCTTCTATTCTCTTCTTGTCCAAACTATTTATCGTCCATGTTTCACTTCCATACATGGCTACACTCCATACAAATACTTTCAGAAATGACTTCCTGACACTTAAATCAATACTGGATGTTAACAAATTTCTCTTCTTCAGAAACGCTTTCCTTGCCATTGCCAGCCTACATTTTATATCCTCTCTACTTCGACCATCATCAGTTATTTTGCTCCCCAAATAGCAAAACTCCTTTACTACTTTAAGTGTCTCATTTCCTAATCTAATTCCCTCAGCATCACCCGAGTTGATTCGACTACATTCCATTATCCTTGTTTTGCTTTTGTTGATGTTCATCTTATATCCTCCTTTCAAGATACTGTCCATTCCATTCAACTGCTCTTCCAAGTCCTTTGCTTAGAACTACTTAAGCCTAACTAACCTAAGGACATCACACACATCCATGCCAGAGGCAGGATTCGAACCTGTGACCGTAGCGGTCACGCAGTTCGAGACTGAAGCGCCTAGAACCGCACGGCCACACTGGCCGGCGTAGTCATAACTATTATTGTTGCAGTTGTATGGTGATAGAAAGAAGGAAGATGTTGTTCTAGTTTCAATATTGAAAAATTACACGTTACAGAAGGAAAAAAAACATAATTAAATGTGTGTGTGTAAAAAGAAGCTAAGATTTCGTATTTTACCAGTCAGGTCGCATTCTTCACATTTAGGGCACCCTCACATTTTCAATATTTATTGCGCAATTTGTGTACTTTACGTTAGTATTGACAGTCGGAAATCGGTGTTGACGGTTTACGCCATATAATGGATGAGATAGTTGCGCTTTAGGAATATTTACACTTGTTCAATATATTGTGCAATATATAGTACAGTGAAAATGTGGTATGTGTAATATTTATTGCGTAATACTGAGTAATGCACTACAGTATCCACCGTCTGGAAACGGTATTGACGGTTTGCGCAGTTTAGTGAAAGATACCTATTCTTGTTCATTATATTGTACTGCGAGCGGGGGAAACAAAGCAATACACGCCAGTTCTCGTCGTGACCGGGAGAAATTCAATTCGTTCCGAACAAACAGCTGAAGAAAGTAAATGACGAAAGATGAGGAAGTAGCCTAGAAGGTGTACAGAGGCGGACAAAAGTATTCATACTCAGGTCACATGCGTATCTCGCGGTCAATTGTGACTGATGAATAGAAGGGATGTGTAACTGCGTATGTGTCATAATTCAGGGAATATTTTCGATAGACGTCGACTATGCGAATGTGACCGTAACCTCACCAGGAACGATTAGCTCTGTGTGTATGTTCCAAGCGGGACAAAAGTAATCAGACACCGCCCCATTTGGCAAGGTAACCGCAGTCTGAAGGCACAACTCGGCGGCAGCAACAACACCGACTCAAAGCAAGGCCTCGGCCCTTGTTGGTGACGTCACGTCAGCTAGGCACGGCAGAAACGCCTGGGCGTGCTTATCACTATAGAATCTCTTATTTTGGGACAAACTGTTTGGTATTGTTTTGGATTCTGCAGTTTTATTTAGATAAAAGATTTTCTTACTATCGTAAAGCTACAAGTGAAGATCGTAGTTCTCTATTACTGAATCCTGTCGAAACAAACGTAGATCAATATGAGAAGACGCTTTGCCCCATTGCAAGCTTCGGAAATTTTGCATTCAAGTAACTATATTGACTTGATCCGTTTTGTTATCGAAACTTACCCCAACCCCCTTACAATTAACTCGTTTCTTTTATTTATTTATTTATTTATTTTCGTTTGACATCGTCACTGGAAATGTGAACTAATTTACATGTGTAAATGTCCAACTGTTGCCAGTCATTAGATTAGAGTAGTTTTCAGCGAAAGGAATCCTAAACAGGAAACAAAATAGCTTCATACATCGAAAATACTGCTGACCTTAAACTTTTTTAAACATGCACATTAGAAAAGATAAATATTCCCCTCTTGCAACTGAAAGGAGAAACTTTATAAGATAAAAAAATTTTATTTGATAAAACACGTATATCTCTTTTGCCTCTTCTTCTGTCCCCCACCCCCTCCCCCAACCTGTACAATTCGAAGATATTTCATTAACATTCAGTGCTCCTCACCCCATAGTCAACCAAGATACCTAAAGAAGGGCTCCAATATGTTCACAGTTTCTTGCAAAAGCGACCCAGTACAAACGTAACTTCCTCAGATTTACAAATAAGGTAAAGAAGCACGAATTCTGTTGCTGCTGGACCATGAAGTTGTTTTTGTATGTCAATCTTTAAAACAGGTGGAAATGTAAGTTCAGGAGTACACTATTTGTTAAGAAGTGTAATGAATTGCACAATTGATTGATTGCAGAAATCTCTCAGAACAATGTGTGTTGGTCAACTACCGCCAATAGTTTCACATTTTCCTGTGTCAGAGGGAGACACCACCATTACGTTTCTGCCTGCAACAGACCTGGCGTTCGCCGTGCCAAGCTGACGTGACGTCACAAACAAGCGCCGAGGCCTTCTTTTGAGTCGGTGTTGGCAGCAAGCAGAAGTACGCAAGGGAAGGCCGCCAATTGTGAAATTCAGATTGGATTCATACTGCGCATAATAAAAGCTCATGGCCAGAGGTGTAATGTGGCAAAGCACCAAGATGCACTTCTCAGCCGTTGTCGAGCAAATCGACAGTTAAAAGAAACCGTTGAGGTGAAATACTCTCTACGATTAACAATTTTCTACAGCGTCGTGGTGCAGCGGTAAGCGCTCGGGTTTGTAATCCGAAGGTCGCCGGACCGAATTTCGCGCCATGCATTTTTTTATTATTAGTTTTTTGTAATAGTTATTATATATATTTGAATTACAAAAAACTAATAATGGCCATGAGCTTTTATTATGCGCAGTATAATAAAAAAAATTTCATGGCGCGAGATTCGATCCGGCGACCTTCCGAAAATTTATATATATATATATATATATATATATATATATATATATATATGTCAATTATTAATGAATTGCTTATGCATGTTGGTGAAGGCGGATCGGTCTCCAATTGTACCGTCTCCATGTTTCCGTTTGTTTAACAGGGTGTACCAAAGCTCTCCAGTCCGCTCTGATTTTCGACGATGTTATAAGTTGCGCTAGGGACCGCATCTACCTTCTTTCAAAGTTAGCAGGCAACTACGCTTTTATGCGGGGGCTCGTTTCGGCCCATTCAACGTCTGTCCTTCAAGTGTAACGAGCGAGTAACGGAGTTTATATTTCATACCTGCCACAGCAAATTTGTGTTCGTGGGGTCTCTATTCCAATTCGAACGTTTCACTTACGCTATACGTATTCGTTTCGGAATATCGTTTCTACGTCTTCCGTTAACTATACGTGGTTAACATTATGAAGACAATTAGTAACATTTGTGAAATACAACTTTGTTTGCGGAAAACATAATGATGTTCGGAGTCGCCAGTTTTTCCACGACAAACGACTTTCAACAACTTATTATATGCATAATTGTTGCAACTGATTGCCGGGAATTATATATATATATATATATATATATATATATATATATATAACACTAAAAAAAAGGGTGCATGGCGCGAGATTCGATCCGGCGACCTTCGGATTACGAACCCGAGCACTTACCGCTGCACCACCACGCTGTAGAAAATTACTAATCGTAGAGAGTATTTCACCGCAACGGTTTCTTTTAACTGTCGATTTTCTCGACAACGGCTGAGAAGTGCATCTTGCTGCTTTGCCACATTACACCTCTGGCCATGAGCTTTTATTATGCGCAGTATGAGTCGAATCTGAATTTCACAATTGGCGGCCTCCCCTTGTAAGTGCAGGAAAGCACAGGTCTCGTCAGAAGAGACCAACGTAGCGCCACGCGCTGTAAAGGTAGGGAAACGACAGTGCAAGAGCGAAGGCTGCGTAGTGAGGGAAATCATGTGGCAGAAATAGGGAAGGTGGTCAACCGAAGCCGAAAAACTGTATTTAGTACTGTCCAGAAATGGAAAGAAGGAAAAACTCTCGTCAGTAGTCCACGACAGGGGCGTCCTCAGAAACTCACGAACGGACACGAGAGGGAGATAGTTCGGCTGGTGACAAACGACCCGCGACAACGCATCCTGCTATAGCGGCAGAACTGGCAGAACGCGTCGGTACCGAAGTTACGGTTCGAACAGGGCTCAGATGCCTGAACAGTGCTGGCTGGGTACAATGCCAGAGTGCCAAGGCGCTAACCGTTCGTCAGTAAGTGTAACGCAAAAAAGCGGATGGCTTCTGCAGAAGAATTTGTCGGCAAGGATGCGGCCTTTTGGGGCGAGATTCTATGGAGTGATGAATGCAGATTTACTTTGAGCCACGTGGATGGCCGCAGTTTAGTGGGGCGTCAAGCCAACTCAGAGTGGGAGTCCAAAAACGTGCAAGCAGCCATCAAACATGGAGGCGGCAGTGTGGTGGTGTGGGGATGCTTGTCTTCCGGAGGTGTTGGCGAGCTTGTCTTTATTGAAGGCAGCCGGCCGCAGTGGCCGACCGGTTCTAGGCGCTTCAGTCCGAAACCACGCGGCTGCTACTGAGTGCAACCTACGTCCTCATTTATTTGCTTGACGTATTCCAGTCTCTGTCTTCCTGTACAGTTTTTGCCCTCTACAGCTCCCTCTAGTACCATGGAAGTCATTCCCACATGTCTTAGCAGATGTCCTATCATCCCGTCACTTCTCCTTATCAGTGTTTTCCACATATTCCTTTCCTCTCCGATTCTGCGTAGAACCTCCTCATTCCCTACCTTATCAGTCCACCTAATTTTCAACATTCGTCTGTAGCACCACATCTCAAATGCTTCGATTCTCTTCTGTTCCGGTTTTCCCACAGTCCATGTTTCACTACCATAAAATGCTGTACTCCAGACGTACATCCTCAGAAATTTCTTCGTCAAATTAAGGCCGGTATTTGATATTAGTAGACTTCTCTTGGCCGGAAATGCCTTTTTTGCCATAGCGAGTCTGCTTTTGATGTCCTCCTTGCTCCGTCCGTCATTGGTTATTTTACTGCCTAGGTAGCGGAATTCCTTAACTTCATTGACTTCGTGACCATCAATCCTGATGTTAAGTTTCTCGCTGTTCTCATTTCTACTACTTCTCATTACCTTCGTCTTTCTCCGATTTACTCTCATACCATACTGTGTACTCATTAGACTGTTCATTCCGTTCAGCAGATCATTTAATTCTTCTTCACTTTCACTTAGGTTAGTTAGGTTTAAGTAGTTCTAAGTCTAGCGGACTGATGACCTCACATGCTAAGTCCCATAGTGCTTAGAGCCATTTATTAAAGGCACCATGGACAAATTTGTATCGATATATTCAAACAAAAGCTGACGATAAGTGTTGTGAAGCTGGATCTTGGAGATGATTGGTTCAAATGGCTCTGAGCACTATAGGACTTAACTGTTGAGGTCATCACTCCCCTAGATCTTAGAGCCTACCAACCTAAGGGCATCACACACATCCATGCCCGAGGCAGGATTCGAACCTGCCACCTTAGCGGCAGCGCGGCTCCAGACTCTAGCGCCTAGAACCGCTCGCCCACACCGGCCGGCTCTTGGAGGTGAATCTTATTTCCAACAAGACAATGATCCTAAGCGTACGGCGGAAACTGTCAAACTGTAGATTCTATACAACACGCGTCATCACCTCATTTCCCCACCGCAGTCTCCGGACCTCAGCCCCATCGAAATCATCTGGAATGAACTGAAAACGAGACTACACAAACGACGTGTGAGCAGTTTGACACGTTTGCGTGCATTGATAGAAGAAGAGGGGGTGAACATCGGTTCGTATTTACGAAAAAGGTTCTTTACTCCATGCCACAAAGACTAAGGGCTGTAACACAGAGAAAGGGACGCATTACCAAGTACTGACTGCCGACTGTCTGAATACTTTTGACCATTGTATATTTCGATTTTCTTTTTTCTTCTTTTTTCTCTTAAGGCGTGCTTCAGATTGAAATAGGTATTACACATTTGTAAAGAATAAAATACATGTTTTGAGCTAAAAACACATATTTAAGGTTTACTTCTCTGATTACTCGCAGTGTCTGAATACTTTTGTCCGGCTCCGTATATCGAAAATGTGCTTCATATACTCTTCACTACTGCATGGACACAAGCAGTCAGCATTTCAACGTAATAACGCGGGATTTTCGACCTAAATAGCTTAAAATTGAAACAGTTTCAGTTTCGTCATTTCTCTACACTGTCTTCAATTGTTATTAGCTACAATTAAAAATAAATAGGGCGTGTTTTGCTTGAAAGGCAAGGAATTTTCGTCTCAAAAGGGAATGAAAAGTGGAAGCTAAAGTAAACAACAACAGAACGTTATTTCAGCGTGAACAACTGTGTGACGATTAACCTGTCAGTCTGAAACCGGTAACGGTGATGTTTGTATAAATAAATGCCATCATTAAAACTGGCTGCTTGCTGTTTCCTTCTCTGCAATAATCGACCTGTATTTTGCACACAGCCACGGTATCAGAATTTCAGTTTCCAACAAAATAGCACTTATCTTTTTATTTAGAGTAATATGACCGGACACTGAAAAGTTGACGCTCAGCACACCACATCTGAAATTTTTCGGCATTCTATATGACTTTTCTTTGTAATCATCCATAAATTTTTGCGTGCTTTCTTTCTAGTTAATAGACATTACTGCACTGAAAACGTACTGAAATTTATCCTCAGCACATCACGCATCGAAACAAACGTAGGCTCCAGATGGATGTCGTCTGCGAAACAGCGACAACAGATTCCCACCTAACCCGAGATGCAATGCGTTAAGAAGCGTGCTCTCCATTTCGAAGAAGCTGAGCATGCATGAATACGCGTGTGTGCTTGTGTTCATGCAAATGTAAGCGCTAGCGCAGAGTTGAAGAGAAAATGGCAATGTGTTCAGGCCTTCCCGAAGCTTCCAACAACAGTGCCTTTTTTTGTAAACGAAAGAAAAGGGCTCCGGTTAGTGGCGTGGCGACGCGCGCGCCATCTGTCCGCCGAAAATGTAAACTCGGCAAGCCCCAACCGTCACGTCTCGCTCCCGCCGTGTTATGTAGCTGGCAATGACGGAAATAGCAAAATGGAACAGAAAGAGTATTACATACTGAGAGAAACATGTTTTGTACTTCCTGTGGAGTAGTAGATTACAACATGAATATATTGTCTGATCGATGAAACGTTGACAGCCCTAGTTTTGTACTCTTTATAATTTTTTAAATTTTGTGTTACATTTTGATAACTTCAAAACAATGCGAGTTTTACTTGGTGACAGTGACTTGTTGAGTGGATTCCGTGGGGTTACAAATGATTAAAATGACTTCAGCGTTATGAAAAATATCGAGGAAGAGAGGGGGTGCAGGACGCTTCGAGAAGCGGCAAGGTCAGGTCATCCCCTCAGAAGCGCACATGTCTCGGCTGGGAGTGTTGGCGCGCTCCTGTAATCCAAGCTACTGGGAGGCCGTTGTGTGGGAGAGATCTGCGGTACAACTGCAGGTTCGGCCGTTTCGTGAGCTCAGAAGCGTCCGCGGTGCCTTCGTCGACTTGTGGACTCTACCAAAAATCGCAGTGCAGAGAACTTCGGCGTATCGTCGATCCAGAGCTACAGCAGACGCAACTCACGCTCGGGAAACCGCAGCAGCCAGATGAAACTTCCTTCGGGAGAACAAACCCAGATGACGGAAAATGCCGTGACAATGGTCAGTAATTGATCGGTAACACTGCGCAAGCAGAACTTCGAGAAGACGAGTCCTGGATAGACGATGTGCTGAGAGAACTCCGCGCGCATCGAAGAGGAGTGTGCAGCAAGCCGTTGGCATCGCTCAACCACACAACTATTTTTTATTTAATTTCTTTTACTTTCATTAACATTCTTGCTTTTGCGACGTTTCACTCGTAATCCTTTACAAATGAAAATACGGGTGTCGTGTAATCACCCCAAGTTATTCCTCGAACCGCTGCAAAGATGAGTGACAGGTAATACTGCTATTCATAAACACGTGTCACTGGACTCGCATTCGGGAGGACGACGGTCCAATCCCGCGTCCGGCCTTCCTGATTTAGGTTTTCCGTGATTTTCCTAAATCGATCCAAGCAAATGCTGGGATGGTACCTTTGAAAGGGCACGGCCGACTTCTTCCCCATCCTTCCCTCATCCGATGAGACCGATGACCTCGCTGTTTGGTCTCTTCCCTCCAAACAAACAAACAACAACAACAAACACGTGAAATCACTGGCAATGGGAGGACGCGATGTTGGTACCACGGATTTACTTCCAACTCTATACACCTTTAGTGGGCCATTAAGACAACACAATGTGCATATAGTGAGCTGCACTACACTGGCAATTCCGACAAAATCGCAAGAGAGGGCTCTGGTACTTAACATCTATGGTCATCGGGAAAGAGAGGTTTTACATGTCTGTTATGTAACTGGTTTAGTAAGTATGCGTAGGTGGTCAAGTGGTCAGCGTGCGTGTTATGGCAGACAAACGTGTATGAGGCGACCGTTCGACTCCCGCTCAAACTTAATTTTTAATCTACTTTTCTCATCAATGGTCATATTATTTCATTTAGATGTCATTTGACAAGTTATATAATTAAAAAAAAAAAAACGACGTGCATATGCTTGAAGTTTTAGTGAACTTCATTTTACTTGACCACTTGCCATTATTAATTAAATTTAGTTGTTAGAAGAAACATATTTATAACTGTCGATATGTAAATAAAGAATCACATACAGTTTTCCCGAAAATGTGTACCTGCCGAGATCTACACTTCGAGCTTCTGACACGGAGACAGGCCCCATTTGGCAGTCAATTTCCTAATGTAGCACGAACGAATAGTGTATGTGCAAAATATTTTTAATATTACAGAATTTACACTTGTACCACAAAAATGAAGGTTCGAGCGAGAGTCGAACTGTCGCGACATACAGGTTTATTTTACGTAGCTCGAACACAAACCACTTTACCTCCACGAACTCTTACGAGGGTGGTCCCGTAAGTGCCCGACCCAACAAAGAAAACACAAAAAAAATTTTGGAAAAAATGTATTTATTTTTCAACGCAATGTCCTTTCAGCTCCATACACTTTTCCCAGCGATGTTCAATAACTTCGATACCCTTTTTACAATGAGAACTGTCTAACTCCTCAAAATAGCCATTAACTGCCGACCTCACGCCTTCATTTGTTGAAAATCTTGGACCAGCGAGCCATTTTTTTTCAAGTTTGGGAAGAGAAAATAATACGAGGGGGCCAAATCTGCCGAATAGGGTGCATGCGGTAGCAAATCAAACTTTAATTCATTAATTTTGGAAATTGCTATAACGGACTTGTGAGCTGGTGCATTGTCGTGAAGAAACAACACTTTCTTCGTGGCGAAATGTGGGCGTTTTTGCTTGGTCTCTTCGCCCAAATGTTGCAATACGTTCGCATAATACTCGCCGTTGATGGTTTTTCCAAGGTAGTCATTGAAAATCATCCCATGCGGATTAAAAAAAAATTACGACCTTGCCAAAAGATGAAACGGTCTTCGCCTTCTTTGGAGTCGGTTCTCCAGTTTGTGTCCATTGTTTCAATTCTTCTTTTGTCTCGGGAGTGAAGTAGTAGTCGTATGTTTTATCCATGGTTATGAAACGGCGCAGAAATTCAGCTTTGTTATTGCGAAACTTCGCTAAACACTCAATTGAAACATCTTCACTATATTCTTTTTGCTCGAGTGTAAGCAAACGCCGCACAAATCTTGGACACAGTTTTCTCACGCCAAATTTTCAGATATTATGCGATGTAGCGCACTTTTTGAAATGCCTACTGCGAGGGTCAATCCAAAAGAAATGCACACTATTTTTTTTAAATCCATCTTTTATTCTACATGTTTGAAAGTTTTACAGTGTGTAGGTACATCCTTAGGAACAATATTTTCATTTCTCCACATAATTTCCATCCCCCTCATCTTGGAACCAGCGCCTGTATCTCCGCAGGGTAAAATTCTGGACCAACCTGTTGGAGCCACTGTTTGGCAACGTGCTCAAGGGAGTCGTCATCTTCAAACCTTGTTCCACGAAGAGAGTCTCTCAGTTTCCCAAAGAGGTGATACTCACATGGAGCCAGGCCAGGACTGCAAGGCGGGTGTTTCAGTGTTGTCCATCCGAGTTTTGTGAACGCTTCCACGGTTTTTTTCGCAGACATGTGGCCGTGCATTGTCGTGCAACAGCAAAACATCCTGCTTTGGCCGATGTGGTCGAACACGACTCAGTCGAGTTTGAAGTTTCTTCAGTGTCGTCACATAAGCATTAGAATTTATCCAGAATGAGATTTTCACTCTGCAGCGGAGTGTGCGCTGATATGAAACTTCCTGGCAGATTAAAACTGTGTGCCAGACCGAGACTCGAACTCGGGACCTTTGCCTTTCGCGGGCAAGTGCTCTACCATCTGAGCTACCGAAGCACGACTCACGCCCGGTACTCACAGCTTTACTTCTGCCAGTACCTCGTCTCCTACCTTCCAAACTTTACAGAAGCTCTCCTGCGAACCTTGCAGAACTAGCACTCCTGAAAGAAAGGATACTGCGGAGACATGGCTTAGCCACAGCCTGGGGGATGTTTCCAGAATGAGATTTTCACTCTGCAGCGGAGTGCGCGCTGATATGAAACTTCCTGGCAGATTAAAACTGTGTGCCAGACCGAGACTCGAACTCGGGACCTTTGCCTTTCGCGGGCAAGTGCTCTACCAACTGAGCTACCGAAGCACGACTCACGCCCGGTACTCACAGCTCTACTTCTGCCAGTATGTCCTCCAGTTAGAGTCTCGGTCGGGCACACAGTTTTAATCTGCCAGGAAGTTTCATATCAGCGCACACTCCGCTGCAGAGTGAAAATCTCATTCTGGAAACATCCCCCAGGCTGTGGCTAAGCCATGTCTCCGCAGTATCCTTCCTTTCAGGAGTGCTAGTTCTGCAAGGTTCGCAGGAGAGCTTCTGTAAAGTTTGGAAGGTAGGAGACGAGGTACTGGCAGAAGTAAAGCTGTGAGGACCGGGCGTGAGTCGTGCTTCGGTAGCTCAGATGGTAGAGCACTTGGCCGCGAAAGGCAAAGGTCCCGAGTTCGAGTCTCGGTCGGGCACACTGTTTTAATCTGCCAGGAAGTTTCACTAGAATTTATGTCTGTCAGCAGTCAACAATTCGTTAACTCTCTGCACATTGTCTGGAGTTTGTGCAGTACGAGGCCTGCCGCTTTCATCACGTAACCTGCTTGACCACCGACTAACTGTACTGCTCTGATTTGATCCATTTTGTACTGCGATCGACAGCAGCATCTCCGTACACCTTTTTCAACCTCTTGTGGATGTTTCCCACTGTCTCGTTTTCACAGCACAGGAATTCTATGACGGCACGTTGCTTCTGACGAACGTCAAGTGTAGCAGCCATCTTGAAGACATGCTGTGACGGCGTCACTCACGGAAACAGGTTGAATTAAGTTTGAAAACAAGTGGGAAGGATGTATCTGCACACTGTAAAACTTTCACACATGCACAATGAAAAATGTACTTTTACAAAAACAGTGTGCATTTCTTTTGGAGTGACCCTCGTATGTCTGCTAACTCGCCAACTTTCAGTCGAGGATCATTCAGTACCGCATCGTGGATTTTCTTCACCATTTCTGGAGCCGTCACCTGATTTGGTCGGCCACTGCTATCCTCGTCTTGGCGGCTCGTACGGCCTCTTTTAAACTCAGCTACAATAGAAAAATTCGGAGTAGGTATTGAAATCCATGGAGAAGAAACAAAAACTTTGAGGTTCGCCGATGACATTGTAATTCTGTCAGAGACAGCATAGGACTTGGAAGAGCAGTTGAACGGAATGGACAGTGTTTTGAAAGGAGGATATAAGATGAGCATCGACAAAAGCAAAACGACGATAATGGAATGTAGTCGAATTAAGTCGGATTATGCTGAGGGAATTAGATTAGGAAATGAGACACTTAAAGTAGTAAAGGAGTTTTGCTATTTGGGGAGCAAAATAATTGATGATGGTCGACGTAAAGAGGATATAAAATGTAGACTGGCAATGGCAAGGAAATCGTTTCTCAAGAAGAGAAATTTGTTAACATCGAGTATAGATTTAAGTGTCAGGAAGTCGTTTCTGAAAGTATTTATGTGGAGTGTAGCGATGTATGGAAGTGAAACATGGACGTTAAATAGTTTGGACACGAATGAATAGAAGCTTTCGAAATGTGGTGCTACTGAAGAATGCTGAAGATTCGATAGGTAGATCATGTAACTAATGAGGAGGTAATGAATAGGATTGGGAAGAAGAGAAGTTTGTGGCACAAGTTGACTAGAAGAAGGGATCGGTTGGTAGGGCATGTTCTGAGGCATCGCCAATTTAGTATTGGAGGGCAGCGTGGAGGGTAAAAATTGTAGAGGGAGACCAAGAGATGAATACAATAAGCAGATTCAGAAGGATGTAGGTTGCAGTAAGTACTGGGAGATGAAGAAGCTTGCACAGGATAGAGTAGCATGGAGAGCTGCATCAAACCAGTCTCAGGACTGAAGACCACAACAACAACAACAACCACCCAATATTTTACTGTTCTCAACGAAGGGGCAGGCTTTTCCAAAGTAGAATCTAGTTCAGCTTTAACATTGGTTGCGCTGAGGCCTTTCAAAATAATAATAATAATAATAAATAAATAAATAAATAAATAAAAAATAAAAATATTGTATCACACAAAGATGACCAGTTTACTCCATTTTCGCAAGTTCACTCGCAACGTTCGGTACTGATGGCTACCACACAAATACTAAACAATGTGGCGTGTTCAAACTTTACACGTGTCGTTCATAGATCGTATACTTTCTAATCCAGAGACATTTTTCAACGACGACTGCCATATCTCTGTCAGGACGGGTACTTACGGAACCACCCTCGTATGAAGTCCGGCACCTACGCACCGATACGTCAGTCACATAAATGACCTTGTGGATGACATCGGAAGTTCACTGAGGCTTTTTGAAGATGATGCTGTGGTGTGTCGAGAGGTTGTAACAATGGAAAATTGTACTGAAATGCAGGAGGATCTGCAGCGAATTGACGCATGGTGCAGGGAATGGCAATTGAATCTCAGTGTAGACAAGTGTAATGTGCTGCGAATACACAGAAAGATAGATCCTTTATCATTTAGCTACAAAATAGCAGGTCAGCAACTGGAAGCAGTTAATTCCATAAATTATCTGGGAGTACGCATTAGGAGTGATTTAAAATGGAATGATCATATAATGTTGATCGTCGGTAAAGCAGATGCCAGACTGAGATTCATTGGAAGAATCCTAAGGAAATGCAATCCGAAAACAAAGGAAGTAGGTTACAGTACGCTTGTTCGCCCACTGCTTGAATACTGCGCAGCAGTGTGGGATCCGTACCCGATAGGGTTGATACAAGACATAGAGAAGATCCAACGGAGAGCAGCGCGCTTCGTTACGGGATCATTTAGTAATCGCGAAAGCGTTACGGAGATGATAGATAAACTCCAGTGGAAGACTCTGCAGGAGAGACGCTCAGTAGCTCGGTACGGGCTTTTGACAAAGTTTCGAGAACATACCTTCACCGAAGAGTCAAGCAGTATATTGCTCCCTCCTACGTATATCTCGCGAAGAGACCATGAGGATAAAATCAGAGAGATTAGAGCCCACACAGAAGCATACCGACAATCCTTCTTTCCACGAACAATACGAGACTGGAATAGAAGGGAGAACCGATAGAGGTACTGAAGGTACCCTCCGCCACACACCGTCAGGTGGCTTGCGGAGTATGGATGTAGATGTAGATGTAGAAACTACTCTTGCGATTTTCTCAGAATTGCCAGAGTAAGTGCAACTTACTACTCGCACATTACGTTGTTTTAATGGACTACTGAAGGTGTAGAAAGTTTAAAGCAAATCTGTGACCGCAACGCCGCGGCCTCGTCTTCTAAGACTGGACAATGCTCCAGGGCCTGATGGAGTCCTTACCCTATTCTGCACCGAATTTGCGTCTGAGACAGCCACTGTTTCAACTGTAATCTGTCTTGGATTCCAGGAAGAGAAGGAGCGTCTGTACAGGTCACACCCTCCTACAAGGACAGCAGAAGTGATCCACAGGATTACCCTCCAATATTATTGGCGTCTTACAACATATCGTCACCTTAGTACAACAACTAGATTTCCTGAAACAGCTGTTGCTAAAAGAAACGCGTTTGAAGATTTCTCGTAATTTTAAAGCTTCAGACTATACAAAGTGTTTGAAATAATTCTTATCCGATGCGCGTATTTAGTGTGAAAATATCAGTACTTAAAGGTCTGGTCTGCTTTTCCTTTCAAAATTGATTTGTTTTTATTGAAAAGAAAAAGGAGATATTTACTTGTGGCATTGGTCCAGATGGCGCTTTACCTACTTATAATATACAAAATAAGCCAACTACAAAATGTCATAATTATGTTTATATCCAAACTGATCCGTACTAGTGTTGAAATATGCAAGAATTGTTTTAATGGTACACTACAAGATTGAATCTTGTAAAATACATTGTTATTCATTCAGTTTTTCTGTGGTATCGTCCGCAGAACAACGTCTGGAGCGAAGGCTGGTACACTATGTGATCAAAAGTATCCGGACACCTGGCTGAAAATGACTTAAAAGTTCGTGGCGTCCTCCATCGGTAATGCTGGAATTCAGTATGGTGTTGGCCCACCCTTAGCCTTGATGACAGCTTCCACTCTCGCAGACATACGTTCAGTCAGGTGCTGGTAGCTTTCTTGGCAAATGGCAGCGCATTCTTCACGGAGTGCTGCACTGAGGAGAGGTATCGAAGTCGGTCGGTGAGGCCTGGCACGAAGACGGCGTTCCAAAACATCCCAAAGGTGTTCTATAGGATTCAGGTCAGGACTCTGTGCAGGCCATCTCCATTGCAGGGATGTTATTGTCGTGTAATCACTCCGCCACAGGCCGTGCATTATGAAAAGGTGATCGATCGTGTTGAAAGATGCAATCTCCATCCCAGACTTGCTGTTCAACAGTGGCAAGCAATGTGCTTAAAAGATCATTGTAGTGCCACGCAAAACAACAAAGGGTGCAAGCTCCCTCCGTGAAAAACACGACCATACCGTAACACCACCGCCTCCGAATTTTACTGTTGGCACTACACACGCTGGCAGATGAAGTTTACCGGGGATTCGCCATACCCACACCCTGCCATCGGATCGCCACATTATGTACCGTGATTCGTCACTCCACACAACGTTTTGCCACTGTTCAGTCGCCCTATGTTTACGCTCCTTACACCGAGCGAGGCGTCGTTTGGCATTTAGCGGCGTGATGTGTGGCTTACGAGCAGCCGCTCGACCGTGAAATCGAAGTTTTCTCATCTCGCGCCTATGTCATAGTACGAGGTGCGTTCAAGTTTCTAAGGCCTCCGATTTTTTTTCTAATTAACTACTCACCCGAAATCGATGAAACTGGCGTTACTTCTCGACGTAATCGCCCTGCAGACGTACACATTTTTCACAACGCTGACACCATGATTCCATGGCAGCGGCGAAGGCTTCTTTAGGAGTCTGTTTTGACCACTGGAAAATCGCTGAGGCAATAGCAGCACGGCTGGTGAATGTGCGGCCACGGGGAGTGTCTTTCATTGTTGGAAAAAGCCAAAAGTCACTAGGAGCCAGGTCAGGTGAGTAGGGAGCACGAGGAATCACTTCAAAGTTGTTATCACGAAGAAACTGTTGCGTAACGTTAGCTCGATGTGCGGTTGCGTTGTCTCGGTGAAAAAGCACGCGCGCAGCCCTTCCCGGACGTTTTTGTTGCAGTGCAGGAAGGAATTTGTTCTTCAAAATATTTTCGTAGGATGCACCTGTTACCGTAGTGCCCTTTGGAACGCAATGGGTAAGGATTACGCCCTCGCTGTCCCAGAACACGGACACCATCGTTTATTCAGCACTGGCGATTACACGAAACTTGTTTTGGTGGCGGTGAATCTGTGTGCTTCCATTCAGCTAACTGGCGCTTTGTTTCTGGATTGAAAAATGGCATCCACGTCTCATCCATTGTCACAACCGACGAAAAGAAAGTCCCATTCCTGCTGTCGTTGCGCGTCAACATTGCTCGGCAACGTGCCACACGGGCAGCCGTGTGGTCGTCCGTCAGCATTCGTGGCACCCACCTGGATGACACTTTTCGCATTTTCAGGTCGTCATGCGGGATTGTGTGCACAGAACCCACAGAAATGCAAACTCTGGAGGCGAGCTGTTCAACAGTCATTCAGCGATCCCCCAAAAGCAAAGCTTTCCACTTTCTCGATCGTGTCGTCAGACCGGCTTGTGCGAGCCCGAGGTTGTTTCGGTTTGTTGCCACACGATATTCTACCTTCGTTAAACTGTCGCACCCACGAACACACTATCGACACATCCACAACTACATCACCACATGTCTCTTTCAACTGTCGATGAATTTCAATTGGTTTCACACCACGCAAATTCAGAAAAGGAATGATTGCATGCTGTTCAAGTAAGGAAAACGTCGCCATTTTAAGTATTTAAAACAGTTCTCATTCTCGCCGCTGGCGGTAAAATTTCATCTGCCGTAGGGTGCTGCCATCTCTGGGACGTATTGACAATGAACGCGGACTCATTTTAAAACAATGCGCATGTATCTATCTCTTTCCAGTCCGGAGAAAAAAAATCTGAGGCCTTAGAACTGGAATGCACCTCGTAATTGTAGTGGATGCTGATACAGCTTGGAATTCCTGTGTGATGGTCTGGATAGAAGTCTGCCTATTACACATTACGATCGTCTTCAACTGTCGGCAGTCCCTGTCAGTCGACAGACGAGGTCGGCCTGTACGCTTTTGTGCTGTACGTGTCCCTTCACGTTTCCACTTCACTTTCACATCAGGCACAGTGGACCTAGGGATGTTTAGGAGTGTGGAAATCTCGCGTACAGACGTATGACACAAGTGACACCCAATCACCTGACCACGTTCGAAGTCCGTGAGTTCCGCGGACCGCCCCATTCTGCTCTCTCACAATGTCTAATCACTACTGAGGTCTCTGATACGGAGTACCTGGCAGTAGGTGGCAGCACGATGCACCTCATATGAAAAACATACCTTTTTGGGGGTGTCCGGATACTTTGATCACATAGTGTATCGGACGTTACGAAGTTATCCTCTTCAGAAACACTAATCTTACAATCGCCATTCTTTCCCTTTCTTCATCTCTGCTTCACCCCTCGTCAGTTATTTTGTTACGGATAAGAAAACTTATTACTACTTTTAATCTATCCTATTATAATTCCCTCATTATACCTCATTTACTTCCTATACCTCCCATTTGCAGTTACCATTGTCTTACTTCTGTTGATGTTCATCTTAAAAGTTTCATTCCTTTTCTTTCAGCCGTTCTTCAAACTCCTTCACCATCTGACACACACAGTTATTTTCTTCTTCTATGTACACTTTAATTCTTTGTACTAATTCCTCATCGCCCCTACCTTTTTTCAAATTCTCGCTGAGTGTACAGATGAGAGGTAGCTTAATTACCTGCCTCACTAGCTTCTCAACTACTGCTTCTCTTTTTATTACCGTTCGACTCTTATAACTACCGTCTGTTTCTGCACTAGTTTTAGAAAACCTTTCGCTCACTGTATTTTACTCCTCATAAGTTAAGTATTTCAAAGAGTCTGCCCCTGTCGACATTGACGATAACCGTATCTGAACCTGGGCAGTGGCTCGCGTTTTATCACGTTGACGGTTGCCTATTATCTACGTGTTTCTGCCTGCGTCTGTAATGTGTTGACGATGTATCTGATCAGCTGAGTGGATCTAGAGCGTTATCTTATTAAATTACACTATCTCTGTAGATAAGGTATCAGTGCTAACGATCTTCTATGCACATTTCAGTACGCAGTAACACTTAACACACCGAGCGATGCGGCGCAGTGGTTAGCACACTGGACTCGCATTCGGGAGGACGACGGTTCAATCCCGTCTGCGGCCATCCTGATTTAGGTTTTCCGTGATTTCCCTAAAATCGCTTCAGGCAAATGGCGGGATGGTTCCTTTGAAAGGGCGCGGCCGATTTCCTTCCCCACCCGAGCTTGCGCTCCGTCTCTAATGACCTCGTTATCGGCGGGCGTTAAACACTAATATCCTCCTCCTAACACTTAACAAAAATCAGAAGTACATTCAGATTAGGTGGCCTGTATGAGCATAACAACTTGAAACCAGCATCTTGGCACAAGTGTTATATTTTAAAGTGTATTTACGATTACCATCATCCGTTTGGGATGTTTTTAAATTCCGTCACGTGGCTCGTCGATCCAGGTTTCCATACTGAGACTTCGCTTCCTGATCGTTAATTATTTGCTGCTTTAAGGTAAACAAAAATTTTGTTTGTTCGAAGTCCAATAAACAGATGGAAAAGATTTGTAACTTAAGGAGTCATATGGGAAATGGTCTTGAAGTTGAATATGTAATTTACCTAAATTTACGCGCTCCTGAGGGACGAATCATCGAAAATATGTATTTTTATCTTTCTAAAATACTGTTATTGGAAAGAGTGAAATAGAGGAGGGATAAGTTAAGTTTCAACATGTACAGAGGCCAGAGTGACGTTATAAAAGGCCTTCGTAAACGATCCGGCTTATTTGTCAAACGCGCTCTTACAGGTATAGTCGGATTTGTCAAAGACACCCGTTCACGTACCAACGACGTTCGTCAGCCTAACCCCACTTTTGAGGCAGACTCTTTTGGTATATGCTGTATTTTGACACAGTTGGAATTGGCTACAGATACAAAGCAGAACTTGATGATTACATCAACCTGCTGCGAAAGGAGCACACAAGTATGTGAAAATTTATTTTCTACTTGGTCGTCTAATAACAGTTCGATAACAGTAGAAGGGTTGTTTCTTTGTTGTGGTCTTCAGTCCTGAGACTGGTTTGATGCAGCTCCCCATGCTACTCTATCCTGTGCAAGCTTCTTCATCTCCCAGTACCTACTGCAACCTACATCCTTCTGAATCTGCTTAGTGTAGTCATCTCTTGGTCTCCCTCTACGATGTTTACCCTCCACGCTGCCCTCCAATGCTAAATTTGTGATCCCTTGATGCCTCAAAACATGTCCTACCAACCGATCCCTTCTTCTAGTCAAGTTCTGCCACAAACTTCTCCCCAATCCTATTCAATACCTCCTCATTAGTTACGTGATCTACCCACCCTATCTTCAGCATTCTTCTGTAGCACCACATTTCGAAAGCTTCTATTCTCTTCTTGTCCAAACTAGTTATCGTCCATGTTTCACTTCCATACATGGCTACACACCATTCAAATATTTTCAGAAACGACTTCCTGACACTTAAATCTATACTCGATGTTAACAAATTTCTCTTCTTCAGAAACGATTTCCTTGCCATTGCCAGTTTACATTTTATATCCTCTCTACTTCGACCATCATCAGTTATTTTACTCCCTATATAGCAAAACTCCTTTACTACTTTAAGTGTCACATTTCCTAATTTAATTCCCTCAGCATCACCCGATTTAATTAGACTACATTCCATTATCCTTGTTTTGCTTTTGTTGATGTTCATCTTATATCCTCCCTTCAAGACACTATCCATTCCGTTCAACTGCTCTTCCAAGTCCTTTGCTGTGTCTGACAGAATTACAATGTCATCGGCGAACCTCAAAGTTTTTACTTCTTCTCCATGAATTTTAATACCTACTCCGAATTTTTCTTTTGTTTCCTTTACTGCTTGCTCAATATACAGATTGAATAACATCGGGGACAGGCTACAACCCTGTCTCACTCCTTTCCCAACCACTGCTTCCCTTACATGCCCCTCGACTCTTATAACTGCCATCTGGTTTCTGACAAATTGTAAATAGCCTTTCGCTCCTTGTGTTTTACCCCTGCCACCTTCAGAATTTGAAAGAGAGTAAAGAGAGTAGAAAGGTAAAGGGGAGAAAATGCTGCGTTGCTGAAACTTCCTGGCAGATTAAAACTGTGTGCCCGACCGAGACTCGAACTCGGCACCTTTGCCTTTCGCGGGCAAGTGCTCTACCATCTGAACTACCGAAGCACGACTCACGCCCGGTACCCACAGTTCTACTTCTGCCAGTATCTCCTCGAGTTCGAGTCTCGGTCGGGTACACAGTTTTAATCTGCTAGGAAGTTTCATATCAGCGCACACTCCGTTGCAGAGTGAAAATCTCATTCTGGAAACA
This sequence comes from Schistocerca serialis cubense, assembly GCF_023864345.2. Taxonomy (NCBI): domain Eukaryota; kingdom Metazoa; phylum Arthropoda; class Insecta; order Orthoptera; family Acrididae; genus Schistocerca; species Schistocerca serialis. The sequence continues at coordinate 116,584,493 of NC_064648.1, forward strand.
TCCCCCAAGGCTGTGGCTAAGCCATGTCTCCGCAATATCCTTTCTTTCAGGAGTGCCAGTTCTGCAAGGTTCGCAGGAGAGCTTCTGTAAAGTTTGGAAGGTAGGAGACGAGGTACTGGCAGAAGTGAAGCTGTGAGTACCGGGCGTGAGTCGTGCTTCGGTAACTCAGTTGGTAGAGCACTCGCCCGCGAAAGGCAAAGGTCCCGAGTTCGAGTCTCGGTCGGGCACACAGTTTTAATCTGCCAGGAAGTTTCATATCAGCGCACACTCCGCTGCAGAGTGAAAATCTCATTCTGCTGAGTTGCTATTTAAGCACTCCGTCTGCAGGCCACAAGTGGCCCGTCGGGGCCATCCGACCGCCGTGTCATCCTCAGATGAGGATGCGGTCAGGAGGGGCGTGGGGTCAGCACACCGCTCTCCCGGTCGTTATGATGGTATTCTTGACCGGAGCCGCTACTATTCGGTCGAGTAGCTCCTCAATTCGCATCACGAGGCTGAGTGCACCCCGAAAAATGGCAACAGCGCATGGCGGCCTGGATGGTCACCCATCCAAGTGCCGGCCACGCCCGACAGCGCTTAATTTCGGTGAACTGACGGGAACCGGTGTATCCACTGCGGCAAGGTCGTTGCCTCGCGTTGCTATTAAACCATATTTTATTCAAGAGAAATCATAATTTATAGGTTATGCATTAGTTAATTACAAGTATTATATTTAGAGTGGTGTGTTACTTACCAAACTAAGTACAAAATGACCTGTTTTATGCCGGCCGAAGTGGCCGTGCGGTTAAAGGCGCTGCAGTCTGGAACCGCAAGACCGCTACGGTCGCAGGTTCGAATCCTGCCTCGGGCGTGGATGTTTGTGATGTCCTTAGGTTAGTTAGGTTTAACTAGTTCTAAGTTCTAGGGGACTAATGACCTCAGCAGTTGAGTCCCATAGTGCTCAGAGCCATTTGAACCATTTTTGACCTGTTTTATACCATGCTGCAATCGTAAATTTTGTGCAAGTTTATTAATCTAGGGTTAAAATAACACAAAATGTAGTCTGGAACACCGTTGCAAGACTCGGACAATTTGTATTTTTTAAATTTGTTATTTTATTTTGCTCTCCGGCTTGTATGTAGAGCGTAGAATATTGCCTTTCTTCTCAACGTGATCCAGTGTAGCACATGGCTGGGAAAGATGCAACATCTTTCCACTCTAGTAATTGCCAGTACTATCTTATTTCTTGTTTCGACTCAAGAAATAAGATAGCACTGGCAATTACTAGAGTGGAAAGATGTTGCATGTTTCCCAGCCTGAGTCGAAACAAGGCCCCAAGGCCCCGGGAGTAGACAACATTCCATTAGAACTACTGACGGCCTTAGGAGAGCCAGTCCTGACAAAACTCTACCATCTGGTGAGCAAGATGTATGAGACAGGCGAAATACCCACAGACTTCAAGAAGAATATAATAATTCCAATCCCAAAGAAAGCAGGTGTTGACAGATGTGAAAATTACCGAATGATCAGTTTAATAAGTCACAGCTGCAAAATACTAACGCGAATTATTTACAGACGAATGGAAAAATTGGTAGAAGCCGACCTCGGGGAAGATGAGTTTGGATTCCGTAGAAATGCTGTAACACGTGAGGCAAAACTGACCCTACGACTTATCTTAGAAGAAAGATTAAGGAAAGGCAAACCTACGTTTCTAGCATTTGTAGACTTAGAAAAGCTTTTGAAAATGTTGACTGGAATACTATCTTTCAAATTCTGAAGGTGGCAGGGGTAAAATGCAGGGAGCGGAAGGCTATTTACAATTTGTACAGAAACCAGATGGCAGTTATAAAGAGTCGAGGGGCATGAAAGGGAAGCAGTGGTTGGGAAAGGAGTGAGACAGGGTTGTAGCCTCTCCCCGATGTTATTCAATCTGTATACTGAGCAAGCAGTAAAGGAAACAAAAGAAAAATTCGAAGTTAGAATTAAAATCCATGGAGAAGTACGCCTATTAAAAACTTTGAGGTTCGCCGGTGACTTTGTAATTCTGTCAGAGACAGCAAAGGACCTGGAAGAGCAGCTGAACAGAATGGACAGATATAAGATACACATCAACAAAAGCAAAATGAGGATAATGCAATGTAGTCTAATTAAATCGGGTGATGCTGCGGGAATTAGATTAGAAAATGAGACGGTTAAAGTAGTAAAGGAGTTTTGCTATTTGGGGATCAAAAAACTGATGATGGTCGAAGGAGAGAGGATATAAAAAGTAGACTGGCAATGGCAAGGAAACCGTTTCTGAAGAAGAGAAATTTGTTAACATCGAGTATAGATTTAAGTGTCAGGAAGTCGTTTCTGAAAGTATTTGTATGGAGTGTAGCCATCTATAGAAGTGAAACATGGACGATAAATAGTTTGGACAAGAAAAGAAGAGAAGCTTTCGAAATGTGGTGCTACAGAAGAATACTGAAGATTAGATGGGTAGATCACATAACTAATGAGGAGGTATTGAATAGAATTGGGGAGAAGAGGAGTTTGTGGCACAACTTGACAAGAAGCAGGGACCGGTTGGTAGGGCATGTTCTGAGGCATCAAGGGTAAAAATCGTAGAGGGAGGCAAAGAGATGAATACACTAAACAGATTCAGAAGGATGTAGGTTGCAGTAGGTACTGGGAGATGAAGAAGCTTGAGCAGGATAGAGTAGCATGGAGAGCTGCATCAAACCAGTCTCAGGACCACAACAACAGACCACAACAACAACAACATGATGCGAAACATCAACGCCAACAACGCTCGCCATCTTGTCAAATTTTCCTTCAGTCAAGAATTTTAGCAAACATTTCAAACTAACTCTGCGCTTGACAAACACGTCTAACAGCGCCTTAAACGGTCAAATATTTGGCAAATATAGTAATATTTGACAAATTGTTTGATCGTTTACTGGGGCCTTAAGAGTCGCAGGATACGAGGGGAAAGCAGTGGTTGAGAAGGGAGGGAAACAGGTTTGTGGCCCACCGCAGATGTTATTCAGTCTGTACCTTGAGCAAACTGTGAAGGAAAGCAAGGACAAGTTTGGAAAGGGGATGTGAAGTTTAGATAGAAGAAATAAAAATTTGAGGTTCATCAATGACGTCACCCTGTCAGAGGCGGCAGACATACGGAGTAGGGTATCTACAGAGCGGAAATTAGGCTGCAATCCATGCGCCAAAATCTAGTGCGCATGCGCGAAGTCTGCCATATTGAAACCTAGTCAACAGCTGTGTCTGAAGCTCAAGGCCAACGGATAGGTTTTGTTGATTTAGTTAATTGCGCATTTTAGCTGCTTGGCATACCTATAAGTAAACTTGTTTGATGTACTGTAAAATTTAGGAATATACAATGAGCAGTAATAAGAGAAAAGACCACGCAGGAAAGTAGCGAGCGGCTGTTAGATGTACGTGAGAAAAATGAGTTTTCCGATTTTCTTGCTGTGAACAATAAAAGCTCCTTAAACGGTAAAAACTTCTGAATATAAATGAAGCAAAGCTGTGTTAACCACTGGAGCTATTTTTTTTGGGAGGGGGGGGGGAGGGGGTTCTTGTTTTCCACTAGAAAAGTAAAAACGGCAGATTTCGCATTTGCACGTTTCCTTCACTGCTGTATACAATACGTCTCATTCGATTCTGAGGAAACTAATTGGCGCAAATAATTAATTTCATTAGTTTCTTATAGTTCATATCACAGTTCGATGATGAATTGTCTGTTTTTTTCGATAAAGTTCATAGTTACTCTGATACATAATTTCCAAATACACTTTAGCATAAAATTTCAAGGATTTGCAGTAAAAAAAATGTGGTCACTGACTATTTTGCGTTTGGTTAATTGTAGGTGATTCGTTGCTGCGTAAACGCAGCTAAGATATCGACATCGTTTTTAAAGTTGGAAGGAATGGTTGAAATGGCTCTGAGCACTATGGGACTTAACTTCTGAGGTCATCAGTCCCCTAGAACTTAGAACTACTTAAACCTAACTAACCTAAGGACATCACAAACTTCGATGCCCGAGGCAGGATGATTCAAACCTGCGAGCGTAGCAGCAGCACGGTTCCGGACTGAAGGACCTAGAACCGCTTGGCCACAGCGGCTGGCGTATGGAAAAAAGAAGTTAAAATACGATATTTATTGGGGGCACACTGCCTTATGGCGCCACGTGCAAGAAACTTGCAGCTCAGTCCTTCACAGTTTGTGCAAGCAGGCGCACATTTCTCTAATTAGTGATCACACTTTATTGTCTTACTCGCTGTTGGAAGAAAATGATGAAAAAAAATATTCCACACCAACAGTTACATAACGGAAAGTCTGAAAAACAGCTCATATTTGGGACAAAGCGTGAGCAAAACATTTTTTGCAGTCAACTATAAATCGTCATTTATTAAACGAATATGATTCGTATTACATAATTGTTAGAGTGAAACATGTGTGGGTCTAATTAAATTTGTATAAGCTGGGTTTTAATAAATTGCTCCAAGGGCAAAACCGATATTTACAAAAGAATGTAGTTTCATTGTCATCTGAACTTTGAACATGTGAACACTGAACTTTGCACATGTGAACAGTTGTTGTTGTTGTTGTTGTTGTTGTGGTCTTCAGTCCTAAGACTGGTTTGATGCAGCTCTCCATGCTACTCTATCCTGTGCAAGCTTCTTCATCTCCCAGTACCTACTGCAACCTACATCCTTCTGAATCTGCTTAGTGTATTGATCTCTTGGTCTCCCTTTACGATTTTTTTCCCTCCACGCTGCCCTCCAATGCTAAATTGGTGATCCCTTGATGCCTCACAACATGTCCTACCAACCGCTCCCTTCTTCTAGTCAAGTTGTGCCACAAACTTCTCTTCTCTCGAATCCTATTCAATACCTCCTCATTAGTTACGTGATCTACCCACCTTATCTTCAGCATTCTTCTGTAGCACCACATTTCGAAAGCTTCTATTCTCTTCTTGTCCAAACTGATTATCGTCCATGTTTCACTTCCATACATGGCTACACTCCATACAAATACTTTCAGAAACGACTTCCTGACACTTAAATCTATACTTGATGTTAACAAATTTCTCTTCTTCAGAAACGATTTCCTTGCCATTGCCAGTCTACATTTTATATCCTCTCTACTTCGACCATCATCAGTTATTTTACTCCCCAAATAGCAAAACTCCTTTACTACTTTAAGTGTCTCATTTCCTAATCTAATCCCCTCAGCATCACCCGATTTAATTTGACTACATTCCATTATCCTCGTTTTGCTTTTGTTGATGTTCATCTTATATCCTTCTTTCAAGACACTGTCCATTCCGTTCAACTGCTCTTCCAAGTCCTTTGCTGTCTCTGACAGAATTACAATGTCATCGGCGAACCTCAAAGTTTTTACTTCTTCTCCATGAATTTTAATACCTACTCCGAATTTTTCTTTTGTTTCCTTTACTGCTTGCTCAATATACAGATTGAATAACATCGGGGACAGGCTACAACCCTGTCTCACTCCTTTCCCAACCACTGCTTCCCTTTCATGCCCCTCGACTCTTATAACTGCCATCTGGTTTCTGTACAAATTGTAAATAGCCTTTCGCTCCCTGTATTTTACCCCTGCCACCTTCACAATTTGAAAGAGAGTATTCCAGTTGACGTTGTCAAAAGCTTTCTGTAAGTCTACAAATGCTAGAAACGTAGGTTTGCCTTTTCTTAATCTTTCTTCTAAGATAAGTCGTAAGGTTAGTATGGCGTCACGTGTTCCAACATTTCTTCCCCGAGGTCCGCTTCTACCAGTTTTTCCATTCGTCTGTAAAGAATTCGCGTTAGTATTTTGCAGCTGTGACTTATTAAACTGATAGTTCGGTAATTTTCACATCTGTCAACACTTGCTTCCTTTGAACAGTAACAAATTTAAAAGCTTATGTCGTAAGTTTTTAACTAAAGATTTATCACAACTTGTTTCATTACCGTTACCTTTCGTAGAAGTTTCCGTTTACTCGGTTATATTAGTTCCGTTTCGCCGGAAAGTCCATTTCGAGCCGTAGTAGTAAGCAGCTATCGTTTAGCGTTTACTCGGTTTCAGTACGGCGTCGAGGCAACGCTTGATTTCATACAAATCAAAGGAGCGCGACCTCTGCTTTCCTTTCTCTAATCTCTCTATTGTGTGGCAAAGACCTTGGACGAGCAGTTGAACGGAATGAACAGCGTCTTGAAAAGAGATTGTGACATGAATATCCACAAAAGTGAAACATGTGTTACGCAATGTAGTCGAAATCAGTCAGGCAATTCCGGGAGAACTAGATAACAAAATGAGACGAGTGAAAGTAGTACATGAGTTTTGCTATTTGGGCAGCAAAATAACGGATGACGACTGAAGTAGAGAGAACATTAATTGCAGCCTTTTTTGAAAAAGAGAGATTTGTTAAGCGTCAGGAAGCCTTTTCTAAAGGTAACTGTCAATACAGAATTGAAACTACGACGTTAAGCAGTCGAGACATAAAATGGAGACTACTGAAACGTGGTCCTATAGGTGTATGTTGAAAATTATGTGGGTAGCATGGAAATATGGAACGGGCCACTCAAGTTTTGCAGAACATTTGAGAGAAAATAACCACAAACCTACAACAAGAGATAATGATATGAAAATAATTAGAATAAATAATGAAAGATATCTCCTAACACTACAGGAAAATTATCATATATACAAAACAAAGCCTGAAAAGAAACAACTACTAAATGAAAAAGTAAATATGACTAACAACTCACTGTTTACACTGATCATATAACAGACAGAAATCCCAACAAATGATTACACAACTGATTGCTCTCATAAGTATATAGAGGAAAATATAATAATAATTATTATTATTGTTAAGAATGACAGATGTCAAAATTACCGAACTATCAGTTTAATAAGTCACAGCTGCAAAATACTAACACGAATTCTTTCCAGACGAATGGAAAAACTAGTAGAAGCCACCCTCGGGGAAGATCAGTTTGGATTCCGTAGAAACACTGGAACACGTGAGGCAATACTGACCTTACGACTTATCTTAGAAGAAAGATTAAGGAAAGGCAAACCTACGTTTCTAGCATTTGTAGACTTAGAGCAAGCTTTTGACAATGTTGACTGGAATACTCTCTTTCAAATTCTAAAGGTGGCAGGGGTAAAATACAGGGAGCGAAAGGCTATTTACAATTTGTACAGAAACCATATGGCAGTTATAAGAGTCGAGGGACATGAAAGGGAAGCAATGGTTGGGAAAGGAGTGAGACAGGGTTGTAGCCTCTCCCCGATGTTATTCAATCTGTGTATTGAGCAAGCAGTAAAGGAAACAAAAGAAAAATTCGGAGTAGGTATTAAAATTCAGGGAGAAGAAATAAAAACTTTGAGGTTCGCCGATGACATTGTAATTCTGTCAGAGACAGCAAAGGACTTGGAAGAGCAGTTGAATGGAATGGACAGTGTCTTGAAAGGAGGATATAAGATGAACATCGACAAAAGCAAAACAAGGATAATGGAATGTAGTCTAATTAAGTCGGGTGATGCTGAGGGAATTAGATTAGGAAATGAGGCACTTAAAGTAGTAAAGGAGTTTTGCTATTTGGGGGGCAAAATAACTGATGATGGTCGAAGTAGAGAGGATATACAATGTAGACTGGCAATGGCAAGGAAAGCGTTTCTGAAGAAGAGAAATTTGTTAACATCGAGTATAGATTTAAGTGTAAGGAAGTGGTTTCTGAAAGTATTTGTATGGAGTGAAACATGGACGATAAATAGTTTGGACAAGAAGAGAATAGAAGCTTTCGAAATGTGGTGCTACAGAGGAATGCTGAAGATTAGATGGGTAGATCACATAACTAATGAGGAGGTATTGAATAGGATTGGGGAGAAGAGAAGTTTGTGGCACAACGTGACCAGAAGAAGGGATCGATTGGTAGGACATGTTCTGAGGCATCAAGGGATCACCAATTTAGTATTGGAGGGCACCGTGGAGGGTAAAAATCGTAGAGGGAGACCAAGAGATGAATACACTAAGCAGATTCAGAAGGATGTAGGTTGCAGTAGGTACTGGGAGATGAAGAACCTTGCACAGGATAGAGTAGCATGGAGAGCGGCATCAAACCAGTCTCAGGACTGAAGACCACAACAAGAACAACAACAACAACAGAAGGAAACAAATTGTTGAAAATCAAAATTACAGTCTCACCACAGTTATTTAAAGAAAATAGGGGCCCGGGATCGCTGGTGATGGACGAGCTTGTTATTGTTTTACAATTTCAATTTGACTCAAAACGGACTTCATTATAACCTTCAATTCGGACAGTTGCCCTCTTACTGATGCAATATACAAATTTTAACTTTAATTCAATTACACAAACACGAATAACACTCATATTTTGCATCCGCAACCAAAAGCTTGGATAGTAGGCACGGTGAATAATCAATGATAAACAATCGTTCTTGTTTAACCATATCTCAAAACGCTACTAACACTATACATTTCCAACCCAAAGTTACACAGCCACATAATACCACAACTTGATTAAAAAAAAAAAAAAAAGCGAAGATCTTTAAGCTTAATAAAACTGAACTGCCCACATAAAGGTCCACAGTGAAACATGCTTATACTAAAAATGCAAAGTGCACCAACCAAGGTTGCAAAACTGGCGCACATTCATTAAAGATACACATATGATTCATGTAATTGTTCAATAAGAATGGCTAGTGATAACCAGTAAAATAACATACAGAAACGCTAATATTAACAAAGTGGCCTCACTTAACTAACGGACATAACGACTGAGAATCATTCCCAAACTGCACTTAACTTTAGAGAACAGTGTTAGGGCCCACAGCAGTATTTGGAAGCAACAACGCTACGGCCGGCAGGCAATACGAGCGTTCACTCCCCACGTCTTGTGCACAGGTTCAGAAGCAGGCGGTATATGCACTACTGGCCATTAAAATTGCTACACCACGCAGAAATGCAAATGATAAACGGGTATTCATTGGACAAATATATTATACTAGAACTGACATGTGATTACATTTTCACGCAATTTGGGTGCATAGATCCTGACAAATCAGTACCCAGAACAACCACCTCTGGCCGTAATAACGGCCTCGATACGCCTGGGCATTGAGTCAAACAGAGCTTGGATGGCGTGTACAGGTACAGCTGCCCATGCAGCTTCAACACGATACCACAGTTCATCAAGAATAGTGACTGGCGTATTGTGACGAGCCAGTTGCTCGGCCACCATTGACCAGACGTATTCAATGGATGAGAGATCTGGAGAATGTGCTGGCCAGGGCAGCAGTCGAACATTTTATGTATCCAGAAAGGCCCGCCCAGGACCTGCAACATGCGGTCGTGCATTATCGTGCTGAAATGTAGGGTTTCGCAGGAATCGGACGAAGGGTAGAGCCACGGGTCGTAACACATCTGAAATGTAACGTCCACTGTTCAAAGTGCCGTCAATGCGAACAAGAGGTGACCGAGACGTGTAACCAATGGCACCTCATACCATCACGCTGGGTGATACGCCAGTACGCCGATGACGAATACACGCTTCCAATGTGGGTTCACCGCGATGTTGCCAAACACGGATACGACCATATTGATGCTGTAAACAGAACCTGGATTCATCCGAAAAAATGACGTTTTGCCATTCGTGCACCCAGGTTCGTCGTCGAGTATACCACCGCAGGCGCTCCTGTCTGATGCAGCGTCAAGGGTAACCGCAGCCACGGTCTCCGAGCTGATAGTCCGTGCTACTGCAAACGTCGTCGAATTGTTCGTGCCGATGGTTGTTGTCTTGGAAACGTCCCCATCTGTTTGACTCAGGGATCGAGACGTGGCTGCACGATCCGTTACAGCCATGCGGATAAGATGCCTGTCATCTCGACTGCTAGTGATACGAGGCCGTTGGGATCCAGCACGGCGTTCCGTATTACCCTGCTGAACCCACCGATTCCATATTCTGCTAACAGTCATTGGATCTCGACCGCCGCGAGCAGCAATGTCGCGATACGATAAACCACAATCGCGATAGGCTACAATCCGACCTTTATCAAAGTCGGAAACGTGATGGTACGCATTTCTCCTCCTTACACGAGGCACCACAACAACATTACACCAGGCAACACCGGTCAACTGCTGTTTGTGTATGAGATATCGGTTGGAAACTTTCCTCATGTCAGCACGTTGTAGGTGTCGCCACCGGCGCCAACCTTGTGTGAATGCTCAGAAAAGCTAATCATTTGCATATCACAGCATCTTCTTCCTGTCGGTTAATTTCGCGTCTGTAGCACGTCATCTTCGTGGTGTAGCAATTTTAATGGCCAGTAGTGTTTAAGCGTCAGGCCAAAGACAGTACAAGGGTGCGAATATAGATACACGCTGCTGCTGCTGCTGCTGCCACTCGCGGAGAGAGAGACAAGAGCATAATAACCGTGGGAAACTACTCACAGAATAGCAACCAAGATTTAATACAAAGTATAACAAGAGCCATCCACTGCTCAATACTGCACTGGTGTCATGAATAAAACTAAACTACTTTCAGAAAAAAAGTGTTGTAGTACATGCTGAATGCGCCTCGTAGATATTACCCGGCTACCATCTCCTGTCGACTCGATAAAATAACAGAACATTGTAATGTAATAGTTACACATGTTAATTAATAACTTGTTAAGTACACAAATGTCACAGTTCGCTGAGTTGAGGCGTGCAAGTCACATTAAAACCTGTATCCATTCTGGTGTCTAGGGAGGAGAAAAGCTCTCACGGTTGCTCTTCTACACCTACATTTATACTCCACAAGCCACCCAACGGTGTGTGGCGGAGGGCACTTTACGTGCCACTGTCATTACCTCCCTTTCCTGTTCCAGTCGCGTATGGTTCGCGGGAAGAACGATTGTCTGAAAGCCTCTGTGCGCGCTCGAATCTCTCTAATTTTACATTCGTGATCTCCTCGAGAGGTATAAGTAGGGGGAAGCAATATATTCGATACCTCATCCAGAAACGCACCTTCTCGAAACCTGGCGAGCAAGCTACACCGCGATGCAGAGCGCCTCTCTTGCAGAGTCTGCCACTCGAGTTTGCTAAACATCTCCGTAACGCTATCACGCTTACCAAATAACCCAGTGACAAAACGCGCCGCTCCTCTTTGGATCTTCTCTATCTCCTCCGTCAACCCGACCTGGTACGGATCCCACACTGATGAACAATACTCAAGTATAGATCGAACGAGTGTTTTGTAAGCCACCTCCTTTGTTGATGGACTACATTTCCTAAGGACTCTCCCAATGAATCTCAACCTGGTATCCGCCTTACCGACAATTAATTTTATATGATCATTCCACTTCAAATCGTTCCGCACGCATACTCCCAGATGTTTTACAGAAGTAACTGCTACCAGTGTTTGTTCCGCTATCATATAATCATACGGTAAAGGATCCTTCTTTCTATGTATTCGCAATACATTACATTTGTCTATGTTAAGGGTCAGTTGCCACTCCCTGCACCAAGTGCCTATCCGCTGCAGATCTTCCTGCATTTCGCTACAATTTTCTAATGCTGCAACTTCTCTGTATACTACATGATCATCCGCGAAAAGCCGCATGGAACTTCCGACACTATCTACTAGGTCATTTATATATATTGTGAAAAGCAATGGTCCCGTAACACTCCCCTGTGGCACGCCAGAGGTTACTTTAACGTCTGTAGACGTCTCTCCATTGATAACAACATGCTGTGATCTGTTTGCTAAAAACTCTTCAATCCAGCCACACAGCTGGTCTGATATTCCGTAGGCTCTTACTTTGTTTATCAGGCGACAGTGCGGAACTGTATCGGGTCCTTATGCCGTTAAAACCGTGCGAGTTCGTTGCGACTTTGCATCGATATTTCGTTTCGTATCCCTCCTCTATTACTGTGCGAACGTAATGTCCAAAGTCGCCGATAAATGGGTCCTATCGCCGAAGGGTGTAAGCCACGCCTGAGTGTGATGTGTGCGACTGTTGGCCGCTTCCGTGTATCCTAGTGATTTGTAATGCGCTAGCAACTGCCGCGGGGTTGGTTTGCAGAGGAAACCCACGCTGCCAAGTGAATTACAGTGCGATAATTAGCTCCTGCTAATTCGCGCTGCCGTTCGAAATGGCGAGAATACGCCGAGCTGGCGCTGCAATTAGTCTCACGGCGGAACTAATTTCCTTAATTTCCTGCTGAGTGGAACTAGCCTTAAAAAAAAAAAAAGGATGAAAGGTTGTGGATAGCCTGCGCGTTTACAAGAAATGTTACCCGCGTAGCTATCGACCGCACCCACAAGGGCTTTAACGTGGCCCACAAACAAATCCACAAGTCCCTGAAACGCATTTCCAGATGTTTAATATCTCTGAGGCGTGGTTTACATACGGACCAATGCAAGCGAACCCACACGAACGAGCACCTCCACATTGTTCGGCAGTGTTCACAGTCATTCGCTTCTACCTGTGAACAAGCTTCTTAACATACCGGGTGATCAAAAAGTCAGTATATATTGGGAATAGGGTGATCAAAAAGTCAGTATAAATTCGAAAACTGAATAAATCACGGAATAATGTAGATAGAGAGGTACAAATTGACACACATACTTGGAATGACATGGGGTTTTATTAGAACAAAAAAAAAAAAATTACAAAAGTTCAAAAAATGTCCGACAGATGGCGCTTCATCTGATCAGAATAGCAATAACTAGCATAACAAAGTAAGACAAAGCAAAGATGATGTTCTTCACAGGAAATGCTCAATATGTCCACCATCATTCCTCAACAATAGCTGTAGTCGAGGAATGATGTTGTGAACAGCACTGTAAAGCATGTACGGAGTTATGGTGAGGCGTTGGCGTCGGATGTTGTCTTTCAGCATCCCTAGAGATGTCGGTCGATCACGATACACTTGCGGCTTCAGGTAATCCCAAAGCCAATAATCGCACGGACTGAGGTCTGGGGACCTGGGAGGCCAAGAGTGACGAAAGTGGCGGCTGAGCACACGATCATCACCAAACTACGCGCGCAAGAGATCTTTCATGCGTCTAGCAATACTTTTTTTTTTTTTTTTTGTTCTAATTAAACATCATGTCATTCCAAGCATGTGTGTCAATTTTCACCTATTTGCATTATTCCGTGGTTTATTAAGTTTTCAAATGTATACCGATTTTTTGATCACCTGGTATATTAATGACTTGCCATTCTATGCTCACGAAGATGCAAAGCTGGTACTTTTTGCCGATGATGCGAGTGTGGCTGTCACACCCAACAGACAAGAATTAACTGGTGAAATTGCAAACGATGTTTTTTCAGAAAATCATTAGGTTGTTCTCTCCAAACAGGCTCTCATTAAACTTTGACAAAACACAGTATATGCAGTTCCACACAGTAAATGGAATGACACCATTAATATAGACTTCGATCAGAGATCGGTAGCTAAGGTAGAATATTCTAAATTTCTAGGTGTATGCATTGATGAGGGGTTGAACTGGAAAAAACACACTGAAGATCTGCTGAAACGTTTCAGTTCAGCTACTTATGCTTCTACGGTCATTGCAAATTTTGGCGATATACATCTCAGTAAATTAGCTTACCACGCCTATTTTCGTTCTCTTCTTTCGTATGGCATCATATTCTGGGGTAGCTCATCATTGAGTAAAAGAGTGTTCATCGCACAAAAGCGTGTAATAAGAATAATTGCTGGAGCTCATCCAAGATCATCCTGCAGACACTTATTTAAAGAGCTAGAAATCTTCACTGTAGCCTCACTATATATATATATATATATATATATATATATATATATATATATATATATATATATATATTCACTTATGAAGTTTGTTATTCACAATCCGAATGAATTCAAAAGTAATAGCAGTGTACATGGCTACGACACTAGGAGAAAGGATGATCTTCACTACTCAAGGTTAAATCTAACTTTGGCTCAGAAGGGGGTACATTATGCTGCCACGAAAGTCTTTGCTCACTTACCTAATAGCATCAAAGGTCTGACAGATAGCCATGTAGCATTTAAAAGGAAATTAAGAGAATATCTTAATGGCTACTTTTTGGCTATAGTAAGTGGGTAATTTCCCCAATCCCCCAGCAAAAAAAAAAAAAAAAAAAAAAAAAAAAAAAAAAAAAAAAAAAAAAAAATTAATTTTAAGTGTCGTGTAATATTTTGTGTAATGTAATATCTTGTATAGACACCTTTTATTAACCATCGTATGGCATAACCTGACACGTTCCACATCATTACGAAGTGTCGTATTCATGATCTATGGAACAAGTACTAATCTAATCTAAAAGGAAACGGAAGACAACACAAGATAACGAAAGTAACCCATAAGCGCTGCGTTGTAGTCTTTCGACGCTTAAAATTGTCACACACTTACTACACATTGAATAGCCCAAGAAACTGGTACACCTGCCTAATATCGTATGGGGTCCCCGCGAGCACGCAGAAGTGCCGCATGGACTTGAATAATGTCGGAGGGATTTCACACCATCAATCCTCGAGGGCTGTCCATAAATCCGTAAGAATACGAGGGGTAGAGATCTCTTCTGAACACCATATTACAAGGCATCGAAGACATGCTCGATAATGTTCACGTCTGGAGAGTTTGGTGGCCAGCGAAAGTGTTTTAAACTCAGAAGAATGTTCTTGAAGCCAGTCTGTAGCAATTCTGGACATGTGAGGTATCACATTGTCTTGCTGAAATTGCCCAAGTCCGTCGGAATGGACAATGGACACGAATAGATGCAGGTGATCAGACCGGATGCTTACGTACGTGTCACCACTGAAGACTCGTATCTAGACGTATCAGGGGTCCCGTATCACTCCAACTGCACACGCCCCTCACCATTACAGAGCCTCCACCAGCTTGAACAGCCCGTACTGACATGCAGGGTCCATAGATTCATGAGGTTGTGTGCACACCCGTACACGTCCATCCGTTCTATACCATTGGAAACTCGACTCGTCCGACCAGGCGACATGTTTCCAGTCATCAACAGCCCAACGTCGGTGTTGACGGACCCAGGTGAGGCGTAAAGGAGCTGTTCCGGGAAGAGACAACCGTCATACATGCAGAAGATTATGACAGAGGTACGGGCAACGGGAATTTAAAAAAAAAAAAAACTTGAGACAGTCACGGTCGAAAAATAGTAAAAATGTCTTGTGTCAGTAAAGTCTGTTTTATTTAAAAAGCTCTGAGAGTTTTCACATGAAAAATTTGGAGCCATTACTTTCTCGCACGCTCTCATGTATTAGATAGTAGATTCTTCTTTCTCAGAAATCCTTTTCATGGTATTCCCACTTTCCATTTTATATTGTCATTACATCGGCCATCATCAATGTTTTTCTGCTCCAGTAATTAATCTCATCTGCTGCTCTCAATGTCTCATTTCCTAACCTTATGCCTGCCGTAGTGGCCGAGCGGTTCTAGGCGCTACAGTCTGGAACCGTGCGACCGCTACGGTCGCAGGTTCGAATCCTGCCTCGGGCATGGAAGTTTGTGATGTCCTTAGGTTAGATAGGTTTAAGTAGTTCTTAGTTCTAGGAGAATGATGACCTCACAAGTTAAGTCCCAGAGTGCTCAGAGCCATTTGAACCTAACCTTATACAGTAATTGTTTGAAAACAGTCTTGGTTGCAATTTTAGTTTTTTTAATTTTCAATAACGCGTTTTGCCTTATTTAGGCATCTTCAGGTTACCTGTTCTAGATGGACACGAGAGGCACCTAGATCTGCATAACGCGTTCCCGTTCAAAGGAGCGAGTAGCAGTAAGATAGGAGCTACCCGAGCCCCCATCATGCAGATCTAGGAGCCTCTCGCGTCCACCTAGAAAAGATAACCTGAAGATGCCTAAATAAGGCGAAACGCGTCGTTGGAAAATAAAAAAATTAAAATTGCAACCAAGACTGTTTTTAACCAATACTTTTAAGCACTGGTTTGCTGTTGTCACATATGGGCTGGACGAGTTTTCTAACCTTATACCGTAAGTATCGTCTGATTTGATTCGACTACGTTGCACTAGCCATGTTTTAACTTTCTTGACGTTCATCTTGCAACATTTTTGCAAGACACTACGCTCTATTCAATAGCTCTCCCAAGTTTTTCGCTGCCTCTGACACAACTGCAACGTCATCGGCAAACCTCGGAGTTTTTATACTCTCGCTGAACTTTAACTGCCTTTCGCAGTTTCTCGTTGTCCTGCACGGCTTGCGTCACTCTCACAGCCCTATATTTTCTAGGTGAGAATTAAAAGTGTACAAGTACCATTCTAGTGTGTTGAAAGGACTCTGTGGGATTCCTTTCATGTTGATTTCTTAAATCTGTTGTCATTTACGGCATAAATTCCTCTTCTAAATTTACTGTGGTGTTTCTGACTATCTGGGGGGAGACTGAGTAGTGGAACGTGTTACTTTTACACATAAACAAGAACGATCTGTGACACTACCACACTTTAAAACACAGTTTATATGTAATTCATGTCACACCGTCTCATATGGAACCTACATCCGCTTTCTTTTATGTACTGTATATGACAAGATACTGTCATCCCCCTTCCCTTCTGTGTGAGAGGATGAATGAGCAAATGTATTTCTAGTTGCATGCTCGATGGTAGCAGACAAGCCTGTCTGCTAGAGAACAATAGGACCAACTTCGGAACAGGTAGCTACGCTTTCTAAAAGCAAAGAGGTTTCTATCCTTAGTATGGACCTGTCCGTCCCTTGTCATGTTGGTATAGGAAGCTGCCTCTCTGGTCACTTCCATTTGTATCTGTTAAGCATGCTCGGTAGGGGCCCACGCCAGTCTGTCCACGGCGAGCGTCTGAAGTGGTAAGATCTCCGGCTAAGAGCGTCTCTGCCAAGTCCGTAGGACAATGGATTTCTTGAGTTCAGCCTAACTGAAAATTTAATCACCTTTATTTCAGGTTTAGATCTAAAATATCTTATGTTATCTTAAATTGCAACGCAGTGTATTTCGAGTGTGAAGTTCAGAATATCTTCCAGTAGTTGCTTTGTCACTACTTTGTGAGTAAAGTGGAACCACGTGTTGGTCAGTAACTCCGACTAAGATCATCAATCTTCAATGCGAATGTGCGTGAGATTATGACGTCTCGTCTTGACAATATTTTTCAATATAGCAACTTTTCTTTATGTTCAACCCACGTGGGCCGTACTTTGTGAGACCAGTACCACGAGCTTATACAATTGTTTGACGCATCAGGTTAATAGTAAGACGATAGTAACCAGTTGCAGGTTTTTCTTTTGTAAATTGCTTTTCTATTTAATTTATTGTAATTATCAAAATTATTGTGGAGTTACACTCTTTGTGTAAACCAAGTTGACCACGTGAAGCATGTGGTGTAATCATCAAAGTAGCCCTCAGATATTCTTTTCGGGAAGGTTTCACAGAGAGTTAGTATGAATTTAGTATACCAGTGTGTGGTAATTTCATGACGGACAGGATTGCGCTACGAACGTGACTTCTTTGGGTGAAAATTGAATCGGCTGGTTGTGGTTAATTTCCTCTTGCATATGTTTCAACATTCTTCGTGTGTTATTTTATGAATGCAGTGATGTATGCAGTCTCCCAATCTTGGCTCCATATTTGATGTGTTCTGTAAGATTACAATCTCACATTTTCACAATCCTAAATAAGGCACCAGTTTAGTTATGAATCAAGTTTAATATGCTGAAATTTCAGTGATCAATGTTAAAATAAATTTCCAAATATAAACTGATTTATTTCTTTTTATTTAAATTCTCTTTTATATATATATATATATATATATATATATATATATATATATATATATATATCACCGGTTATCGTAAGATGAGAACTAAAAGATTATAATTAATGTTAGTCTGGTTGGGAATCTGGTAAGCTAGACTGGATACCTGGTGAAACAGTTGCTCAGTAATGCAAGGTTAACTTCCCCAGGCAGCTCACAGCTTTTAACCCGCTTTTATTGTCTATCAGCACCGCTTTCAGAACAAATTAAAGTGTGTGTACCGCCGCAGCAAATCTTCGCTTTTCACGAGCGTGAAGCAGCGGATTGCCGCAACATAGGCGCAGGGCGAGCGGATTACGGCCGTGCCCTACAAAGATAAGGGCCGCCCCTCTCTCTCTCTCTCTCTCTCTCTCTCTCTCTCACTCTCCTGCCGTAACGAAATCTCTAGAGTGGGCCGGCACAGACTGGCGAGGTGTGGCGGCTGGCGTGCGGACGTTCCGCGAAGGCTGTGGACCTAGCCCACGCCCGGTTGCACAACGGCCTGCGGTGTCCGCGAAACGGAGCTGAGCCGTGCCCAACTACCGCCCCGTCATATGCCGAGCGGTTCACGGTCCCCCGACCTGTCAATCAAAGCCAGCCAGGCGCCTCCGCGCCACGCCCACGCGGCACGCCCATAACTCAGTGTCGCAACGCTGCTGTCGGCCGCGCGCCGGTTTCGCAACGACCGAGCTGGCGAATTCCCTGCCTGACAGCTAACTTGCAAAAGGCACCCGGACGATGGGACCGGCTGTTCGGAACCGTCTGTACTATGTCATCAAAAGTATCCGGACACATACTAAAACATACGTTTCTCGTATTCGGTGTATTGTGCTGCCACCTACTGCCAGGTACTCCATATCAGCGACCTCTGAAGTCATTAGACATCGTGAGAGAGCAGAATGGGGCGCTCCGCGGAACCGGCGGAACTCACGGACTTCGAACTTGGTCAGGTGATTGGGTGTCACTTGTGTCAAACGTCTGTACGCGAGATTTCCACACGCCTAAACATCCCAAGGTCGACTGTTTCCGATGTGGTAGTAAAGTGGACACGTACAGCACAAAAACGTACAAGCCGATCTCGTCTGTTGACTGACAGAGGCCACCGACATTTGAAGAGGGGTCGGCCGAAGTGGCCGTGCGGTTAAAGGCGCTTCAGTCTGGAACCGCAAGACCGCTACGGTCGCAGGTTCGAATCCTGCCTCGGGCATGGATGTTTGCGATGTCCTTAGGTTAATTAGGTTTAACTAGTTCTAAGTTCTAGGGGACTAATGACCTCAGCAGTTGAGTCTCATAGTGCTCAGAGCCATTTGAAGAGGGTAGTAATGTGTAACAGGCAGACATCTATCCAAACCACCACACAGGAATTCCAAACTGCATCAGGATCCAATGATCCGAGGCATGCTCCCTTTTTAAAAGCAGTTGATTTATCCACTACTGGCTTGCTAGGCCTATCGCAGCTGTATGGAGGGAAGTGAGAGTTGTGTGAAAGTGGGGAGGGAACGTACTGCATGCTTCAAGCTGGAAAATGGGCTGCGACAGGGAAGTGCACTTTCGCCTTTATTGTTTATTATTGTTATGGATGAAATCCTACAGCAAGTATCAGATGCAATTGGAGATCATAAAATGAAAGCAGTGCTTTTTGCCGATGACCTGATTTTATGGGGAAATTGCGAGAACGAGGTGCAAGAGCAGTTAGATGTATGGGAGGCAACGGCAGCACAATATGGAATGCATTTCTCTGCAAAGAAAAGTGAAATAATTGTCACAACAAGGAAGAAGAATAGGCCAAATGTGGATATAACTTGTGGAGGGGAAAAACTACAAGTGGTAGAGAACTTCAAGTACCTGGGAAGCGTGATTGAAAGTAAGGGGGGAAACGCAATGGAAATAAATGAAAGGTGCAGAAAAGCAGGGCAGTTCTTCAAATGCATTAGGGGGCTTATTTGGAGCAAGGAGGTGCCACAGAAATCCAAGGGAATTATATACCGAACCTACTTTGTCCCCATATTGGCATACGGAAGTGAGACATGGGTAATGCACAAAAGCGACAAAAGTAGAATACAGGCTAGTGAAATGAAGTTCCAGAGGAGCAGGTTGAGTGTGACAAGACGAGACAGATTGCGAAATGTGTATGTGAGGGAAAGACTAAAGGAGAAACCAGTACAGGACAGGATAGAAAAATCAAGACTGCAATGGTATGGACACATGAAGAGAATGGATGAGGGAAGAATTCCAAAGAGGATGTTTGATCTGCAACTGGAGGGGAAGAGGCCCAGGGGAAGACCAAGAGGTAGATGGGTGAAGGGAGTGAAGGAATGTGTGACGAGAAGAGGAGAGAACTGGACGAAGGTGGAAGAGGGGGAATGGTGGAAAGACAGAACACGATGGAGAGGCTTGTGTTCCCGACAGACCCAACCAGTGGCTGGAAACTGTCCAAGATGATGATGATGATCAGGATCCAATGTAAGTACTATGACAGTAAGGCGCTAGGTGAGAAAACTGGGATTTCACTGTTGCGCAGCTGCTCATAAGCCACAGATCACGCCGGTAAATGCCAAACGACGCCTCGCTTGGTGTAAAGAGCGTAAACATTGGACGACTAAACAGTGGAAAAACGTTGTGCGGAGTGAGCAATCACGGTACACAATGTGACGACCCGATGGCAGCGTGTGGGTATGGCGAATGATCGGTGAACATCATTTGCCACCGTGTGTAGAGCCAACAAAAAAATTCGGAGGCGGTGGTGTTATGGTGTGGTCGTGTTTTCCATGGAGGGGGCTTGCACCCCTTGTTGTTTTGCGTGGCACTATCACAGCACAGGCCTATTTTGATGTTTTAAGCACCTTCTTGCTTCCCACTGTTGAAGAGCAATTCAGGGATGGCGATTGCATCTTTCAAAACGATCGAGCACCTGTTCGTAATGCACAGCCTATGACGGAGTGGTTACACGACAGTATCAACACTGTAATGGACTGGCCTGCACAGAGTCCTGACCTGAATCCTTTAGAACACCTTTCTGATGTTTCGGAAAGCCGACTCCGTGTCAGGCTTCACCAACCGACACCGATATCTCTCAGTGCAGCAGTCCGTGAAGAATGGGCTGCCATTCCCCAGAAAACCTTCCAGCATCTGATTGAACGTATGCCTCCGACAGTGGAAGCTGTCATAAAGGCTAAGGGTGGGCCAACACCATATTGAATTCCAGCATTACCGATTTAGCGCGCCACGAACTTGTAAGTAATTTTCAGGCAGGTGTCCGGATACTTTTGATTACATAGGGTACATTGCCTCCTCCATGAACCATGCCATTGTTGGGGAGGCTTGTTCGCCTCAGCGATACCGTATGTGCAACCACAACGGAGGGCCAGACAAACGTGTGGTTCCTGAAGAGGGGCAGCAGAATTTTCAGTACTTACAGGGGCAACAGTCTGGATCATTGACTGATCTCGCCTTGTAACAATAACCAAAACGGTCTTGCTGTGCTGGTACTGCGAACGGCTGAAAGCAACGCGAAACTACAGCCGTAATTCTTCCGGAGGCCATATAGTTAAATGATGATGGCGTCCTCTTGGGTAAAATATACCGGAGGTAAAATAGTCCCCCATTCGGATCTCCGTGCGGGGACTACTCAAGAGGACGTCGTTACGAGGAGAAAGAAAACCGACGTTCTACGGATCGGAGCGTGGAATGTCAGCTCCCTTAATCGGGCAGGTAGGATAGAAAATTTAGAAAGAGAAATGGATAGGTTAAAGTAAGATGAGTGGGAATTAGTGAAGTTCGGTGGCAGGAGGAACAAGACTTTTGGTCAGGTGAATACAGGGTTATAAATACAAAATCAAATAGGGGTTATGCAAGAGTAGGTTTAATAATCAATAGGAAAATAGGAATGCGGGTAAGCTACTACAAACAGCATAGTGAACGCATTATTGTGGCCAAGATAGACACAAAGCCCATGCCTACTACAGTAGTACAAGTTTATATGCCAACTAGCTCTGTCCATGATGAAGAAATTGATGAAATGTATGATGAGATAAAAGAAATTATTCAAGTACTGAAGGGACACGAAAATTTAATAGTCACGGGTGACTGGAATTCGAGAGTAGGAAAAGGGAGAGAAGGAAACATAGCAGGTGAATATGGATTGGGGTTAAGAAATGAAAGAGGAAGGTGTCTGGTAGAATTTTTCACAGAGCACAACTTAATCATAGCTAACACTTGGTTCAAGAATCATGAAAGAAGGTTGTATACCTGGAAGAATCCTGGAGATACTAAAAGGTATCAGATTATATAATGGTAAGACAGAGATTTAGGAACCAGGTTTTAAATTGTAAGACATTTGCAGTGGCAGATATGGAGTATGACCACAATATGCTGGTTATGAACTGTAGATTAAAACTGAAGAAACTGCAAAAAGGTGGGAATTTAAGGAGATTTGACCTGGATAAACTGACTAAACCAGAGGTTGTACAGAGTTTCAGGGAGAGCATAAGGGAACAATTGACAGGAATGGGGGAAAGATATACAGTAGAAAAAGAATGGTAGTTCTGAGGGATGAAGTTGTGAATGCAGCAGAGGATCAAGTAGGTAAAAAGACGAGGGCTAGTAGAAATCCTTGGGTAACAGAAGAAATATTGAATTTAATTGATGAAAGGAGAAAATATAAAAATGCGGTAAATGGAGCAAGCAAAAAGGAATACAAACGTCTCAAAAATGAGATCGACAGGAAGTGCAAAATTGCTAAGCAGGGATGGCTGGAGGACAAATGTAAGGATGTCGAGGCTTATCTCACTAGGGGTAAGATAGATACTGCCTACCTTTGGAAAAAAGAGAACCACTTGTATGAATATCAAGAGCTCAGATGGAAACCCAGTTCTAAGCAAAGATGGGAAAGCAGAAAGGTGGAAGGAGTATATAGAGGGTCTATACAAGGGCGATATTCTTCAGTACAACATTATAGAAATGGAAGAGAATGTAGATGAAGATGAAATAGGAGATACGATACTGCGTGAAGGGTTTGACAGAGCACTGAAAGACCTGAGTCGAAACAAGGCCCCAGGAGTAGATAACATTCCATTAGAACTACAGCCAATCCTGACAAAACTCTACCATCTGGTGAGCAAGATGTATGAGACGGGCGAAATACCCTCAGACTTCAAGAAGAATATAATAATTCCAATCCCAAAGACAGCAGGTGTTGACAGATGTGAAAATTACCGAACTACCAGTGTATGGGTGTACAGCGCACGGAGCCCCCGCAGTTCCCGGCTGGCAGGCAGGCTGCACCCCTGGTGGGGCCACCCGTTGCAGTTCTCTCTCTCTCTCTCTCTCTCTCTTTCTCTCTCCCTCTCTCTCTCTCTGCCTTTTTCTCCCACTTTTTATTGAGCTGCTGCGCGCCGTGGCTACCTACCATTGCAGAGGCCCGGCTTTGTGGCTGCCGGCTCATTGTGCCGCGGGGCCTGAATAGCGCTGCCTACGTCACGGCCGCGTTATCTGCGCGCGCCTGTGTGTGAGTGCGACCTGACGCCATGAATGGGTCGCCCCAGCCGGTATCTGCCAGCGCCCCGCCGCCGCAGCTGCTATATCCCTGCTGCGTGTGCCCTCCCTCCTCTCGACCCGCCCAAACACTGTCTCGTCTGATTCTACAGAGCCGAGATATTAAGGGGAATGACAGGCCGACAGTAGAAAACAATTCGAAATTTTCTTTATTACCAATTTCGGACGTATATACATTGAACAATTACTCCCCAAAATACACGGTGTATCAAAAAGTTCTTGTTGTGCTCTTCAGTCCAGAGACTGGTTTGATGCAGCTCTCCGTGCTACCCTACTCTGTGCAAGCTTCTTCATCTCCCAGTACCTACTGCAACCTACATTCTTCTGAATCTGTTTAGTGTATTCATCTCTTGGTCTCCCTCTACGATTTTTACCCTCCACGCTGCTCTCCAATGCTAAATTTTTGATCCATTGATGTCTCAGAATATGTCCTACAACCGATCTCTTCTTCTTGCCAAGTTGAGCCACAAATTCCTCTTCTCCCCAATTCTATTCAATACCTCCTCATTAGTTATGTGATCTACCCATCTAATCTTTAGCATTCTTCTGTACCACCACATTTCAAACGCTTCTATTCTCTTTTTGTCTAAACTATTTATCGTCCACATTTCACTACCATACATGGCTACACTCCATACAAATACTTTCAGAAACGACTTCCTTACACTTAAATCTGTACTCGATGTTAACAAATTTCTCTTCTTCAGAAATGCTTTGCTTGCCATTGCCAGTCTTCATTTTATATCCTCTCTACTTCGACCATCATCAGTTATTTTGCTAACCAAATAGCAAAACTCTTTTATTACTTCAACTGCTCTTCCAAGTCGTTTGCTGTCTCTGACAGAATTACAATGTCATCGGCGAACCTTAAAGTTTTTATTTCTTCTCCATGTATTTTAATACCTACGCCGAACTTTTCTTTTGTTTCCTTTATTGCTTGCTCAATATACAGATTGAATAACATCAGGGATAGGCTACAACCCTGTCTCACTCCCTTCCCAACCACTGCTTCCCTTTCATGCCCCTCGACTCTTATAACTGCAATCTGGTTTCTGTACAAATTGTAAATAGCCTTTCGCTCCCTGTAGTTTACCTCTGCCACCTTCAGAATTTGAAAGAGAGTGTTCCAGCCAACATTGTCAAAAGCTTTCTGTTTGTCTACAAATGGTAGAAACGTAGGTTTGCCTTTCCGTAATCTTACTTCTAAGACAAGTCGTAAGGTCAGTATTGCCTCACGTGTTCCAACATTTCGACGAAATCCAAACTGATCTTCCCCGAGGTCGGCTTCTACCAGTTTTTCCATTCATCTGTAAAGAATTCGTGTTAGTATTTTGCAGCCATGACTTATTAAACATAGTTCGGTAATTTTTACATCTGTCAACATCTGCTTTCCTTGGGATTGGAATTATTATATTCTTCTTGAAGTCTGAGGGTATTTCGCCTGTCTCATACATCTTGCTCACCCGGTGGTAGAGTTTTGTCAGTACTGGCTCTCCCAAGGCCGTCAGTAGTTCTAATGCAATGTTATCTACTCCCGGGGAGTTGTTTCGACTCAGGTCTTTCAGTGCTCTGTCAAACTCTTCACGCAGTATCGTACCTCCCATTTCATCTTCATCTACATCCTCTTCCATTTCCATAATATTGTCCTCAAGTACATCGCCCTTGTATAGACCATCTATATGCTCCTTCCACCTTTCTGCTTTCCCTTCTTTGCTTAGAACTGGGTTTCCATCTGAGCTCTTGATATTCATGCAAGTGGTTCTCTTTTCTCCAAAGGTCTCTTTAATTTTCCTGTACGCAGTATCTATCTTGCCCCTAGAGAGATTACATCTCTACATTTCTCCTCTAGCCATCCCTGCTTAGCCATTTTGCACTTCCTGTCGATCTCATTTATGAGACGTTTGTATTCCTGTTTGCCTGCTTCATTTACTGCATTTTTATATTTTCTCCTTTCGTCAATTAAATTCAATATTTCTTCTGTTACCCAAGGATTTCTATTAGCCCTCGTCTTTTTACCTACTTGATCGTCTGCTGCATTCACTACTTCATCCCTCAGAACTACCCATTCCTCTTCTACTGTATTTCTTTCCCACATTCCTGTCAATTGCTCCCTTATACTCTCCCTGAAACTCTGTACAACCTCTGGTTCTTTCAGTTTATCCAGGTCCCATCTCCTTAAATTCCCACCTTTTTGCAGTTTCTTCAGTTTTAATCTACAGGTCATAACCAATCGATTGTGGTCAGAGTCCACATCTGCCCCTGGAAATGTCTTACAATTTAAAACCTGGTTCCTAAATCTCTGTCTTACCATTATATAATCTATCTGATACCTTCTAGTATCTCCAGGATTCTTCCATGTATACAACCTCCTTTTATGATTCTTAAACCAAGTGTTAGCTATGATTAAGTTATGCTCTGTGCAAAATTCTACCAGGCGGCTTCCTCTTTCATTTCTTAACCCCAATCCACATTCACCTACTATGTTTTCTTCTCACCCTTTTCCTACTATCGAATTCCAGTCACCCGTGACTATTAAATTTTCGTCTCCCTTCACTACCTGAATAATTTCTTTTATCTCATCATGCATTTCATCAATTTCTTCATCATCTGCAGAGCTGGTTGGCATATAATCTTGTACTACTGTAACAAGCTTGGGCTTCGTGTCTATGTTGGCCACAATAATGCGTTCACTATGCTGTTTGTAGTAGCTTACCCGCATTCCTATTTTCCTATTCATTATTAAACCTACTCCTGCATTACCCCTATTTGATTTTGTGTTTATAACCCTGTAGTCACCTGACCAGAAGTCTTGTTCCTCCTGCCACCGAACTTCACTAATTCCCACTATATCTAACTTTAACCTATCCATTTCCCTTTTTAAATTTTCTAATCTATCTGCCCGATTAGGGGATCTGACATTCCACGCTCCGATCCGTAGAACGCCAGTTTTCTTTCTCCTGATAACGACGTCCTCTTGAGTAGTCCCCGCCCGGAGATCCGAATGGGGGACTATTTTACCTCCGGAATATTTTACCCAAGAGGACGCCATCATCATTTAACCATACAGTAAAGCTGCATGCCCTCGGGAAAAATTACGGCTGTTGTTTCCCCTTGCTTTCAGCCGTTCGCAGTACCACAACAGCAAGGCCGTTTTGGTTATTGTTACAAGGCCAGATCAGTCAATCATCCAGACTGCTGCCCTTGCAACTACTGAAAAGGCTGCTGCCCCTCTTCAGGAACCACACGTTTGTCTGGCCTCTCAACAGATACCCCTCCGTTGTGGTTGCACCTACGGTACGGCTATCTGTATCGCTGAGGCACGCAAG
The DNA here is from genome assembly GCF_023864345.2 of Schistocerca serialis cubense. NCBI lineage: Eukaryota > Metazoa > Arthropoda > Insecta > Orthoptera > Acrididae > Schistocerca > Schistocerca serialis. The sequence continues at coordinate 116,611,176 of NC_064648.1, forward strand.
CCTCCCCACCAACGGCAAGGTCCATGGTTCATGGGGGGTAGGTTTTCTAAATTAAAATACAGAACGTAGGTACGTTTGCACATTTTATTTCGGTTGTTCCAATGTGATACATGTGCTTTTGTGAACTTATCATTTCTGAGAACTCATGCTGTTACTGCGTGATTACCTGTAGATACCACATTAATGCAATAAATGCTCAAAATGATGTCCGTCAACCTCAATGCATTTGGCAATATGTGTAACGACATTCCTCTCGACAGCGTGTAGTTCGCCTTCCGTAATGTTCGCACATGCATTGACAATGCGCTGACGCATGTTGTCAGGCGTTGTCGGTGGATCACGATGGCAAATATCAAAAAAATGGTTCAAATGGCTCTGAGCACTATGGGACTTAACATCTATGGTCATCAGTCCCCTAGAACTTAGAACTACTTAAACCTAACTAACCTAAGGACATCACACAACACCCAGCCATCACGAGGCAGAGAAAATCCCTGACCCCGCCGGGAATCGAACCCGGGAACCCGGGCGTGGGAAGCGAGAACGCTACCGCACGACCACGAGATGCGGGCTGATGGCAAATATCCTTGAACTTTCCCCACAGAAAGAAACCCGGGGACGTCAGATCCGGTGAACGTGCGGGTCACGGTATGGTGCTTCGACGACCAATCCACCTGTCATGAAAAATGCTATTCTATACCGCTTCAACCACACGCAATCTATGTGCCGGACATCCATCATGTTTGAAGTAGCTCGCCATTCTGTCATGCAGTTAAACATCTTGTAGTAACATCGGTAGAACATTACGTAGGAAATCATCGGCGAACGGTCCGGACACTTGGATGATGTCGTCCAGGATACCGAGCAGCATACATAGCAGACGCCCGTTGTGCATTTTTATCACAATCAACACGATATCGACCTTTTTCGCAATTGGTAAACGGTCCATTTTAACACGGGTAATGCATCACGAAGCAATACCGTGTGCACTGGCGGAATGTTGCGTGATACCACGTACCTACACGTTTGTGACTATCGCAGCGCCATCTATCACGAAGCGAGAAAAGTGGCCCAACAAAAGCATTCCTATTTCTTTACTTACTACACGAATATGTAATAAAAATGGGGGTTCCTATTTAAAAAAACGCAATTGATATCCGTTTGACCTATGGCAGCGCCATCTAGCGAGCAAACCATAGCGGCTTCTGGTTTCCCCCTTCAAGCTAGACGAATTTCGTTCTTTGTAGTTTTTTTCGTTCGATGCTTATTTCGTGCCGGCCGCGGTGGTCTAGCGGTTAAGGCGCTCAGTCCGGAACCGCGCGACTGCTACGGTCGCAGGTTCGAATCCTGCCTCGGGCATGGATGTGTGTGGTGTCCTTAGGTTAGTTAGGTTTAAGTAGTTCTAAGTTCTAGGGGACTGATGACCACAGATGTTAAGTCCCATAGTGCTCAGAGCCATTTTTTGATGCTTATTTCGTGAGGTATTTGGCCCGGTCACTATCAAATGGCTCTGAGCACTATGGGAGTTAACATCTGTGGTCATCAGTCCCCTAGAACTTAGAACTACTTAAACCTAACTAACCTAAGGACATCAGACACATCCATGTCCGAGGCAGGATTCGAACCTGCAACCGTAGCAGTCGCGCGGTTCCGGACTGAGCGCCTTAACCGCGAGATCACCGCGGCCGGCCCGGTCACTATCAATGGACCAGCCTATATATATATATATATATATATATATATATATATATATATATATATATATATATAGGCTGGTCCATTGATATAGTTTGCGCGTCTGCCATCTAAGCAGAAGATCCCGGGTTCGAGTCCCGGTCGGGGGACACGTTCAACAACTGTCCCCGTTGACTTACATCAACGCCTGTATGCAACTAGGGGTATTCATGTCATTGTAGTTTCATTCTAACGAGCTGCATGGTCACCGCTGGTATCTGTCCTTTCGGACATATCCGAAAGAACAGATACCATCTTCATATGTATATATAAGGTACTGGGAGAAGAAGAAGCTTGCACAGGATTGAGTACAATGGAGAGCTGCATCAAACCAGTCTCAGGACTGAAGACCACAACAACAACAACAAGACAACACGTGTCTGGCGCAGTTGTTAGATCGGTTACTGCTGCTACACTGGCTGGTTATCAAGATTTTAGTCGGTTTGAACGTGCTGTTATAAAGGGCGCAGCAGCGATGTGATACAGCATCTTAGAGGTAACGATGAAGTGGGGATTTTCCCGAATGACCATTTCACGAGTGTTCCGTGAATATCGTCGGCCGCGGTGGTCTATCGGTTCTAGGCGCTCAGTCAGGAATCGCGTGACTGCTACGGTCGCAGGTTCGAATCCTGCCTCGGGCATGGATGTGTGTGATGTCCTTAGGTTCGTTAGGTTTAAGTAGTTCTAAGTTCTAGGGGACTGATGACCACAGCTGTTAAGTCCCATAGTGCTCAGAGCCATTTGAACCATTTGTTCCGTGAATATCAGGAATCCGGTAAAACATCATCTTTGATATCGCTGCGGCCGGAAAGAGATCCTGTAAGAACGGAGCAACGACGACTGAAGAGAATCGTTCAAGATGACACAAGCGCAACCCTTCCGCAAATTGCTGCAGATTTCAATGCTGAGCCATCAAGAAGTGTCAACTTGCGAATCATTCAACGAAATATCATCGAAACGTCAGCGATATGGGCTTTTGGAGCCGAAGCTCCACTCGGTACCCTTGATGACTGCACGACACAAAACTTTACGCCTCACCTGGGCCCGTCAACACCGACATTAAACTGTTGATGACTGGAAACATGTTGCCTGGTCAGACGAGTCTCGTTTAAAATTCTATAGAGCGGATGGACGTGTACGGTTACGGAGATAACCTCGTGAATGCCTGCATGTCAGCAGACTGTTCAAGCTGATGGAGCGTCTGTAATGATGTGGCGTGTGCAGTTGGAGTGATGTGGGACCTCTGACAGGTGACACGTAAGTAAGCTCCCTGTCTGATCCCCTGCATCCATTCATGTCCACTGTGCATTCCGACGAACTTGGCCAATTCCAGCAGGACAATGCGACACCCCACACGTCCATAATTGCTGCAGAGTCGCTCCAGGAACACTCTTCTGAGTTTAAACTCTTCCGCTGGCCACCAAACTCCCCAGACCTGAACATTATTGAGCATATCGGCGATGGCTTGCAACGTTCTGTTCAGAAGAGATCTACATCTACATCTACATCTACATTGATACTCCGCAAGCCACCCAACGGTGTGTGGCGGAGGGCACTTTACGTGCCACTGTCATTACCTCCCTTTCCTGTTCTGTCGCGTATGGTTCGCGGGAAGAACGACTGTCTGAAAGCCTCCGTGCGCGCTCTAATCTCTCTAATTTTACATTCGTGATCTCCTCGGGAGGTATAAGTAGGGGGAAGCAATATATTCGATACCTCATCCAGAAACGCACCCTCTCGAAACCTGGCGAGCAAGCTACACCGCGATGCAGAGCGCCTCTCTTGCAGAGTCTGCCACTTGACTTTATTAAACATCTCCGTAACGCTATCACGGTTACCAAATAACCCTGTGACGAAACGCGCCGCTCTTCTTTGGATCTTCTCTTTCTCCTCCGTCAGACCGATCTGGTACGGATCCCACACTGATGAGCAATACTCAAGTATAGGTCGAACGAGTGTTTTGTAAGCCACCTCCTTTGTTGATGGACTACATTTTCTAAGCACTCTCCCAATGAATCTCAACCTGGTACCCGCCTTACCAACAATTAATTTTATATGATCATTCCACTTCAAATCGTTCCGCACGCATACTCCCAGATATTTTACAGAAGTAACTGCTACCAGTGTTTGTTCCGGTATCATATAATCATACAATAAAGGATCCTTCTTTCTATGTATTCGCAATACATTACATTTGTCTATGTTAAGGGTCAGTTGCCACTCCCTGCACCAAGTGCCTATCCGCTGCAGATCTTCCTGCATTTCGCTACAATTTTCTAATGCTGCAACTTCTCTGTATACTACAGCATCATCCGCGAAAAGCCGCATGGAACTTCCGACACTATCTACTAAGTCATTTATATATATTGTGAAAAGCAATGGTCCCATAACACTCCCCTGTGGCACGCCAGAGGTTACTTTAACGTCTGTAGACGTCTCTCCATTGATAACAACATGCTGTGTTCTGTTTGCTAAAAACTCTTCAATCCAGCCACACAGCTGGTCTGATATTCCGTAGGCTCTTACTTTGTTTATCAGGCGACAGTGCGGAACTGTATCGAACGCCTTCCGGAAGTCAAGAAAAACAGCATCTACCTGGGAGCCTGTATCTAATATTTTCTGGGTCTCATGAACAGGTAAGGCTAGTTGGGTCTCACACGATCGCTGTTTCCGGAATCCATGTTGATTCCTACATAGTAGATTCTGGGTTTCCGGAAATGACATGATACGCGAGCAAAAAACATGTTCTAAAATTCTACAAGAGATCGACGTAAGAGATATAGGTCTATAGTTTTGCGCATCTGCTCGACGACCCTTCTTGAAGACTGGGACTATCTGTGCTCTTTTCCAATCATTTGGAACCCTCCGTTCCTCTAGAGACTTGCGGTACACGGCTGTTAGAAGGGGGGCAAGTTCTTTCGCGTACTCTGTGTAGAATCGAATTGGTATCTCGTCAGGTCCAGTGGACTTTCCTCTCCATCCCCTCGTACTCTTACGGATCTATGGACAGCCCTGCAGCATTCATGGTGTCAGTTCCCTCCAGCACTTCTTCAGACATTAGTCGGGTCCATGCCACGTCGTGTTGCGGCACTTCTGCGTGCTCGCGGGGGCCCAACACGATAGTAGGCAGGTGTACCAGTATCTTTGGCTGTTCAGTAATTGACTGACGGGGTTCGTGGTTCGCGTGCACGGTCTTAGCTGTAGGTTGCCATTCTTACGACTTCCAAGGAAACAGTAATTATCATGTTGTGAAATGAGCGTTTGGCGTCATTGGCCGAGAGGCCCCTTACGGGGCAGGTCCGGCCGCCTTGGTGCAGGTCTTGTTACAGCCGACGCCACGTTGGGCGACCTGCGTGCCGGATGGGGATGAAATGATGATGAAGACAAAACAACGCCCAGTCTCTGAGTGGGGAAAATCTACGACCCAGCCGGGAATCGAACCCGGCCCTCTTAGGACGGCAGTCTGTCAACCTGACCATTCAGCTATCGGGGCGGACATTGTCATGTTGAAGTACCACTTCTAATGGTAAATACAGCAGCACTCAGCTGTTGAGCAAGATCATGAACGTGAGCTTCCAATTACATCGTACCATCTACCTGAACACCTACGAATTTCAATTATTCAGAACCACCAATCATATGTCAATTTTCGGTGTAATAAAAAAGTCAGTTTCAGTTTAACTGTGCATTAGACTCTCTAAAAACTAGGACTTACTGCGATTTAACATGAATTTCTTTTCTGCAAGCCACAAACTTATGACTTGAACTGCATTATTTCATACATTCGAAATGTTGTATTAAAAATCCATAACTACGACGATGGTGTCATCAGCAAACATAAATATTTTGTGGTCACCTGTGATATTAGAAACCCTATCATTCATATACAGGGTGGTCCATTAATAGTGACCGGGCCAAATATCTCCCCAAATAAGCGTCAAACGAGAAAACTACAAATAACGAAACTCGTCTAGCTTGAAGGGGGAAACCAGATGGCGCTATGTTTGACCCGCTAGATGGCGCTGCCATAGGTCAAACGGATATCAACTGCGTTTTTTTTTAGGTATGAACCCCCATTTTTATAACATATCCGTGTAGTACGTAAAGAAATATGAATGTTTTAGTTGGACCACTTTTTTCGCTTTGTGATAGATGGCGCTGTAATAGTCACAAACGTATAAGTACGTGGTATCACGTAACATTCCGCCAGTGCGGACGGTATTTGCTTCGTGATACATTACCCGTGTTAAAATTGACCGTTTACCGATTGCGAAAAAGGTTGATATCGTGTTGATGTGTGGCTATTGTGATCAAAATGCCCAACAGACGTGTGCTATGTATGCTGCTCGGTATCCTGGACGACGTCATCCAAGTGTCCGGACCGTTCGCCGGATAGGTTCGTTATTTAAGGAAACAGGAAGTGCTCGGCGACATGTGAAACGTCAACCACGACCTGCAACAAATGATGATGCCCAAGTAGGTGTTTTAGCTGCTGTCGCGGCTAATCTGCACACCAGTAGCAGACAAATTGCGCGAGAATAGGGAATCTCAAAAACGTCGGTGTTGAGAATGCTACATCAACATCGACTGCACCCGTACCATATTTCTATGCACCAGGAATTGCATGGCGACGACTTTGAACGTCGTGTAGAATTCTGCCACTGGGCGCAAGTGAAATTACGGGACGATGACAGATTTTTTGCACGTGTTCTATTTAGCGACGAAGCGTCATTCACCAACAGCGGTAACGTAAACCAGCATAATATGCACTATTGGGCAACGGAAAATCCACGATGGCTGCGACAAGTGGAACATCAGCGACCTTGGCGGGTTAATGTATGGTGCGGCATTATTGGAGGAAGGATAATTGGCCCCCATTATATCGATGGCAATCTGAATGGTGCAATTTATGATGATTTCCTATGTAATGTTCTAGCGATGTTACTACAAGGTGTTTCACTGCATGACAGAATGGCGATGTACTTCCAACATGATGGATGCCCGGCACATAGCTAGCGTGCAGTTGAAGCGGTATTGAATAGCACATTCCATGACGGGTGGATTGGTCATCGAAGCACCATACCGTGGCCCGCACGTCCACCGGATCTGGCGTCACCGGATTTCTGTCTGTGAGGAAAGTTGAAGGATATTTGCTATCGTGATCCACCGACAACGCCTGACAACATGCGTCAGCGCATTGTCACTGCATGTGCGAACATTACGGAAGGCGAACCAGTCGCTGTTGACAGGAATGTCGTTACCCGAATTTCCAGATGCATTGAGGTTGACGGACATCATTTTGATCATTTATTGCATTAATGTGGTATTTACAGGTAATCACGCTGTAACAGCATGCGTTCTCAGAAATGATAAGTTCACGAAGGTACATGTATCACATTGGAACACTCGAAATAAAATGTTCAATCGTACCTACGTTCTGTATTTTAATTTAAAAAGCCTACCTGTTGCCAATTGTTCGTCTAAAATTGTGAGCGATATGTTTGTGACTATTACAGCGCCATCTATCACAAAGCGAAAAAAGAGGTCCAACTAAAACATTCATATTTCTTTACGTACTATCGAATATGTAATAAAAATGGGGGTTCCTATTTTTAAAAAAAACGCAGTTGATATCCGTTTGAGCTATGGCAGCGCCATCTAGCGGGCCAACCATAGCGCCATGTGGTTTCCCGCTTGAAGCTAGACAAGTTTCGTTCTTTGTAGTTTTTTCGTTTGACGCTCATTTCGTGAGATATTTGGCCCGGTCACGATCAGTGGACCACCGTGTATAAACTCTAACAAGAAGCACAGCGAACTAATAATTCCAATGCAAAAGAAATCGGTAAATGTGATTTAAATGTACACACCAACAAATGATAGCAGTTGTACAAGAAAAACTGGATGTTGTATTAAAGACTAAGAGATTCACAAATTGAGCAAGCCAATGACGCATTGGTCCCATTCCGGCCCTTATACAAGTAGTTGGTGTTTATTCGTGGAGTTGTTGCGTCTCCTCCTGAGGGATACAGTGTCAAATTCTGTCTAATTGGTTCGTTAGACCGTCAAAATGCCAAGTTAGCTGGAGAGCGCTGCTCATAATGCGCCAAAATTTCTCATTTGGGGAGAGATCCACCGGCCATGCTGGCCAAGGCAAGGATTCGCGAGTACGAAGACAGGCAGTAGAATATCTGGCCGCCGTAGTGCGGGCATTATCTTGCTGAAATGTAACACCGGGATGACTTGTCATGAAGGGCAACGTAACGGCCCGACGTACCGCTGTTCTGTAAGGGTGTTGCGGATAACAACTAAAGGTTTTGTACGTCCATGCTTTTAGCAGGACGTCTCTGGGACGAGCCGTTTACTATCGTGACAAAAAAGAACAACACCTAGAGCCGTCCTTATGGTTATATTTTATTTTGTCGCTACCAGTTTAGACGCTTCACTGCGTCATCTTCAGGCCTGTATGCATAAAACATTAAAGATAGCATTATCAACTTATCGGTCAAGTTACATAGAAACAGATTAAAATAGAATGAGAACAAAGACAAGACTCTATAAATGAATTTTCACCGAACATTTTGACAGAAAGAACAGATAGATGCATTGTCACATACGTAAATGTACCATCACGAATTCCAACTCAGTAGATTGTACAGTTGTGCCATCTATTGACACTTCTTTAAATACTATTCACGATTTTTGTTTGACGGTCGGACATGTATTATATGCACAACCTTGAAATAACTTAGTGTATGACAAAATAACTTTAAAAGATGATGAATGGAAGGAAACAATACCTCACAAGGAAGAAAAAAGAAGGAACATGACCTATGTGTCGTGTCAAAGTGTACATTGATGAGGGGCATACACTATGTCCTATCTATAAAATGAACGTCCGAAATATGGTATAAATCGAATTTAGGACGCACATACATAGAACGTATGAAAGACACCCACAAAGAAACTGTTCATGATGCAAACATTCATATGCGAATGCATATGTGCGGTAAACGATCTCTGCATCCACAATGTGCTTTTATATCATTCTGCTTTTCATAATTACGATGATTTTTTGTAATTAAGTCTCAGAAACAGTTATAATGTGTTAACACTTCCGAACGGGACGAGTGAAATGTGTGTATTATCATGTCGTTAAATACGATAAAAAATTGTTAGTCTGCATCCTAAAAAATTTTTATAAAATTTTTTTTTATAAAGAATATTGTGTTTCATGACATTTTGACCTGTTAAATCGTGGCATACATTGTACAATCACCACTATTTATGTATTTGACTTCTTGGTTTCAACGTAATATTTTACTAAAAAATCAAGAACTTTGCACCTCTGCCTTCTCACGCCATATGGCGGTTACTGTGTTATAACAAATTCTGTTATATTTGATGTCATGCTATTTTTATATTTTTCCTTTTTACTAGTCCTCTAATATGACACCTTATAATTTACCTGTTGATTCTTGCATTATTTTTGAATACAAATAAAAAGGTTCAAATGGCTCTGAGCACTATGGGACTTAACTGCTTAGGTCATGAGTCCTCTAGAACTTAGAACTACTTAAACCTAACTAACCTAAGGACATCATACACATCCATGCCCGAGGCAGGATACGAACCTGCGACCGTAGTGGTCGCTCGGTTCCGGACTGAGCGCCTAGAACCGCTAGACCACCGCGGCCGGCTTTTGAATACAATATGGGGTGACAGTGATCAATGTGTTACGAATATTTACTATCAAAAACAGTCTTGATCACAATTTATTTATACCGTAATAAATAAATTGTGATCAAGACTGTTTTTTGATAGTAAATATCTATTCTTGCATGTTTCTTTTTTAAGTTGTTCCGAAAATAACACACCAGTGGATGTTGGCAAGATGTGCATTTCCCCCTTCCTTCTTGCTGTGCGTTTTTAACGTACAATTTTAAATTTGAAATATTCAGTTAATGATTTGCGAGTGCACATTTGGTATTTTGTGGTGATCTATTGCCAATTAAAGTAATGCTAAGTCTTCACGTGACACGTGTCACATAGAGGGCGTCCCAAGTCCCTGTCACACCGAGGTCTACGGTTCAATCCCGCGTCCGGCCATCCTGATTTAGGTTTTCCGTGATTTCCCTAAATCGTTCCAAGCAAATGCCGGGATGGTTCCTTTCAAAGGGCACGGCTGACTTCCTTCCCCGTCCTTCCCTAATCCGATGAGACCGATGACCTCGCTGTCTGGTCTCCTTCCCCAAAAAACCCAACACCGAGGTCTGCTGTATAGGTGAATGTAAACAACGGCTTCAATTATTGTGATTGTTTCATAGCTTCTGTTACTGCTAATAACTAAGACACCAGTGCCTACGAGCTTTAATTTGTACGCTAAAGGTATGTTCTTACCACAGTTGGTTTATATTCAGGTGTATTTGTGCTCTTTTGTTTCTTATTCACTGATCGCTATGTCAAATGTTTAACCCTCCCCCCCTTCGTTTTTCCTCTCCTTCCCCCTTTTTTATTTTCCCATCATCTGTCCAGGTTCCACCCACCTGCCCTCGTCTGTGGTATGTCATATTTGCCAACTTTCTAGTGCAATGTTCAAGTGAATGTTCAGTGTTGTTCGTCTATCCAAAGTGTTGCGAACAGAAACCATGCTGTCGCTGGGTGTAAATTTTATATCTCTTGCGAACAGAAACCAGACTGTCGCCGTGTTTTTTTTAAAATTGTATGTCTATTCTACATTGTATAAAATATATACAGAAGTAACTTTACAGAATTGGAAGAAAAAATGTCACGCTATGGGAATACCAATAAATGATAGAACAATATACTCGTTACAATTTGCAGATGACCAACTGATTATAGCCCAAGACTGTGAGGACATACACTCCTGGAAATGGAAAAAAGAACACATTGACACCGGTGTGTCAGACCCACCATACTTGCTCCGGACACTGCGAGAGGGCTGTACAAGCAATGATCACACGCACGGCACAGCGGACACACCAGGAACCGCGGTGTTGGCCGTCGAATGGCGCTAGCTGCGCAGCATTTGTGCACCGCCGCCGTCAGTGTCAGCCAGTTTGCCGTGGCATACGGAGCTCCATCGCAGTCTTTAACACTGGTAGCATGCCGCGACAGCGTGGACGTGAACCGTATGTGCAGTTGACGGACTTTGAGCGAGGGCGTATAGTGGGCATGCGGGAGGCCGGGTGGACGTACCGCCGAACTGCTCAACACGTGGGGCGTGAGGTCTCCACAGTACATCGATGTTGTCGCCAGTGGTCGGCGGAAGGTGCACGTGCCCGTCGACCTGGGACCGGACCGCAGCGACGCACGGATGCACGCCAAGACCGTAGGATCCTACGCAGTGCCGTAGGGGACCGCACCGCCACTTCCCAGCAAATTAGGGACACTGTTGCTCCTGGGGTATCGGCGAGGACCATTCGCAACCGTCTCCATGAAGCTGGGCTACGGTCCCGCACACCGTTAGGCCGTCTTCCGCTCACGCCCCAACATCGTGCAGCCCGCCTCCAGTGGTGTCGCGACAGGCGTGAATGGAGGGACGAATGGAGACGTGTCGTCTTCAGCTATGAGAGTCGCTTCTGCCTTGGTGCCAATGATGGTCGTATGCGTGTTTGGCGCCGTGCAGGTGAGCGCCACAATCAGGACTGCATACGACCGAGGCACACAGGGCCAACACCCGGCATCATGGTGTGGGGAGCGATCTCCTACACTGGCCGTACACCACTGGTGATCGTCGAGGGGACACTGAATAGTGCACGGTACATCCAAACCGTCATCGAACCCATCGTTCTACCATTCCTAGACCAGCAAGGGAACTTGCTGTTCCAACAGGACAATGCACGTCCGCATGTATCCCGTGCCACCCAACGTGCTCTAGAAGGTGTAAGTCAACTACCCTGGCCAGCAAGATCTCCGGATCTGTCCCCCATTGAGCATGTTTGGGACTGGATGAAGCGTCGTCTCACGCGGTCTGCACGTCCAGCACGAACGCTGGTCCAACTGAGGCGCCAGGTGGAAATGGCATGGTAAGCCGTTCCACAGGACTACATCCAGCATCTCTACGATCGTCTCCATGGGAGAATAGCAGCCTGCATTGCTGCGAAAGGTGGATATACACTGTACTAGTGCCGACATTGTGCATGCTCTGTTGCCTGTGTCTATGTGCCTGTGGTTCTGTCAGTGTGATCATGTGATGTATCTGACCCCAGGAATGTGTCAATAAAGTTTCCCCTTCCTTGGACAATGAATTCACGGTGTTCTTATTTCAATTTCCAGGAGTGTAGAATATATGACCAGAAAATTGATTCACGAATATAAAAAATCAGGTCTAAATGTAAACATGAATAAAACAAAGTACATGGTAATTGGTGGAGTGAATGGAGACTTAATATTAGAAGAAGGGATGGGAACAATAACAGCCACTGAGGAATATAAATATTTAGGTGTGAAAATTAGAAATGATGGGAAACAGGACAAAGAATTTAGATCAAGAATAAATTATGGAAAGACGACAATCTCTTTATTGAATGGAATTCTCTGGGACAAACACATAACAACTGATAACAAAATAAGGATTTTTAAAACAATAGTTAGGAGCATTATTACATATGGTTCAGAAGTGTGGACAACAAAATGGCAACTGAAATCAAAATTATTAGCCACAGAAATGGATTTCTGGAGACGTTCAGCAAGAATATCAAGACGAGAAAGAATAAGAAATGAAGTAATCAGAGACAAGATGAAATGTAAAAATTCAATTATTGATTTCATCGAGCACAAACAACTTAAATGGTATGGACACATCAGACGAGTGGAACAGGAAAGGCTACCAAAATGCATAATCGACTGGGTACCAATTGGAAGAAGAAAAAGGGGACGACCACCTGATACATGAATACAGGGAGTCCAGTCAGCCGTGAGGAAGAACAACATTCCTGAAGATTTATGGACAAATAGAGAAGAGTGGAGAACAATAATTAGTGACTTACTGTAATATAGAATAGGTGCTGGAAAAATGTACTCACATTGTAAATCCAGAATAATAATAAATAATGTCTATTCTTTTACCTGTCTACTTCTTATGTATTTTATTAGCATCATCAACCCTTTGTTTTATGTTTTAAGTTCCACGATTTTCCGCCATTTTACCATTTAAGTCGCCGATTTTATCGCCTGTTCTTATTATTTATTTATTATCTTCATCTTTTTTTAAAAAGAAATTCTGTGGGCTGAAGAGCGGCGTACTGAGCTGCTGTCAGCCCGCCCCCTTTGGGGGGAATCGAAACTCAATAAAGGAAAAAAAAAATGAAATGTTTAACTTCCAGCACTGAAGATGATCATTATGTGATCGAAAATTTGCTGTTAATAAATCATCAAAATTACGGCCAATGCTGACCTTCCTTCTAATTTATTTTGTTTGTCTGTACATGCACAACAGATCTGCCGATTTCATCCCATTCAGATAATTCCTTCGTGTCGTGCGTCGGTTCTTTTTTGCCTTGGAGCGTGTATAAGAAATAGTAGTGGTCGCAGTTCTGACCCTTCGGCGCCCCCCCCCCCCCCCCCGCCACCCGCCCGCCCCCATTGAACAGTTTAGTAAGCCCCATCAATCGCAACCTCATAATCGAGCTCACTACTGTGCAGAAAGTCTTTTTACTGCCTGTTGTTAAAATGTGAGACTGGTCATATTCCATAATGGTCCAATTTCTGCAGTAGTATTTTGTGATCAACGCAATCAAACCCCATAGTCACGTGATTGGACGTAAACTCGACGGGTGCCCAGTCTTTGAGCACGCCAGCAGCTGAATGTTACGAGGAGACTTCCGCTGGGGAAGGTGCGGTGCTGAGGTAGACGTGCGCTCGTGTCAACGACCAGACCAAATGCAGCCACGCTCTGGCTGACGCGCCAGCAGCCGCCGTCAGCACAGGAAGCGCATCAGGTGCGTCGCACTCAGCTCCCCCCACAAGTAGTCCACTGCCGCTGCCTGTGTGCCTGGCAGGGTCGCCATCTACACAGCCGCCACCTGCTGCTTCTTGTGTGCGAGCGATACAAACGCAAAGGCTTTCACATCGACAACTTGCCTTTCCCAGCCAACACAAACGGTATATCGTTCTGGATTTGCAAACCGAATGAGATCGTAGAGCAGGTAAGGTGCTTCTTTGGGTTTTGGATCTGTCAACTCTTTCTGTCTGTCTGTCTGTCTGTCTCTCTCTCTCTCTCTCTCTCTCTCTCTCTAACTCTACCACCCCCTTCTCTCTCCGCCACCTGATCTCTCTCCCTCTCTCTCTCTCTCTCCGTCCCTCCCTCACTCACTCTCTCCATTACTACCTTCCTGCTCTCTCTCTGTCTCTCTCTAACTCTACCACCCCCCTTCTGTCTCCGTCACCTGATCTCTCTCCCTCTCTCTCTCTCTCTCTCTCTCTCTCTCTCTCTCTCACTCCCTCCCTCCCTCACTCACTCTCTCCATTACTACCTTCCTGCTCTCTCTCTCTCTAACTCTACCACCCCCCTTCTCTCTCCGTCACCTGATCTCTCTCCCACTCACTCTCTCTCTCTCTCTCTCTCCCTCCCTCCCTCCCTCCCTCCCTCACTCTCTCCATTACTACCTTCCTGCTCTCTCTCTCTCTCTCTCTAACTCTACCACCCCCCTTCTCTCTCCGTCACCTGATCTCTCTCCCTTTCACTCTCTCTTTCTTTCTCTCTCTCTCTCTCTCTCTCTCTCTCTCTCCCTCCCTCCCTCCCTAACTCTCTCTATTACTACCTTCCTGCTCTCTCTCTCTCTCTCTCTCTCTCTCTCTCTCTCTCTCTCTCCCTCTCTCCCTCCCTCCCTCCCTCCCTAACTCTCTCCATTACTACCTTCCTGCTCTCTCTCTCTCTCTAACTCTACCACCCCCTTCTCTCTCCGTCACCTGATCTCTCTCCCTCTCTCTCTCTCTCTCTCTCTCTCTCTCTCTCTCCCTCCCTCTCGCTCACTCTCTCCATTACTACCTTCCTGCTCTCTCTCTCTCTTTCCGTCTGTGTAACAACGACACCTGTCAACCAGTGCAGTGAGGTATACATCTCTTCTGAGCAAATAGACAAAAACATAGGCTGTAAGTATAACTCAACAACATAGGACAGTGCTGTAGATGAAGGCGACGCGATGAATTTGATACTCTGTGGTCTATCAAGCCGGGAAACGGCCTATAAAAGCCAAATGGCTCTGAGCACTATGTGACTTAACTGCTGAGGTCATCAGTCCCCTAGAACTTAGAACTACTTAAACCTAACTAACCTAAGGACATCACACACATCCATGCCCGAGGCAGGATTCGATCCTGTGACCGTAGCGGTCCCGCGGTTCCAGATTATAGCACCTAGGACCGCACGGCCACCCCAGCCAGCTATAAAAGCCAGCTAAGGTACAGTGTCCGATGTGTTGCCCAAGTTTTCCATAATGTCTCCCTCCCTCCCTCCCCCCCCCCCCCTCTCTCTCTCTCTCTCTCTCTCTCTCTCTCTCTCTCTCTCTCTCTCTCTCTCTCTTTCTCTTCGCGCAGTTAGCTCTAGAGTAAAAAATTAATAGGATCTTGTCTTGTAGGAAATTTAATGTAGCTGTAGTTTGTATTGCGATACGTTTTCGCTAGAGAGCGGGATTTTCGAGTCATTCAAGAAAAACGGAGGACTGCCACTCGTACACTCATCCCCCACACTGGTCAGGATTTTTAATACGCTACTGGCCATTAAAATTGCTAAACCACGAAGATGACGTGCTACAGACGCGAAATTTAACCGACAGCAAGAAAATGCTGTGATATGCAAATGATTAGCTTCTCAGAGCATTCACACAAGGTTGGCGCCGGTGGTGACACCTACAACGTGCTGACACGAGGAAAGTTTCCAACCGATTTCTCATACACAAACAGCAGTTGACCGGCGTTGTCTGGTGAAACGTTGTTGTGATGCCTCGTGTTAGGAGGAGAAATGCGTACCGTCACGATTCCGACTTTGATAAAGGTCGGATTGTAACCTATCGCAATTGCGGTTTATCGTATCGCGAGATTACTGCTCCCGTTGGTCGAAATCCAATGACTGTTAGCAGAATATAGAATTGGTGGGTTCAGGAGCTTCGCATTGCTCGCAGGAGAGCTTCTGTGAAGTTTGGAAGGTAGGAGACGAGGTACTGGCAGAAGTAAAGCTGTGAGGACGGGGCGTGAGTCGTGCTTGAGGAGCTCAGTTGGTAGAGCACTTGCCCGCGAAAGGCAAAGGTCCCGAGTTCGAGTCTCGGTGGGGCACACAGATTTAATCTGCCAGGAAGTTTCGTATCAGCGCACACTCCGCTGCAGAGTGAAATTCTCATTCTGGAAACACTTCCTATGCTTCACACATAACGCTTGGGCCCACAAGGGCTGCCAATGTCACGCGACGTGGTTTCAGCCAATCCTGAACTTCGGACGGCGGCAAACGCAGGGGAATAGGACGGCCATACTTTCCCTACACAGAGCTTTATCATTGTGGCGGTACTAACTCCACTCTTACGCAACTGGAGTGGAGTCTGAATAGGCGTTATCTTTTTATGGTGTTCACGATAAAGGATGAGAGCCAAAACAGTTGCGGGATAAATATTTATCAAAATTCTTGACCAAGGTTAAAATGATACATACATAAGGAGGTAAAAAAGGGGAACACAAAACAGAGTAAGGGGAGAAAATGGAGGTAAAAATACACTGACATGTAGACGTTCATTGGGGACAGTTAAAAAAGTCACCAGAAAGTTAAAAAACACAGTTGACGATTCTTAAAACACAGAGAAGACTCTGGATGCGCATGCACAGGTTCCTTTATTGATTTTCAATTCTCCCCGAAGGGGGCGGACTGGCAGCAGCTTAGTACGCTGCTCTACAGCCTACAGACTTTTATTTTAAAAAACGGGAGAAGAAAAGAAACAAGAAAAACAGGCAATAAAACGGTGACGTCAAGTGTAAAATGGCGTAAAAATGCGGAAAGTTAAAACAGAAAGCAAAAGGGGTTGGCAACGTTAATAAAAGACACAGGAATCAGACAAGTAACATACTACACACACAATAATAAAAAAAAACACTGGTTTCTGTTCGCAAGAGATAAAAGGCACACCCAGCGACAGTATGATGGCCGTTCGCAACACTTCCCAAAAAACACAACACGGAACACTCACTGTAAAACACTCACTGTGGAACACTCAATGTAGAACACTGCACGAAAGTGGCGGCACAAAGATCGGAAATGAGAAACACTAAAGCTTAAGTAACAGTGAAATTACCAGAGCAATACAGGCACAAAATCTTTTAGTTACTTACTAAAATTACATCATGCGATGGAGATTAATAAAACAATTCTGGCAAAGGCGTCGTCAATAATTAAGACATCTTCTCTATTTGTACAACATGATTATGCGCACAGGGTGAATGCGAACAGTTTAGCACCAATACTTCGCCTATGAACTATCGAGACGAGAGTGTTAAAGCCCTAGGGCAGATGGTTTCGCCGAGAGAGGGCACTTGTGGTATGTGCGCGCATATCCATGGATACCTACATTGTAACCTCCCCACAAAATTTTACAAGACAGAAATATTATTTATGAATGCCAATGGACACTGCGCTAAGTGTAACCTCTCCACTGAAATTTTTAAGACAGAAATAATAAATGAATGGGAGCCAAACGTAACCTCCCTGCAATTAAATTTAATGACAATAAAAGTTAGAATCGCAATCTGACTCAAGTATAAGTTCTTCACAAAAAAGTTAAAGTCCATTCAGTGATAAAAAAATCTCAGTGATAATGATAATTCAATTAAACCGAAATATCGGTCTTTGGCCCTCTGCAAAAAAATCAAAATTAAATTCTTACCTCATTGCAACACCTAGTCAAATTTCTGCTCTTGTTGTTGCGCACCGCTTGGAGGAACTGCATTGCAAATAATAATATTCCCTTTTTTTTTCTTTAGTAATCTAATTGAAAACTGAAACTTTTGTTTAGGGGAAGTGGAACGAAATAGTTACTTCAATTAAATGAAAATTTTATGTAAAATTGCTTTTGAAATCAAAGTTATTATTGGGGGCACTTGTTGAAAATTAGTTACAATAATTAAACTTTACATTATCCGATGATTATCTTAATTAACGGTATACCTCATTCAGCATCTTGACCAGTGTTGTCGCCAGACCACATCACGCAATCCCACTGGACTGCTACCACTGACCGACCGCTCTGCATGACGACCACTAGCGTACTGCACGCGACGACTACTGACAGAGTACTGCTCTCAACTAGACAGAGCTACAGACTCGCAACGACTGACTGACAGACTGAGAACCGCTCGCAACACTCGCGCGGTCAAGCGCATACTCTCTGGTCACAGATGCTACAATGCCTCGCCATCGCTGCTATGTTACATACGTGTTTCAACATGAGCGCATCAAAATTATTAAAAGTTGTGCTAATTCAAACCTTCTGTCTTAATAAATAAAACATATCAGACCATTTAAAAACATTTATGTAAAATAGAAAATATGGAACCAATTTACCTGTGTCCTAGTGTCAAACAGATGAAGCTTGCGCTATGGAACACATCTAACGAGAGAGGGCACTAGTGTAATGCGCGAGAATCTCGCGTAACGTAGGCGATGAAATGCATACTAGCGAAAACAACCAAAATGTTATAGTACAACGAAACCATCTGTCGTTATGAATAAAAACATACTAGTCGATTAACCACACATACACATCGAAAATCACAAACAGCGAACATCAAAAATACATAAAACCCAACAAGACAGGAAAAGCGCATTTCACCGGCATCAACAAGCAAGAAAACTAACTTCTAGTCAGCCAGACTATATTACATTAAGGCAAGGAGGGGTTTGAAACTGTTTAAAAAATTTTTGTTTCTGAGCTGCACCTGTTCATTAACAATCTTTTAGAGACAGATGCTTGAAAATCTCTAATTCTTCGAGCAAGTCCAGTTTGTAACCTCTATTAGCTTCATGAAGCAACTCTACGTCGTCCAGTTCACGTGGCGTATGCTGTAAGAGCCATAGGTGTTCGGCAAACGTGGAATTATGTACGTTTTCCCCATTTTTACCTAGCATGTGTTCTTTGTACCTTACTTTAATGGATCTACCTGTCTGTCCACTGTAATAGTTTGGGAAGTCGTTACAAGTAACTTTGTATACACCGGATTTTGGGCCAAGTTCTTTCCGTGCTTTAATAGTATGAATTACTCTTTGTTTCAGGCTATTATTTACGGAAAACGCAACTCTGTAACCGTATTGTTTCTGTAAAAGTCTTCTTATATGATACGTTCCCCCAAAATTTAATAAATCTTTATCCTGCAACTGTTTTGGCTGTCATCGTTTATCGTGAAGAATCTCAGCAGTTGCTGTTTCAGCCATGTCTTAAATATTTTTATGGTGTTGCGACTTTTTTTTCCGCCAGTGTAGTACTCACAAGGGGAGGCCGCCAATTGTGAAATTCAGATTCGATTCATACTGCGCATAATAAAAGCTCATGGCCAAAGGTGTAATGTGGCAAAGCACCAAGATGCACTTCTCAGCCGTTGTCGAGAAAATCGACAGTTAAAAGAAACTGTTGCGGTGAAATACTCTCTACGATTAACAATTTTCTACAGCGTTGTGGCGCAGCGGTAAGCGCTCGGGTTCGTAATATATATATATATATGTATGTATGTATACTATTAATGAATTGCTTATGCATGTTGGTGAAGGCGGATCGCTCTCCAATTGTACCGCCTCCATTTTTCCCTTTTTTTTTTAACAGGGTGTGCCAAAACTCACCCGTCCGCACTGATTTTCGACGATGTTATAAGTTGCGCTAGGGACCGCATCTACCTTCTTTCGAAGTTAGCAGGCCACTACGCTGTTATGCGGCGGCTCGTTTCGGCCCATTCAACATCTGGCCTTCAAGTGTAACGAGCGAGTAACGGAGTTTATATTTCATACCTGCCACAGCGAATTTGTGTTCGTGGGGTCTCTATTCTAATTCGAACGTTTGACTTACGCTATACGTATTCGTTTCGGAATATCGTTCCTACGTCTTCCGTTAACTATACGTGGATAACATTATGAAGATAATTAACAACATTTGTCAAATACAACTTTGTTTGCGGAAAACATAATGATGTTCGAAGTCGCCAGTTTTTCCACGACAAACGACTTTCAACAACTTATTATTTGCATAATTGTTGCAACTGATCGCCGAGAATTATATATATATATATATGAATTACAAAAAACAAATACTAAAAAAAAAATAAAGAAGGTTGCATGGCGCGAGATTCGATCCGGCGACCTTCGGATTACGAACCCGAGCGCTTACCGCTGCGCCACGACGCCGCAGAAAATTATTAATCGTAGAGAATATTTCACCGCAACGGTTTCTTTTAACTGTAGATTTTCTCGACAACGGCTGAGAAGTGCATCTTGGTGCTTTGCCACATTACACTTCTGGCCATGAGCTTTTATTATGCGCAGTACAATTGGCGGCCTCCCCTTGTCAGAAGGGAACCTCCCCATCGCACCCCCCTCAGATTTAGTTATAAGTTGGCACAGTGGATAGGCCTTGAAAAACTGAACACAGATCAATCGAGAGAACAGGAAGAAGTTGTGTGGAACTATGAAAGAAATAACCAAAATACACAAACTGAGTAGTCCATGCGCAAGATAGGCAACATCCAGGATAGTGTGAGCTCAGGAGCGCCGTGGTCCCGTGGTTAGCGGGAGCAGCTGCGGAACGAGAGGTCTGCCGCCACGGTAGCTCTGCGTGTTCGGTCAAAGAGCCGGTTGGCCTGTGTAATAAAAAAAACTGACTGGAAGGATCAACAAAACGAACTTGAACAAGATGTCTTGCGACGTCCGCAACGACCAAACACAACGATCAGTAACGAAAAAAAGGTGGTCTATGGTTCAAGTCTCCCCTCGAGTGAAAAGTTTAATTTATTTTATTTAATTTATGATTATCACATCAACAAGAGAACGTATATCGGGCAAGGTAGAAGAATCTTTTTACCTATTCGCTAAGTGTACAAGTTAGGTGGGTCGGCAACATATTCCTGTCATGTGACGCACATTCCGTCACCAGTGTCGTATAGAATACATCAGACGTGTTTTCCTGAGGAGGAATCGGTTGACCTATGACCTTGCGATCAAATGTTTTCCGTTCCCATTGGAGAGGCACGTCCTTTCGTCTACTAATCGCACGGTTTTGCGGTGCGGTCGCGAAACACAGACACTAAACTTATTACAGTGAACAGAGACGTCGATGAACGAACGGACGGATCAAAACTTTGCGAAAATAAAGAAAGTAAACTTTTCCCTCGAGGGAGGACTTGAACCAAGGACCTCTCGTTCCGCAGCTACTCACGCTAACTATGCGGCTTTTCGCGGATGATGCTGTAGTATACAGAGAAGTTGCAGCATCAGAAAATTGTAGCGAAATGCAGGAAGATCTGCAGCGGATAGGCACTTGGTGCAGGGAGTGGCAACTCTCCCTTAACACAGACAAATGTAATGTATTGCGAATACATAGAAAGAAGGATCCTTTATTGTATGATTATATGATAGCGGAACAAACACTGGTAGCAGTTACTTCTGCAAAATATCTAGGAGTATGCGTGCGGAACGACTTGAAGGGGAATGATCATATAAAATTAATTGTTGGTAAGGCGGGTACCAGGTTGAGATTCATTGGGAGAGTGCTTAGAAAATGTAGTCCATCAACAAAGGAGGTGGCGTGCAAAACACTCGTTCGACCTATACTTGAGTATTGCTCATCAGTGTGGGATCCGTACCAGATCGGTCTGACGGAGGAGATAGAGAAGATCGAAAGAAGAGCGACACGTTTCGTCACAGGGTTATTTGGTAACCGTGATAGCGTTACGGAGATGTTTAATAAACTCAAGTGGCAGAATCTGCAAGAGAGGCGCTCTGCATCGCGGTGTAGCTTGCTCGCCAGGTTTCGAGAGGGTGCGTTTCTGGATGAGGTATCGAATATATTGCTTCCCCCTACTTATACCTCCCGAGGAGATCACGAATGTAAAATTAGAGAGATTCGAGCGCGCACGGAGGCTTTCCGGCAGTCGTTCTTCCCGCGAACCATACGCGACTGGAACAGGAAAGGGAGGTAATGACAGTGGCACGTAAAGTGCCCTCCCCCACACACCGTTGGGTGGCTTGCGGAGTATAAATGTATATGTAGATGTAGACTACGGCGCTCCTGAGCTCAGGCTGTTCTTGATGTTGCCTATCTTGAGCATGGACTACTCAGTTTGTGTATTTTGCTTATTTCTTTCATAGTTCCACACAACTTCTTCCTGTTTTCTCGATTGATCTGTCTTCAGTTTTTCAAGGTCTATCCACTGTGCCAACTTATAACTAAATATGAGGGGGGTGCGATGGGGAGGTTGTCAGCTCTCTTCTGACGTGTGCCGTCCTTTTTGCTGTGTGGTGTAGACGAGTGACGACTGAGGCGAGCCGGTGCTGTCGTGTGTTGCAGATTCCGGCGGCTACGACCGCATGCCGGCGTGCGGGTGCCTGGAGGCGGGCTCGCCGCCGCTGGGGGCGGCGCATTCCGCCCCCACGGGGGGCGGCGGCTACACGCGGCTCAGGGGCGGCGCCTCCCCCGCCTCCAGCTGTGGCGACCTTCACTACGAGAAGGCAGACTGCGGGCACAGCGAGAAGGAGGTAGGTGCGCCGGCGCTGTAATCGCTGGCTCTCAAGTACGAGGCTCATTCAATGATTAAAGAGACAAACTGATCTGCAGAAAAAAACGTTTACCTTTACAAAACAATACTTTTTCCACTTTTCAACATAATCCCCTTGAACATTTATCCACTTGTTGCAACGGGCTCTTTTATTCCGGCTGCAAAGAACTCTTGATATTCATGTTTGAACCAACTCCCCCCATCCTCGTTGTCATGGAACGTCTTCACACGTTATGCCTCCTTTAGTGCATCAAACAAATGGAAAAAATCTAGGTGCTGAAACCGGACTGTAAGGGGGATAAGGCAGTACTTCCCAGCCCATTTTGTCGATTGTTTCACGGGTTAGTTGAGCAATATGAGGACGTGCGTTGTCTTGCTGGAGAATCACACCTCTCCTCTGAGATCCACGACGTCTCTCTCTCGAGGCTGGCAGCACCTTGTTTAAAAGCAAATCCGATTAGTATTGGCTGTTCACTGTACGCCGCTCTTCGAAATAATCCCAGAAGACCGTCAACATGACTTTTCCTGCTGCTGCTTGCGTTCTGATTTTTCCTTGATACATGAGTTGGTGTGCTTCCCCTCCATACTTTGTTCAAAAATGGTTCAAATGGCTCTGAGCACTATGGGACTTAACTGCTGTAGTCATCAGTCCCCTAGAACTTAGAACTACTTAAACCTAACTAACCTAAGGACATCACACACATCCATGCCCGAGGCAGGATGCGAACCTGCGACCGTAGCGGCCGCGCGGTTCCAGACTGTAGCGCCTAGAACCGCTCGACCACTCCGGCCGGCCATGCTTTGTCTTTTTGTTTCTGGCTCATACACTACTGGCCATTAAAATAGTTACACCACGAAGATGACGTGCTACAGACGCGAAATTTAACCGACAGGAAGAAGATGCTGTGATATGCAAATGATTAGCTTTTCAGAGCATTCACTCAAGGTTGGCGCCGGTGGCGACACCTACAACGTACTGGCAACAGGAAACTTTCCAACCGATTTCTCATACACAAACAGCAGTTGACCGGCGTTGCCTGGTGAAACGTTGTTGTGATGCCTCGTGTAAGGAGGAGAGATGCGTACCATCACGTTTCCGACTTTGAAAAAGGTCGGATTGTAGCCTATCGCGATTGGGGTTTATCGTATCGCGACATTGCTGCTCGCGTTGGTCGAGATCCAATGACTGTTAGCAGAATATGGAATCGGTGGGTTCAGGAGGGTAATACGGAACGCCGTGCTGGATCCCAACGGCCTCGTATCACTATCAGTCGAGATGACAGGCATCTTATCCGCACGGCTGTAACGGATGGTGCAGCCACGTCTCGAACCCTGAGTCAACAGATGGGGACGTTTGCAAGACAACAACCATCTGCACGAACAGTTCGACGACGTTTGCAGCAGCACGGACTATCAGCTCGGAGACCGTGGCTGCGGTTACCCTTGACGCTGCATCACAGACAGGAGCACCTGTGAGATGGTGTACTCGACGACGAACCTGGGTGCACGAATGGCAAAACGTCAATTTTTAGGATGAATCCAGGTTGTGTTTACAGCATCACGATGGTCGCATCCGTGTTTGGCGACATCGCGGTGATCGCACATCGGAAGCGTGTATTCGTCATCGCCATACTGGCGTATCACCCGGCGTGATGGTATGGGGTGCCATTGATTACACGTCTCGGTCACCTCTTGTTCGCATTGACGGTACTCTGAACAGTGGGCGTTGCATTTCAGATGCGTTACGACCCGTGGCTCTACCCTTCATTCTATCCCTGTAAAACCCTACATTTCAGCAGGATAATGCACGACCGCATGTTGCAGGTCCTGTACGGGCCTTTCTGGGTACAGAAAATGTTCCACTGCTGCCCTGGCCAGCACATTCTCCAGATCTCTCACTAATTGAAAACATCTGGTCAATGGTGGCCGAGCAACTGGCTCGTCACAATACGCCAGTCACTACTCTTGATGAACTGTGGTATCGTGTTGAAGCTGCATGGGCAGCTGTAACTGTACACGCCATCCAAGCTCTGTTTGACTCAATGCCCAGGCGTATCAAGGCCGTTATTACGGCCAGAGGTGGTTGTTCTGGTTACTGATTTCTCAGGATCTGTACACCCAAAGTGCGTGAAAATGTAATCACATGTCAGTTCTAGTATAGTATATTTGTCCAACGAATACCCGTTTATCGTCTGCATTTTCTTGGTGTAGCAATTTTAATGCCCAGTAGTGAACCCAAGTTTCGTCACAAGTTAAAATTTTGTTGACGAAGTGCTCCCCTTCTCTTTCATATCGTTCCTCTAGCTCTATGCACACTCTCAACCTTGTGTCCTTGTGTAGCCGCGTCTACTCCTTCTGGACCCACCTTGCACATGGTTTGCGTACTTCAGCTTGTTACAGATAGTGTTATGAACTGTACCAGTAGTACTAACTTGAACATTATCAACCATCATTTCCACAGCCACACGGCAGTCTGCGGTCGGCTATCAAGTGAGCGAGTTGAAACTGCAACTGGTCGGCCAGAACGGTGTTGGTCAGTCACTGAGCCGCGAGCATTTTTGAACAGCTCTATCCACTTGTAAATATTTGCACGATTCATACAACCTTCACCATAAACTGTAAATATTATGCAGTACATATTCACTGGTTTCTCGCGTTCAGCAAGTAAAAAACGAATAACAGAACGTTGTTCAACTAATTTGGACGTTTCAAGCGGACTCGCCATCTTGAAATGTATTTTTGAGTTTAGAAACAAAACAATGTTGATACATGAACTGATCAGGTACCATCCCACCGATGCCAACTTAAAGCCATAAAAGTACCAAACTTGCCCTACTAACAGTATTTTCCCCAGACCAATTTGTCTCTGTTGTTATTGAAAGAGCCTCGTAGAGGTCTGCCGTGCTGTGTATAATCCGTTCGTGATAAGAATAAGCCTGACGTAAACATTGCAGTATGTATTCTACCGCGTTTGCTGGAACCTCATGGGATTTCAGTTTCACGTGGCACTGCAGCCAAGCTGTGTCGAGTACTGTCAAGTACGGTAATAAGGAAAAGTTTCGAGCTGTGAGTTACGCGCACATCGACTTCTCGACAATACGGGACAACAGCTTTAGCGGCGCATTTGACTTGGGACGGCACTGGCCGGTCAGCTGTTACAGCTAGCCTGCACTGGCGTGGCCAGCTGCGGTAGAAAGAGACCGAGCAGAGGAGCAATACAGCTTCTAATGTCATTTAATTTTTAACCAGAATGAAATACTACTCTGCAAATCCTCTACAATACGCTCCTTAGACGACTAGACGAAAACCGCAACACGTTGTCGTTTTTAGCTAACGTACTACTGTAATTAAAAACAAGAACCATGAAAATTTCTCCATAAGCTGTGTATAACGTAAGCGAGTACTGAAAGATTTCACCGTATAGTTAAATATTGAAGCCACTGATGGTGTTACTTACATCAGTCGCCTGGTAATCTCTTAGTTCCTTCCTTATCCGATTCCTAGAAACGCATTTCAGTTCTGACAGTGTCACCTGCTCCGTTGATAGCGAGCGTATCAACAACAGAATCCACGAAGCCAAACAGGCGCAGCATTTTCTCTCCTTCTTTTACAGGGTGTTTCAAAAATGACCGGTATATTTGAAACGGCAATAAAAACTAAACGAGCAGCGATAGAAATACACCGTTTGTTGCAATATGCTTGGGACAACAGTACATTTTCAGGCAGACAAACTTTCGAAATTACAGTAGTTACAATTTTCAACAACAGATGGCGCTGCGGTCTGGGAAACTCTATAGTACGATATTTTCCACATATCCACCATGCGTAGCAATAATATGGCGTAGTGTCTGAATGAAATTACCCGAAACCTTTGACAACGTGTCTGGCGGAATGGCTTCACATGCAGATGAGATGTACTGCTTCAGCTGTTCAACTGTTTCTGGATTCTGGCGGTACACCTGGTCTTTCAAGTGTCCCCACAGAAAGAAGTCACAGGGGTTCATGTCTGGCGAATAGGGAGGCCAATCCACGCCGCCTCCTGTATGTTTCGGATAGCCCAAAGCAATCACACGATCATCGAAATATTCATTCAGGAAATTAAAGACGTCGGCCGTGCGATGTGGCCGGGCACCATCTTGCATAAACCACGAGGTGTTCGCAGTGTCGTCTAAGGCAGTTTGTACCGCCACAAATTCACGAAGAATGTCCAGATAGCGCGATGCAGTAATCGTTTCGGATCTGAAAAATGGGCCAATGATTCCTTTGGAAGAAATGGCGGCCCAGACCAGTACTTTTTGAGGATGCAGGGACGATGGGACTGCAACATGGGGCTTTTCGGTTCCCCATATGCGCCAGTTCTGTTTATTGACGAAGCCGTCCAGGTAAAAATAAGCTTCGTCAGTAAACCAAATGCTGCCCACATGCATATCGCCGTCATCAATCCTGTGCACTATATCGTTAGCGAATGTCTCTCGTGCAGCAACGGTAGCGGCGCTGAGGGGTTGCCGCGTTTGAATTTTGTATGGATAGAGGTGTAAACTCTGGCGCATGAGACGATACGTGGACGTTGGCGTCATTTGGTTCGCAGCTGCAACACGGCGAACGGAAACCCGAGGCCGCTGTCGGATCACCTGCTGCACTAGCTGCGCGTTGCCCTCTGTGGTTGCCGTACGCGGTCGCCCTACCTTTCCAGCACGTTCATCCGTCACGTTCCCAGTCCGTTGAAATTTTTCAAACAGATCCTTTATTGTATCGCTTTTCGGTCCTTTGGTTACATTAAACCTCCGTTGAAAACTTCGTCTTGTTGCAACAACACTGTGTTCTAGGCGGTGGAATTCCAACACCAGAAAAATCCTCTGTTCTAAGGAATAAACCATGTTGCCTACAGCACACTTGCACGTTGTGAACAGCACACGCTTACAGCAGAAAGACGACGTACAGAATGGCGCACCCACAGACTGCGTTGTCTTCTATATCTCTCACATCACTTGCAGCGCCATCTGTTGTTGAAAATTGTAACTACTGTAATTTCGAAAGTTTGTCCGCCTGAAAATGTACTGTTGTCCCAAGCATATTGCAACAAACGGTGTATTTCTATCGCTGCTCGTTTAGTTTTTATTGCCGTGTCAAATATACAGGTCATTTTTGAAACACCCTGTATGACGAGCCGTTGTATATCCGGCCAGCGTTCGGCAGTGACTTGTGAAAAAGCTGCGTGCGTTAAATAGTTCCGGTACGTCTGGCAGATTAACAATAGTCTTGTTACTTCTCGGGCCAAATCCCTCAGCTTGGCTCCAGATCGTATTGTAATTGTACAGCACCAAAGGTAAAAATGAAGCATTTGTATGATGTGTTCGATGCTGTGAAAATGGTTGTCTTTCACGTTTCGACGACACTTATCCACCTCTGTGGTATAAAACGGTAGACATAGTCCAAATAAAGAGGATTTGCTTTTTAATTTTTGCTCTAAAAATTAAGTTGTTATATTTTCTTCATTTAAGCATCTTTTATGAACAAGTCTTTCATAAGACATCAATAATTAAGAATTTATATTTGAAGTGGAAATAGGAATTTCGCGTCCAATATGTAATTAGAAACAAGAAGACGTGCATTATTCATGAAAAAATGGTGATGAGTTTTATAATTACGAGATATAGATATTTCAAACTAAACGAGAAAAAAATGTTGAAATTACAATGAAATGAATACCCCTAACTGCGTACAGGCGTTGATATAAGTCAACGGGGACAGTTGAAAATGTGTGCCCCGACCGGGACTCGAACCCGGGATCTGCTGCTTACATGGCAGACGCTCTATCCATCTTTGTTGTGCGTTTTTGTTCGTTGGGTTTGGTCGCTGCGGACGTTACGTGACATCCGTTGAAGTTCGTTTGTTGATCCTTCCACTAAGTTTTTTATTTCTGAGGCCAACCGGCTCTCTAACCGAACACGCTGGACTACAGTGCCGGCTAGCGACTGCAGGGACTTATATCTGGCACGCCTCCCGTGAGACCCACATTCCCAACTTATTGTCCCGCACTATATTCATAGCACCCCTGACTATCATACTCATTACTCGCGGCTTTACTGCCGATCCACGTAAGAGTTCGGGCACCCTTTGTGCAACCGCACAGAAGAAGATGGTCAAATGGCCGGTGAGCTGTAACTATGTATATATGAAGATGGTGTCTGCTCTTTCGGACCATCTTCATATTAAAAGAAAAATGATACTAAGCAGATTTGAACCAGCGCACGAAGAACCGCAATTCGTTTAAATTCCATTATGCTACCGACTGCGCTACGCGTTCAATATGTGTTTGGTGTTTATATAAACAATATACACGGGAAAATGTCAAAGCCGATTATCTCCGTCAATGTAAGACAAACATCAAGGCCTATTTCTCGGCACTTTCTAACCGTGTCCCACTCGGGCATTTCACTACGGAATTGAAAGCAGCGTCCGCCATTTTCTTACTGCGTATTAACAGCGCGACAATCAGAGCACAACAATGGAGAGACTGTGAATGTACACGATTTTTGAAATTAAATCTGCTTTGCTGAAGCGTGATTAAGTAAAACGGCGATGGCTGTTAACGGATAGGAATATCATAAAGCTTCGCCGGCCGTAGTCGCCGAGCGGTTCTAGGCGCTACAGTCCGGAACTGCGCGACCGCTACGGTCACAGGTTGGAATCCTGCCTCGGGCATGGATGTGTGTGATGTCCTTAGGTTAGTTTAAGTAGTTCTAAGTTCTAGGGGACTGATGACCTCAGAAGTTAAGTCCCATAGTGCTTAGAGCCATTTGAACCATAAAGCTTCATTTAACGTAACATAGTAATAATATGTCTAATACATACGTAGGACCTACTTCCAAGAGCGTAACAAACAATGCCTGAGTATGTGTGCAACGGCTTCTGAGCAATCATCGCGTTTGTGTTTGTTCACATCAGGTTTATCCTTATGGTGAACGGATTATAGCTCTCGTTCGTCCTGTGACTTGTGCCTGTCTTCTACTAAGCTCGCTTTTCCCCGTGTCAATTCAGATCCGTAGCTAATGACTCTGCCTAGTGATTTTGCCCGGAAATTCAGCCCTGAAAGAACAATAACAGTCCGATACTGCCAATGTGCATCGGAAGTTAGTGGGGGTGGAGAAAAATATGGAAAGGCCAAAACGCACCTTAACCGTACTCGTTCCATTTTTAAACTCTCCTGACTTGAGGATGAGGGACACTTCTTAATTTTATAGGCACTCTGAGATTTCTGGGCCTCATATTTGACTGTAAGCTTACACGGTTGGCACACTTTAAGGACCTGAAAAAACAGTCCCTTCAGGGGGGGGGGAAAACCACATTGGAAGGGTGTTTGACACTGATTTTTTGGGATTTTTTTGGGGTGGGAAGAATTAATTAGTATTTAATCAAATTTTGACAACATTTCAACCATATTTTGAACAGTTTTTTTTAGTAATTTCAGCCAAAAGTAACAGAGTTACGCTGTGATGTCCGCTGAAGGTTGTGAGTATAGTTCTCCAATTGCGAGCACTGTAGCCATTCCGATTTTCATCTGAAATCGAAAAGGTTTTGATTTTACATTAAGAACTTATTTTCTAACAACATGAAGATCAATGCAGGTGAAAATAATGAAAATTAAAAATTTTGCAGGCCTTGGAACACTTTACTTCGATTTTCACAATTTTTTTCTCTAATTATGCAAAGAGAAATACCCTTAAAATCCAGATACATCTCACAAGTTGGTTCATATAATTCGTAATTTTATACAGAATCATAATGACCGGTTCTATAATTTTTGAGTCAGACAGTACGCAAATGTGAAAAAAGTAATGTCGAGATAAACGCGTTTGAAAAATAAGTTCTCGGAAACTAGAAATTCAAAGAAGTTGACAATAATGTAAATTGCTTACCGATTAATCTGCGATTCCTTCTTCCTCCTCATCGTTTTGCGCTTGCAGCAGTGCTTTCCGAGCTTTCTGTCCTTCCTTCGATTCCAATGAGCTACGTCGATTCTGCCGACTCACACGCTGGTTATGCGTGACTGAAGGATTGCGTGCCTACTTACAATTCCTGCATCCTTCATGACTGGCAGAAGGGATGAATTTCCTTCATTGAATAAGCCCGCTGCTAAATACGATGCCAATTTAACGACTTTTAGTCCAGAGTGCAAATGTTTAGCAGCTAATCGCCAAATAGTGCAAGTAAAACTTTCGTTCGCATTTTGTGTGTGACTAGCTAAACATCTCTCCAGTTATACATCCCTTGATAAATCTTCATTTGGAAGAATCTGCCGCACAGGATTAGCCGAGCGGTCTCGGGGGCTGCAGTCATGGACTGCGCGGCTGGTCCCAGCGGAGGTTCGAGTCCTCCCTCGGGCACGGGTGTGTGTGTTTGTCCTTAGGATAATTTAGGTCAAGTAGTGTGTAAGCTTAGGGACTGATGACCTTAGCAGTTAAATCCCATAAGATTTCACACACATTTGAACATTTATTTTTGAAGAATCTGCACTCGGTTCTATGCTCATAAAATCTAAACGAGTGCGAATTTCGCTTTGAAATTTTGACAGCGTTTTCTTGGATAATTAAGCCAACGATTGATGCACTAAAAAATCGGATTTTTTTAACTTCCTAATGTGCTCCCCCCACCCCCATTAAGGCTCTACGTATTTTAAAATCTCTTAGCCACAGTATATGGAGGAGATTACAGGACTTGTCAGCTCCGGTTTCAACAGGACATTTCTGCGATCTCGGCTGGATTATGGATGCACGGTCTAAGAAATCACCTTTTTGTGAACCCTCGTCGCCAGTTTTGTGAAGGTCTCATAGCTACTGCTGTGGAGGCCGAGTTGCCACTGTTATTACGGTAGGCCGAGTTTCTGACTTCGTGGAACGGCTTCGGGTGCAGTACGCCGCTAACAAGGGGAGGCCGCCGATTGTGCAGATTCGATTCATACTGCGCATAATAAAACCTCATGGCCAGAGGTGTAATGTGGCAAAGCACCAAGATGCACTTCTCAACCGTTGTCGAGAAAATCGACAGCTAAAAGAAACCGTTGCGGTGAAATACTCTCTATGATTTATACTATATAAATATATTTTTTTTCCCGGCAGTCAGTTTGCAACAGTTATGCATATAATAAGTTGTTGAAAGTCGTTTGTCGTGGAAAAACTGGCGACTTCGAACATGATAATGTTTTCCGCAAACGAAGTTGTATTTCACAAATGTTATTAATTGTCTTCATAATGTTTACACGTGTAGTTAACGGAAGACGTAGAAACGATATTCCGAAACGAATACGTATAGCGTAAGTCAAACGTTCGAATTAGAGTAGAGGCCCCACGATATATATATATATATATTTGAATTACAAAAAACAAATACTAAAAAAAAGAAGTTGCATGGCGCGAGATCGATCCGGCGACCTTCGGATTACGAACCCGAGCGCTTGTCGCTGCGCCACGACGCTGTAAGAAATTATAAATCGTAGAGAGTATTTCACCGCAACGGTTTCTTGTAACTGTCGATTTTCTCGACAACGGTTGAGAAGTGCATCTTCGTGCTTTGCCACATTGCACCTCTGGCCATGAGCTTTTATTATGCGCAGTATGAATCGAATCTGAATTTCACAATTGGCGGCCTCCCCTTGTAAGACAATTTCTGCCTGCCACCACTACATAGCTATGCCCCAGGGTCAGGTAAGAGGATAGGAGAACGAAGGTTCTACAAAACTCCAAGATACTAGTAACAAAGTCACAGAAACGAGTTAAAAAGGTTTTCTTACACTATGTGATCAAAAGTAATTGGACACCTGGCTGACAATGACTTACGTGGCGCCCTCCATCGGTAATGCTGGAATTCAATATGGTGTTGGCCGACCCTTAGCCTTGATGACAGCTTCCACTCTCTCAGGCATACGTTCAGTCAGCTGCTGGAAGGTTTCTTGGGGAATGGCAGCCCATTCTTCACGGTGTGCTGCACTGAGGAGAGGTATCGATGTCGGTCGGTGAGGCCTGGCACGAAGTCGGCGTTCCAAAACATCCCAAAGATGTTCTACAGGATTCCGGTCAGGACTCTGTGCAGGCCAGTCCATCACAGGGATGTTATTGTCGTGTAACCACTCCACCACGGGCCGGGCATTATGAACAGATGCTCGGTCGGGTAGAAAGATGCAATCGCCATCCATGAATTGCACTTCAAGAGTGGGAAGCAAGAAGGTGATTAAAACATCAAAGTAGGCCTGTGTCGTGATAGTGCCACTCAACAAGGGGTGCAAGCCCCCCTTCGTGGAAATCACGACCACACCATTACACCACCGCCTCCGAATTTTGCTGTTGTCATTACACACGCTGGCAGATGACGTTCACCGGGCATTCGCCATACCCACACCCTGCCATCGGATCGCCACATTGTGTACCTTGATTCGTCACTCCAGACGACGTTTTTCCAGTGTTCAATGGTCCAATGTTTACGCTCCTTACACCGAGCGAGGCGTCGTTTGGCACTTACTGGCGTGATGTGTGGCTTATGAGCAGCCGCTCGACCATGAAATCCAAGTTTTCTCACCTCCCCTCCTAACTGTCACAGTACTTGCAGTGGATCCTGATGGAGTTTGGAATTCCTGTGTGACGGTCTGGATAGATGTCTGCCTATTACACATTACGAACCTCTTCAACTGTCGGCGGTCTCTGTCAGTCAACAGACGAGGTCGGCCTGTACGCTTTTGTGCTGTACGTTTCCACTCCACTATCACGTCGGAAACAGTGGACCTAGGGACGTTTAGGAGTGTGGAAATCTTGCGTACAGATGCATGACACAATGAACACCCAATCACTTGATGACGTTCGAAGTCCGTGAGTTCCGCGGACCGCCCCATTCTGCTCTCTCTCGATGTCTAATCACTACTGAGGTCGCTGATATGGAGTACCTGGCGGTAGGTGGCAGCACAATGTACCTAATGTGAAGAACATATGTTTTTGGTGGTGTCCGGTTACTTTTGATCACATAGTGTAATTTGTGTGTGTGTGTGTGTGTGTGTGTTTTAGAGTGAATCCCGAAGGAATTTATGGTGCACCTAAAGTGCTAC
Organism: Schistocerca serialis cubense; assembly: GCF_023864345.2. NCBI lineage: Eukaryota > Metazoa > Arthropoda > Insecta > Orthoptera > Acrididae > Schistocerca > Schistocerca serialis. The sequence continues at coordinate 116,644,756 of NC_064648.1, forward strand.
TCACAACTCCCCATAACTCCTCAAAACTCTCAGAAAAGAAGTTAACTACCACCAGTTAGGGTAGACACTTCTTACAAAACATGCTTCCCCTGCATTACTGCTCTCCATTGCGGCACGTGCTTGACCTGGAGACTGCAATCCCATTTAAAACGAAACAAGTTCAGATGTGTGCAGTATACTTACTGTTGATGACTCACTTTGCTGCGGGACTGATGACCTTAGAAGTTAAGTCCCATAGTGCTCAGAACCATTTGAACCAATTGAACCACTTTGCTGCTGCACTCCTTACCTTTGAAATGGCATAAATTGGGCAACTTGAGCCTGTTAATGCTTTGTTTCTAACCGGGCTAATGAATAATAATACTTTGTACAACCTTATGTAGTTACTACTGTGTCTTGGTGTCAGTTAATTCATTTATCTGTTTCGATGCTCCGGCCGGTGTGGCCGAGCGTTTCTAGGCGCTACAGTCTGGAACCGCGCGACCACTACGGTCGCAGGTTCGAATCCTGCCTCGGGCATGGATGTGTGTGATGTCCTTAGGTTAGCTAGGTTTAAGTAGTTCTAAGTTCTAGGCGACTGATGACCTCAGATGTTAAGTCCCATAGTGCTGAGTGCCATTTGAACCATCTGTTTCGATGCGAGCAATGACGCAATTGCTGGACTACGGCAGGTATTATCTCTAAATTGGAGAAGACATTTTCTTGAGATATTTGTCATAATTTTATTTATCTTCGAAGAAAGATTAAGGAAAGGCAAACCTACGTTTCTAGCATTTGTAGACTTAGAGAAAGCTTTTGACTGTTGACTGGAATACTCTGTTTAAAATTCTGAAGGTGGCAGGGGTAAAATACAGGGAGCGAAAGGCTATTTACAATTCGTACAGAAACCAGATGGCAGTTATAAGAGTCGAGGGACATGAAAAGGAAGCAGTGTTTGGGAAGGGAGTGAGACAGGGTTGTAGCCTCTCTCCGATGCTATTCAATCTGTATATTGAGCAAGCAGTAAAGGAAACAAAAGAAAAGTTCGGAGTTGGAATTAAAATCCATGGAGAAGAAATAAAAACTTTGAGGTTCGCCGATGACATTGTAATTCTGTCAGAGACAACAAAGGACCTGGAAGAGCAGTTGAACGGAATGGACAGTGTCTTGAAAGGAGGGTATAAGATGAACATCAACAAAAGCAAAACGAGGATAATGGAATGTAGTCGAATTAAGTTGGGCGATCCTGAGGGAATTAGATTAGGAAACGAGACACTCAAAGTACTAAAGGAGTTTTGCTATTTGGGGAGCAAAATAACTGATGATGGTCGAAGTAGAGAGGATATAAAATGTAGACTGGCAATGGCAAGGAAAGCGTTTCTGAAGAAGAGAAATTTGTTAACGTCGAGTATTGATTTAAGTGTCAGGAAGTCGTTTCTGAAAGTATTTGTATGGAGTGCAGCCAAGTATGGAAGTGAAACGTGGACGATAAATAGTTTTGACAAGAAGAGGATAGAAACTTTCGAAATGTGGTGCTACAGAAGAATGCTAAATATTAGATGTGTAGTTCATATAACTAATGAGGAGGTATTGAATAGAATTGGGGAGAAGAGGAGTTTGTGGCACAAGTTGACTAGAAGAAGGGGCCGGTTGGTAGGACATATTCTGAGGCATCAATGTAGTACTGGAGGGCAGCGTGGAGGGTAAAAATCGTAGAGGGAGACCAAGAGATGAATACACTAAGCAGATTCAGAAGGATGTACGCTGCAGAACGTTCTGGGAGATGAAGAAGCTTGCACAGGATAGAGTAGCATGGAGGGCTGCATCAAACCAGTCTCAGGACTGAAGACCACAACAACAACAACAACAACATGTATGTGACAAAGCACAACGTGTGTATAGTGGGTGAACCTTGTGAGGAAGCTGTATCCTCCACATATTAATGCTACTAATTGGGAAAAAGAAGCTACTGATAACTTATATGATCAGTATTAGAATCTTACAAAAAGGTGACAATGGTAATGGTCATTTGAAAACAATTTGGTTTTGTGACTGAAACAGAACCAGTCGTTGGGTTCTTACCCTTCGGGGAATTTCATTTTACCCCTCAGGGGATAATTACCCCCAGGCTGGGAACCACTGTGCTAGCTAAACCGGTGGCAGCACTTTAGGACTCACGAGTCGCTCCCCATCAGCACTTGATGTTGCACGATCTCATCACTGGCAGCCCACTCGGGCAGCTTTACAGTGGTTGAAACGTGCCTCATGGTGTTGTTACTCGGGCGACATCCAGTGAATGGACCACGTTAGAGGTCACTGAACTCCGTTGACTGGCCCATTCTGCAGTCACTGCATTTCAGTAGAGACTCCTCACCTTCTGTTACAGTGGTGGGTCCATTTCTCGTGACACCTAGTGCTCAGTTCCGGATTACACAGTTCAAACGGTACTTGTTTGCTCCCCATGTCTCCTGCGTACAGTTTCTTCTCCTAACTTACCTAAATTCGCATCCCCACTTTCTCTTCAGTACTTGCGTTCTGACACGTTCTTCCTTGTTTCTCTCTCCCATTCCCGTTTAACCATCTGTAGCTTCTGTGGCCTAGTGCCTGTATTTACCTGGCTGTAAATTTTCTTCATTGTTCTGCTTTTGCCTTCTAGGCGCTCAGTCCGGAACCGCGCGACTGCTACGGTTGCAGGTTCGAATCCTGCCTCGGGCATGAATGTCTGTGATGTCCTTACGTTAGTTAGGTTTAAGTAGTTCTAAGTTCTAGGGGACTGATGACCACAGATGTCAAGTCCCATAGTGCTCAGAGCCATTTGAACCATTTTTTTCTGCTTTTGCCGGCCGCTGTGGTCGAGCGGTTCTAGGCGCTTCAGTCCGGAACCGCGCTGCTGCTACGGTCGCAGGTTCGAATCCTGCCTCGGGCAGGGATGTGTGTGATGTCCTTAGGTTAGTCGGGTTTAAGTAGTTCTAAGTTCTAGGGGACTGATGACCTCAGATGTTAAGTCCTGTAGAGCTCAGAGCCATTTGAACCATTTTTTGTTCTGCTTTTCACAGACAAATATTAACAGATCCTGTCTGCTATAGCAATTTCTGTCTTTACAGTTTGTGCGATAACTACAAGAGCAGTTCAGAAAGTAAGGTCCGATCGGGCGCGAAGTGGAAATCACTGTGAAAATCGGATGAAGCTTTTGCACGTACATGTTGGGCATTATCTACATCTACATAATTACTCTGCATTTGACATTAAAGTGCTTGGCAGAGGGTTCATCGAACCACAATCATACTATGTCTCTACCATTCCACTCCCGAACAGCGCGCAGGAAAAACAAACACCTAAACCTTTCTGTTCGAGTTCTGATTTCTCTCATTTTATTTTGATGATCATTCCTACCTATGTAGGTGGGGCTCAACAAAATATTTTCGCATTCGGAAGAGAAAGTTAGTGACTGAAACTTCGTAAATAGATCTCGCCGCGACGAAAAACGTCTTTGCTTTAATGACTTCCATCCCAACTCGCGTATCATATCTGCCACACTCTCTCCCCTACTACGTGATAATACAAAACGAGCTGCCCTTTTTTGCACCCTTCCGATATCCTCCGTCAATTCCACCTGGTAAGGATCCCACACCGCGCAGCAATATTCTAACAGAGGACGAACGAGTGTAGTGTAAGCTGTCTCTTTAGTGGACTTGTTGCATCTTCTAAGTGTCCTGCCAATGAAACGCAACCTTTGGCTCGCCTTCCCCACAATATTATCTATGTGGTCTTTCCAACTGAAGTTGTTCGTAATTTTAACACCCGGGTACTTAGTTGAATTGACAGCCTCGAGAATTCTACCATTTATCGAGTAATCGAATTCCAACGGATTTCTTTTGGAACTCGTGTGCATCACCTCACACTTTTCGTTATTTAGCGTCAACTGCTACCTGCCACACCATACAGCAATCTTTTCTAAATCACTTTGCAACTGATACTGGTCTTCGGATGACCTTACTAGACGGTAAATTACAGCATCATCAGCGAACAACCTAAGGGAACTGCTCAGATTGTCACCCAGGTCATTTATATACACTCCTGGAAATTGAAATAAGAACACCGTGAATTCATTGTCCCAGGAAGGGGAAACTTTATTGACACATTCCTGGGGTCAGATACATCACATGATCACACTGACAGAACCACAGGCACATAGACACAGGCAACAGAGCATGCACAATGTCGGCACTAGTACAGTGTATATCCACCTTTCGCAGCAATGCAGGCTGCTATTCTCCCATGGAGACGATCGTAGAGATGCTGGATGTAGTCCTGTGGAACGGCTTGCCATGCCATTTCCACCTGGCGCCTCTGTTGGACCAGCGTTCGTGCTGGACGTGCAGACCGCGTGAGACGACGCTTCATCCAGTCCCAAACATGCTCAATGGGGGACAGATTCGGAGATCTTGCTGGCCAGGGTAGTTGACTTACACCTTCTAGAGCACGTTGGGTGGCACGGGATACATGCGGACGTGCATTGTCCTGTTGGAACAGCAAGTTCCCTTGCCGGTCTAGGAATGGTAGAACGATGGGTTCGATGACGGTTTGGATGTACCGTGCACTATTCAGTGTCCCCTCGACGATCACCAGTGGTGTACGGCCAGTGTAGGAGATCGCTCCCCACACCATGATGCCGGGTGTTGGCCCTGTGTGCCTCGGTCGTATGCAGTCCTGATTGTGGCGCTCACCTGCACGGCGCCAAACACGCATACGACCATCATTGGCACCAAGGCAGAAGCGACTCTCATCGCTGAAGACGACACGGCTCCATTCGTCCCTCCATTCACGCCTGTCGCGACACCACTGGAGGCGAGCTGCACGATGTTGGGGCGTGAGCGGAAGACGGCCTAACGGTGTGCGGGACCGTAGCCCAGCTTCATGGAGACGGTTGCGAATGGTCCTCGCCGATACCCCAGGAGCAACAGTGTCCCTAATTTGCTGGGAAGTGGCGGTGCGGTCCCCTACGGCACTGCGTAGGATCCTACGGTCTTGGCGTGCATCCGTGCGTCGCTGCGGTCCGGTCCCAGGTCGACGGGCACGTGCACCTTCCGCCGACCACTGGCGACAACATCGATGTACTGTGGAGACCTCACGCCCCACGTGTTGAGCAATTCGGCGGTACGTCCACCCGGCCTCCCGCATGCCCACTATATGCCCTCGCTCAAAGTCCGTCAACTGCACATACGGTTCACGTCCACGCTGTCGCGGCATGCTACCAGTGTTAAAGACTGCGATGGAGCTCCGTATGCCACGGCAAACTGGCTGACACTGACGGCGGCGGTGCACAAATGCTGCGCAGCTAGCGCCATTCGACGGCCAACACCGCGGTTCCTGGTGTGTCCGCTGTGCCGTGCGTGTGATCATTGCTTGTACAGCCCTCTCGCAGTGTCCGGAGCAAGTATGGTGGGTCTGACACACCGGTGTCAATGTGTTATTTTTTCCATTTCCAGGAGTGTAGATCAGCAACAGCAGAGGTCCCAGGACGCTTCCCTGGGGAATACCTGATATCACTTTTACTCTATTACTACGAACTGCGACCTTCCTGACAGGACATCACGAATCCAGTCGCACAACTGAGACGATACCCCATAGGCCCGCAGCTTGATTAGAAGTCGCTTGTGAGGAATGGTGCCAAAAGCTTTCCGGAAATCTAGAAATACGAAATCAACTTGTGATCCCCTGTCGATAGCGCCCATTACTTTGTGCGAATAAAGAGCTAGCTGCGTTGCACAAGAACGATGTTTTCTGAAACCATGCTGATTACGTATCAATAGATCTCTAGTATGCTGGTCGACTGCGTCAAGTCTCTCTTCTCAATTCTGAGCGCACAGTGAGCCAGTAAAGATGTCTCCCGCCAAGTATGACGGCTGGCTGAGAGATTTCGCCCGATTTCATGCAACCCACATAACGTAGTTGTCATGCGTTTCTTTCTTCGTGTCAGTTGTCGGCCGCACTTTGCAGGGGCAATTTAGACGCTCCTGCAGCGTTTTCGTTGGGAAGTGTTTAATCACCCACAACACAGCCTGTAAGTGGCTCAGCGTGAGTTTCATCTCTGTTCACATGCCTCTGAGGACGAGCTGAGGACGAGTTTTGAGAAGTGGCCCAGAGCACAGGCGGTCGCCTTCTGTGACGAGAATATTAGAAAGTTGCTATGACAAATGTCTAAGTCGGAGCAGGGATTACGTAGAGAAGTAGCGGGAAAGTGTAGCTACCTCTTGCAAATAAAACATTTTTTATTTTTTTATTGGTTTCTGTATCGTCACCGATCTGACTTTACTTTCCAAACAGCCCTGGTATTTCTTACTATGGAATATCACCGTAAATGTCAGACATCTCATAACATGTCATAATGAATGTAATGGAAAGTATGAAGAATGTGTGTTCAAATGGCTCTGAGTACTATGGGACTTAACATCTATGGTCATCAGGCCTCTAGAACTTAGAACTACTTAAACCTAACTAACCTAAGGGCAGCACACAACACCCAGTCATCGAAGAATGTATGTTAAAATAGTGCAGCCACACTTATGGGGCTGATCTTGCCACACACACACACACATATATATATATATATATATATATATATATATATATATATATATATATATATACTGGGTGATCAGAAAGTCAGTATAAATTTGAAAACTGAATAACTCACGGAATAATGTAGATAGAGAGGTACAAACTGACACTCATGCTTGGAATGACATGGGGTTTTATTAGAACAAAAAAAAAAAAAAATACGAAAGTTCAAAAAATGTCCGACAGATGGCGCTTCATCTGATCAGAATAGCAATCATTAGCATAACAAAGTAAGACAAAGCAAAGCAAAGATGATGTTCTTTACAGGAAATGCTCAATATGTCCACCATAATTCCTGAGCAATAGCTGTAGTCGAGGAATAATGTTGTGAACAGCACTGTAAAGCACGTCCGGAGTTATGGTGAAGCATTGGCGTCGGATGTTGTCTTTCAGCATCCCTAGAGATGTCACTCGATCACGATACACTGACGACTTACAGGCCAAGCATGACGAAAGTGGAGGCTGAGCACACGATCATCACCAAACGACGCGCGCAAGAGATCTTTCACGCGTCTGATAATACAGCTTCACTAAAAGCTCCTTTTCAGGTAACGTCAGCATGCTGCGACTGCTGGCGCATCTGATTCTCTCTCTCATTACACGATTGTCATGCACAGTCAGTGATGTTTTGCTGTCCAGCGCCATCTGTCGGACATTTTGTGAACTTTGTTTTTTTTGGTTGTTATAAAACCTCATGTTATTCCAAACATGTGTGTCAATTTTTACCTCTCTATCTACATTATTCCGTGGTTTATTAAGTTTTCAAATTTATACTGACTTTTTGATCAACCTAGTACATAACATTGTTAACCGTTTCAAACTTGCATTTTTCTGGAGGAAGGAAAATTTTTCTTAGGTGAATTTTTCTGAGGTGAATTTTTAATGGTTTTAGATGCAAGATTTACACAAAATGATGCACCTGTTTTCAAAACGTACTTTTTGCACTTGGCTTCATTTTATGGACTAAAATAACAAATTGCGAAATACTCTCTAGAGTAATAAATAGTCAAATGCTAATTCAATAATTGTCTTGAAAAATAACTACAACAATATTCAGTTATACAGTGGAATATAGCAAACCAACCACATCCGTGTATTTTGGCTGTCACGAATTGCAGAGCACTGCTGCGTTGACTTGCTAATATTTTCACAGTGATGCCCAACAGTTGGCAGCATCTGCGCGTGACGAAAAGGCTGAACATTCACAAATATACAGGGTTTTACAAAATGGTACGGCCAAACTTTCAGGAAACATTCCTCACACACAAATAAAGAAAATAAGTTATGTGGACATGTGGCCGGAAACGCTTGCTTTCCATGTTAGAGCTCATTTTATTACTTCTCTTCAAACCACATTAATCATGGAATGGAAACACACAGCAACAGAACGTACCAGTGTGACTTGAAACACTTTGTTACAGGAAATGTTCAAAATGTCCTCCGTTAGCGAGGATACATGCATCCACCCTCCGTCGCATGGAATCCCTGATGCGCTGATGTAGCCCTGGAGAATGGCGTATTGTATCACAGCCGTCCACAATACGAGCACCAAGAGTCTCTACATTTGGTACCGGGGTTGCGTGGAGAAGAGCTTTCAAATGCCCCCATAAATGAAAGTCAAGAGGGTTGAGGTCAGGAGAGCGTGGAGGCCACGGAATTGGTCCGCCTCTACCAATCCATCGGTCACCGAATCTGTTGTTTGAGAAGCGTACGAACACTTCGACTGAAATGTGCAGGAGCTCCATCGTGCATGAACCACATGTTGTGTCGTACTTGTAAAGGTACGTGTTCTAGCAGAACAGGTAGAGTATCCCGTATGAAATCATGATAACGTGCTCCATTGAGCGTAGGTGGACGACGAAACTAAAATGAGCTCTAACATGGAAATTTAGCGTTTCCGGACACATGTCCACATATTTTTTCTTTATTTGTGTGTGAGGAATGTTTCCTGAAAGTTTGGCCGGACCTTTTTGTAACACCCTGTATAACTCAGGTTTCCATTGGGAAAAAAAATACTTTTCTTGCAACTGAAGCACAGTAAAAGTTAATGTTTACGACTGCAGCCAGTGGGTGTGAGAGCTTTAACATATAGTGCAGTTTGGCGGGCCCCTTGGCAGCAAACACTGCTACCGCATTTCACCCGACGTGTCCTGCTTTACTTACCCACCTTGTTGCCCAGTGTATTTTTTTGAAGCTTACTAGGGCGCCTGTCACAAACAAGTCTTCAGATTTCGACGCCCTCATGCAAATCAGTTCCTCGAACTCGAGTGAAACTTTCTTGTCGCACAGGTCGCCATCGCTGCAACTGTCAGTTAGGCCCGTGATTGATCATCGGGACGTTGCTCAGGTATCCTACGGGGGCTGTTCAATAAAGAATGATCATAATTTTTTTTGGACAACATACCTTTACTCCTCCTCATAATTTTGATGGTCCTTCTCAAACTAGTCTCTCACGAATGCGACACACTTGTCCCAGCGTTTCTGCCGGTCTTCAAATACATGCTGGAAACCATTTTTTGAGAGTTCCTTCAATATCGCCGCTGCAGTCTTCACCAAAGCTTCTGATGATTGATAATGCGTCCCACGAAGCCGTTTCTTCGTGTTAGGGAGTAGAAAAAAGACACATGGGGCCAAATCAAGACTATAGGAAGGTGTGGGATGCACTTCACGTTGGAATGGCTCTGACCACTATGGGACTTAACATCTGAGGTCATCAGTCCCTTAGAACTACTTAAACCTAACTAACCTAAGGACATCACACACATCCATGTCCGAGGCAGGATCCGAACCTGCGACCATAGCGGTCGCGCGGTTACAGACTGTAGCGCCTAGAACCGCTTTTTTTTAATCTCATTTTTTGTTCGTTTTTGTTCGCTGTTTCTGCTCGGGGCGGACGTCGCAAGACAGCCGTTTCAGTTCGTCGTTGATCCACTAACTCAGTTTTTTTATTAGAGAGGGCAGCTAACCCTCTGACCGAACACGCTGAGTTACCGTGCCGGCTTTTTTTGTACATTTCATTTTTCTCTATATTGTTCGTTGAATTTGTTCGGCGCGGACGTCCGATGACACTTGTTTAGGTTTTTCGTTGATCCGTTCACTCAGTCTTTGTATTACAGAGGGTAGCTAAACCCTCTGACCGAGCACGCTGAGCTAGCGTGCTGGCAAAACCGCTCGGCTACCCTGGCCGGCACTTCACATTGATTTTTCGAAGATAGTCAGCAAAAACATTGGCAATATGCGGCCGCGCACTATCGTGGTGCAGCATCCAGCAAGTTCAATCGTCCAATGTTTACGCTCCTTATACCAAGCGAGGCGTCGTTTGGCATTTACCAGCGTGATATGTGGCTTATGAGCACCGCCCGACCATGAAATCCAAGTTTTCTCACCTCCCGCCTATCTGTCATAGTACTTGCAGCGGATCCTGATGCAATTTGGAATTCCTGTGTGATGTTCTGGGTAGGTGTCTGGCTTTTACACATTACGACCCTCTTCAACTGTGGGTGGTCTCTGTCAGTCAACAGACGAGGTCGGCCTGTACGCTTTTGTGCTGTACGTGTCCCTTCACGTTTCCACTTCACTATCACATCGGAAACAGTGAACCTAGGGATGTTTAGGAGTGTTGAACTCTCGCGTACAGACGTATGACACAAGTGACACCCAATCACCTGAGCATGTTTGAAGTCCGTGAGTTCCGCGGAGCGACTCATTGTGCTCTCCCACGATGTCTAATGACTACTGACTTGCCGGCCGGTGTGGCTGAGCGGTTCTAGGGCCTTCAGTCTGGAACTGCGCAACCGCTACGGTCGCAGGTTCGAATCCTGCCTCGGGCATGGATGTGTGTGATATCCTTAGGTTAGTTAGGTTTAAGTAGTTCTAAGTTCTAGGGGACTGATGACCTCAGATGTTAAGTCCCATAGTGCTCAGAGCCATTTGAACCATTTTGACTACTGAAGTCGCTGATATGGAGTACCTGGCAGTAGGTGAGACCATAACGCAGATAATATGAAAAAGTATGTTTCTGTGGGTGTCCGGATACTTTTGGTCACATGTTGTTGTTGTTGTTGTGGTCTTCAGTCCTGAGACTGGTTTGATGCAGCTCTCCATGCTACTCTATCCTGTGCAAGCTTCTTCATCTCCCAGTACCTACTGCAACCTACATCCTTCTGAATCTGCTTAGTGTATTCATCTCTTGGTCTCCCCCTATGATTTTTACCCTCCACGCTGCCCTCCAATACTAAATTGGTGATCCCTTGATGCCTCAGAACATGTCCTACCAACCAATCCCTTCTTCTGGTCAAGTTGTGCCACAAACTTCTCTTCTCCCCAATCCTATTCAATACTTCCTCATTAATTATGTGATTTACCCATCTAATCTTCAGCATTCTTCTGTAGCACCACATTTCAAAAGCTTCTATTCTCTTCTTGTCCAAACTATTTACCGTCCATGTTTCACTTCCATACATGGCTACACTCCATACAAATACTTTCAGAAATAACTTCCTGACACTTAAATCTATACTCGATGTTAACAAATTTCTCTTATTCAGAAACGCTTTCCTTGCCATTGCCAGTCTACATTTTATATCCTTTCTACTTCGACCATCATCAGTTATTTTGCTCCCCAAATAGCAAAACTCGTTTACTACTTAAAGTGTCTCATTTCCTAATCTAATACCCTCAGCATCACCCGACTTAACTCGACTACATTCCATTATCCTCGTTTTGCTTTTGTTGATGTTCATCTTATATCCTCCCTTCAAGACACCATCCCTTCCGTTCAACTGCTCTTCCAAGTCCTTTGCTGTCTCTGACAGAATTACAACGTCATCGGCGAACCTCAAAGTTTTTATTTCTTCTCCATGGATTTTAATACCTACTCCAAATTTTTCTTTTGTTTCCTTTACTGCTTGCTCAATATACAGACTGAATAACATCGGGGAGAGGCTACAACCCTGTCTTACTCCCTTCCCAACCACTGCTTCCCTTTCATGTCCCTCAACTCTTATAACTGCCATCTGGTTTCTGTACAAGTTGTAAATAGCCTTTCGCTCCCTGTATTTTACCCCTGCCACCTTTAGAATTTGAAAGAGAGTATTCCAGTCAACATTGTCAAAAGCTTTCTCTAAGTCCACAAATGCTTGAAACGTAGGTTTGCCTTTCCTTAATCTTTCTTCTAAGATAAGTCGTAAGGTCTTGCCTCACGTGTTCCAGTATTTCTACGGAATCCAAACTGATCTTCCCCGAGGTTGGCTTCTACTAGTTTTTCCATTCGTCTGTAAAGAATTCGTGTTAGTACTTTACAGCTGTGGCTTATTAAACTGATTGTTCGGTAATTTTCACGTCTGTCAACACCTGCTTTCTTTGGGATTGGAATTGTTATATTCTTCTTCAAGTCTGAGGGTATTTCGCCTGTTTCATACATCTTGCTCACCAGATGGTAGAGTTTTGTCAGGACTGGCTCTCCCAAGGCCGTCAGTAGTTCCAATGGAATGTTGTCTACTCCGGGGGCCTTGTTTCGACTCAGGTCCTTCAGTGCTCTGTCAAACTCTTCACGCAGTATCGTATCTCCCATTTCATCTTCATCTACATCCTCTTCCATTTCCATAATATTGTCCTCAAGTGCATCGCCCTTGTATAGACCCTCTATATACTCCTTCCACCTTTCTGCTTTCCCTTCTTTGCTTAGAACTGGGTTTCCATCTGAGCTCTTGATGTTCATACATGTGGCTCTCTTATCTCCAAAGGGCTCTCTAATTTTCCTGTAGGCAGTATCTATCTTACCCCTAGTGAGATAGGCCTCTACATCCTTACATTTGTCCTCTAGCCATCCCTGCTTAGCCATTTTGCACTTCCTGTCGATCTCATTTTTGAGACGTTTGTATTCCTTTTTGCCTGCTTCATTTACTGCATTTTTATATTTTTTCCTTTCATCAATTAAATTCAATATTTCTTCTGTTACCCAAGGATTTCTACTAACCCTCTTCTTTTTACCTACTTGATCGTCTGCTGCCTTCACTACTGCATCCCTCAGAGCTACCCATTCTTCTTCTACTGTATTTCTTTCCCCCATTCCTTTCAATTGTTCCCTTATGCTCTCCCTGAAACTCTGTACAACCTCTGGTTCTTTCAGTTTATCCAGGTCCCATCTCCCTAAATTCCCACCTTTTTGCAGTTTCTTCAGTTTTAATCTACAGGTCATAACCAATAGATTGTGGTCAGAGTCCACATCTGCCCCTGGAAATGTCTTACAATTTAAAACCTGGTTCCTAAATCTCTGTCTTACCATTATATATTCTATCTTATACTTTTTAGTATCTCCAGGGTTCTTCCATGTATTTTGGTCACATACTGTACAAAATTGTTCAGGGAAATTCAGGAATGAAAAAATACAAGTGACTGAGGAATGAAGTAAACAGGTACAACAGGGAAGCTAAGACGAATTGGCTGCATTATAAATATGAAGAAATCGAAAAAGAAATTATTGTCGGAAGGATTGACTTAGAATATAGGAGAGTCAAAACAAGCTTCGGTGAAATTAAAAGCAAGGCTCGTAACATTAAAACTGAAGCGGGAATTCCAATTTTAAATGCAGCGGAGAGAGCGCGAATAGGTGGAGAGAGTACATTGCTAAGGCCTGTATGAGAGGAAAGCTTTGTCTGATAGAACAAGAAACAGGAGTCGATTAAAAAGAGACAGGGGATTGAGTACTCGAACCAGAATTTAAGAGAGCTTTGGACCACTTAAATCAAATAAGACAGAAGGTATGGATAACATTCCATCAGAACTTCTAGAATCATTGCGGAAGTGGTAACAAAACGACTATTCACGCTGGTATATAGAATGTATGAGTCTGACGAAATACCAGTTCACCTTCGGAAAAATATCATCCACACAGTTCCGAAGACTGCAAAAGCAGACAAATGGGAGAATTAATGCGCCATCAGCTTAACAGCTAATGCATCCAAGTTGCTGACAAGAATAATATAGAGAGGGATGGAAAAGAAAATTTTTGATGTGTTAGGTGACGATCAGTTTGGCTTTAGGAAAAGTGAAGGCACCAGAGAGAGAATTCTGACGTTGCGTTTGATAATGGAAGCAAGACTGAACAAAAATGAAGACACGTTGATAGGATATGTCGACCTGGAAAAAGCGTTCGACAATGTAAAATGGTGCAAGTTGTTCGAAATTGAGAAAAGTAGGGCTAAGCTATAGGGAGAGACGGGTAATATACAATATGTACAAGAATCAAGAGGGAACAACAAGAGTGGTTGACCAAGGGCGAAGCGTTCGGATTGAATGGATGTATAGCTCAGTGCTTACATGTTTCGTTTATACATCTTGCCACACATGCACAACTCCACACTGCTGCAGACAAACAATAAATATCCACCATGATGATGAATCACTAGGCGGTTCGAAACCGGTAACGGCCTAATAAAAATTGAAGAACAAAACAAAAGGCGACTGGTTGCAGTACATGTAGGATACCTCTCTTCATCACAGTCGCAGTGATCCTCATCCATATTAGGCAAAATTCCCCCCCCCCACCCCAAAAAAAGTATCACAGAACCTGAATGAGATTTTCACTCTGCAGCGGAGTGTGCGCTGATATGAAACTTCCTACCAGATTAAAACTGTGTACCGGACCGAGATTCGAACTTTTTTTTTGTAACCATATATATTTATTTGAATATATTAACAACGATACATTTAAAAAAAAAAGACATTTTATTCTATTAATGTATTATATTCCTAGTGTTGGTTAATATTACTGTCATTTTATATGTTTTCGTTTTTATATTTTTCTTTTTCGTTTTTCTCTTATTGTTGTTCCTTAAACCCTTTTACATGGCCATTTGTCGTCTTTTTTTAGGGGGGGGGGGGGGAGGGGCAGACATTGCAGGACAGGAATAACAGTTTATATTTGGCATCGATGCATTGATTTTGAGTTTATGTTTCTGTATGTGATGCCACAGGCACATTGTGTATTCTGGTTTGATCTCTTCCTCTAGTTACACTGTTAAGTGGGACAGCATGAGGGAAACGTCACCATGATAGGTGGAGCAGAAGTGGAAGAAACGTTTTTTTTTACATATACTACAGAATATACCTAAATTGAAGAAGAGAGAAAATTTTGTTATATTACATAAGAGAAGCAGAAAGGATAGTGTGAGTAATCAATAGAATTTTATAGGCACAAAGTAAAGGAAATCATTTTAAAAAAAATCTAGTAATAATAATGAGTAGTTGGCACTTTCCACTAAGTAATGCTTGTTTCCTATTCAGTATAGTACAAATAATGGAAGAAAAGTTAATTAAAAAAAACTGGTAGTCCTACTGTGCATACTTTTGACACTGTTTCGGCTGCGAGCATGACAGATGTTTGGTGAGAAGCACTTTGTATCGAACTCGCGACCTTTGCCTTTCGCGGGCAAGTGCTCTACCAACTGAGCTACCCAAGCACAACTCACGCCCCCTCCCCACAGCTGCCAGTACGTAGAGCGCTTGCCCGCAAAAGGCAAAGGTCCCGAGATTGAGTCTCGATCCGGCAAACAGTTTTAATCTGCGAAGAATTTTCATATCAGAGCACACTCCGCTGCAGAGTGAAAATCACATTCTGGAAACATCCCCCAGGCTGTGGCTATGCCATGTCTCCGCAATATCCTTTCTTTCAGGAGTGCAAGTTCTGCATTGTTCGCAGGAGAGCTTCTGTAAAGTTTGGAAGGTAGGAAACGAGGTACTGGCAGAAGTAAAGCTGTGAGGAGGGGGCGTGGGTCGTGCTTGGGTAGCTCGGTTGGTAGAGCACTTGCCCGCGAAAGGCAAAGGTCCCGAGTTCGAATCTCGGTCCGGCAAACAGTTTTAGTCTGCCAGGAAGTTTCATCACAGAACCTCTTAGCGCCAGCTGTATCAAAAATGGTTCAAATGGCTCTGAGCACAATGGGACTTAACTGCTGTGGCATCAGTCCCCTAGAACTTAGAACTACTTAAACCTAACTAACCTAAGGACATCACACACATCCATGCCCGAGGCAGGATTCGAACCTGCGACCGTAGCGGTCCCGCGGTTCCAGACTGTAGCGACAAGAACCGCTCGGCCACGCCGGCCGGCGCCAACTGTATCAGTGGTCCTGATTAGGCCGTTGGTGCATTCAGCGCATTGCATCGTTTGTAAATGATGATACATCGCGATTCGTCTGAGCACATTACACCCTTTGCAGCCAGTTGCTGTACAGTTCCTGTGTTGGTTTGGCCCGCTGGAGAGGTGCACTTTTGTGAGCCACTGGGAGCAATGGACTTCTGTCAGGCTCTCGACTCGAAATGTCGAATCCGTGCAGTTCCCTTCCCAGTGTTTTCTCGCAACTGGTGGGGGGTGTACCTACATTCATTGACTGCAGCGATTCCTGTCGACTGTTGCTGGTTCATTGAACCTTCTGCCAGGCACTTTATTGTGAATAGCAGAGTAATCACGTAGACGTAGACGATTGTCCCTGAGAAATCGTGATAGTCGTCTCTGTTCTCCCTGTCGGTTAGCGTGTTTTTACGGCCGCTGTGTTGCCTGACTGCTGGTGGTACACCGTCCCTTGTAGACACCACGTACAGTCCTGCTTGATGCACCACCAAATCTGGAAACTTCATCCATGTATCCATGTTGCGGCCACGTGCACGTACCAACACGACAGCTCTTTTCTGACAAGGCTTCACACTGTCCCACCACTCTACGGTGATTTGGTGCATCCGACCGTCACACACACACACACACACACACACACACACACACACACACACCAAGAAATGACGTGTGAGGAGTGGAAGGTGACGTAACCATTTTTTTTTTTCCCAATATGGATCGCTCCGCGCCCACACCGACGTGGTAACCAACTCAAGAGATCTACCCCGTATTTGTTAGTTACCAATCTTGGACTCCATGGGAGTGGAGCCGTGATATTATCTATGCGGACTCCATGGGTGTGGGGCCGTGATATTACCCGTACGTCTAGGTAGGATTACCCGCTCACACGGTCGCATGGATATAGTGGACGAAAAGCGAAAGAAGGGTAGCGGTTTAAAGGGCAGAGGCAAAAAAAGTTCCAAGGCAACCGCCTCGGGGAAAAAACCTCTGGGATAGTCTGGTCAGGTAGTAAGAGCTGTAGGGTTTTTTGCTATGAACTATGGAAGGGTAGGGAAGTGATTAGTTTTGGGTATCGTTCAATCCTCGGTACCTCTATAATGGCTTAAGTCGTCGTTAAGAGGGTCAGTCCTTCCGAAGAGGAGTGCTGGTGAGGTGGGCACAGGCGAAGTCTTCTGGGCCAGCTGCAGCGTCTGTACCTACAACAAATACGATTGTTGTACATTGAAGCGCCGAAGAAACTGGTATCGGCTTGCGTGTTCAAATACAGATATAAGTGAACAGGCGGAATACGACGCTGCCGTCGGCAACGCCTATGTAAGACAACAAGTGTCTGGTGCAGTTGTTAGATCGGTTAGTGCCGCTACAATGACAGGTTATCAAGATTTAAGTGAGTCTGAACGAGGTGATATAGTGTGTGTGTGTGAAATCTTATGGGACTTAACTGCTAAGGTCATCAGTCCCTAAGCTTACACACTACTTAACCTAAATTATCCTAAGGACCAACACACACATCCATGCCCGAGGGAGGACTCGAATCTCCGCCGGGACCAGCCGCACAGTCCATGACTGCAGCTTGTTGTTATAGTCAGCGCACAAGCGATGGGACACGGGATCTCCGAGGTAGCGATGAAGTGTGGAATTTCCCGTGCGACCATTTCACTAGTGTACCGTGAATATCAGAAATCCGGTGAAACATCAAATCTCCGGCGTCGCTGCGGCCGGAAAAATATCTTGCACGAACGGGAGCAACGACGACTGAAGAGAATCGTTCGAGGCGACAGAAGGCATCCACAAATTGCTGCAGATTTCAAACCTGGGCCATCAAATACAGATTATTAGGACACAAGCAACGTAGTTATTAGGACACAAGCAACATATGGATCAGAGTGACTAACATTGAATAAGAAAGGCGAATTAAGAGAACTAGAAAAAACAGAGAAAAATACTAAGAAAAATTCTAGGTCCTGAGGAAAAGAAGGAAAATAGGTGGATGAAAAGGAGGAATGAAGACTTGTACAAAAATACAGAAAAGATCACAGATACAATGAGGAAGAGACGGCTAAAATTTTATGGACATTTAAAAAGAATGGAAGAAACAGGGACTAAAAAGAAAATTTTTAATTACAAGCTGAAAAATCTGTAGCATGGATAGAAGCAGTAAAGAAAGACGCCAACAAAATAGATGTTACAGGAATCACTTCAGGCTACTGATAGAAAACGCAAACTATGAAGAGGATGAGCGAAAATTTCGACCCAAGAGAGTGTGGACAGATGAGCAGAGACGAGCAGTTGGCGACAAAATGAAGAAGTAGCGGGAAGAACGGGAGAAAAAGAAACGCCGTAGCTGTCCAAATTCATATATATATCTCCGAAAGAACAGATACCATCTTATGAAACACGTATGTAACATAGCAGCGATGGCGAGGCATTGTAGCATCTGTGACCAGAGAGTATGCGCTTGACCGCGCGAGTGTTGCGAGCAGTCTCAGTCTGTCAGTCAGTCGTTGCGAGTCTGTAGCTCTGTCTAGTTGAGGCCAGTACTCTGTCAGTAGTCGTCGCGTGCAGTACGCCAGTAGTCGTCATGCAGAGCGGTCGGTCAGTGGTAGCAGCCCAGTGCGGTTGTGTGATGTAGTCTGTCGGCATTCTGGTCAAGAGGCTGAATGAGGTATACTTTTAATTAAGGTAATCATCAGATAATGTAAAGTTTATTTATTGTAATTAATTTCCAACAAGTGCCCCAATAATAATTTTGATTTCAAAAGCAATTTTACAAAAATTTTTTTTTATTTTTTTAATTGAACTAACGATTTCGTCCCACTTCCCTTAAAGAAAAGTTTCAGAAAAAAAAGAATACTATTATTTGCAATGCAGTTCCTCCAAGCCGTGCGCAAGAATAAGAGCAGAAATTTGACTAGCAGTTACAATGAGGTAAGACTTGAATTCTGATTTGCACAGGGCCAAAGACCGATATTTCGGTTTAATTGAATCATTATTATCACTGAGATTTTTTTTATCACTGAATCGACTTTAACTTTTTTGTGAAGAACTTATACTTGAGTCAGATCGCGATTCTCACTTTTATTGTCATTAAATTTAATTGCTAGGGAGGGTACGTTTGGCTCCTATTCATTTATTGTTTCTGTCTTTAAAATTTCAGTGGAGAGGTTACACTTAGCGCAATGTCCATTAGCATTTCTATATAATATCACCTTTTAAAATTTTTGTGGGGAGGTTACACTTAATACAGGGTTATTACAAATGATTGAAGCGATTTCACTGCTCTACAATAACTTTATTATTTGAGATATTTTCACAATGCTTTGCACACACATACAAAAACTCAAAAAGTTTTTTTAGGCATTCACAAATGTTCCATATGTGCCCCTTTAGTGATTCGGCAGACATCAAGCCGATAATCAAGTTCCTCCCACACTCGGCGCAGCATGTCCCCATCAATGAGTTCGAAAGCATCGTTGATGCGAACTCGCAGTTCTGACACGTTTCTTGGTAGAGGAGGTTTAAACACTGAATCTTTCACATAACCCCACAGAAATAAATCGCACGGGGTTAAGTCGGGAGAGCGTGGAGGCCATGACATGTGATCTCCACCACGACCCATCCATCGGTTTTCCAAACTCCTGTTTAAGAAATGCCGAACATCATGATGGAAGTGCGGTGGAGCACCATCCTGTTGAAAGATGAAGTCGGCGCTGTCGGTCTCCAGTTGTGGCACGAGCCAATTTTCCAGCATGTCCAGATACACGTGTCCTGTAACGTTTTTTTCGCAGAAGAAAAAGGGGCCGTAAACTTTAAACCGTGAGATTGCACAAAACACGTTAACTTTTGGTGAATTGCGAATTTGCTGCACGAATGCGTGAGGATTCTCTACCGCCCAGATTCGCACATTGTGTCTGTTCACTTCGCTATTAAGAAAAAATGTTGCTTCATCACTGAAAACAAGTTTCGCACTGGACGTATCCTCTTCCACGAGCTGTTGCAACCGCGCCGAAAATTCAAAGCGTTTGACTTTGTCATCGTGTGTCAGGGCTTGTAGCAATTGTCAACGGTAAGGCTTCTGCTTTAGCCTTTTCCGTAAGATTTTCCAAACCGTCGGCTGTGGTACGTTTAGCTCCCTGCTTGCTTTATTCGTCGACTTCCGCGGGCTACGCGCGAAACTTGCCCGCACGCGTTCAACCGTTTCTTCGCTCACTGCAGGCCGACCCGTTGATTTCCCCTTACAGAGGCATCCAGAAGCTTTAAACTGCGCATACCATCGCCGAATGGAGTTAGCAGTTGGTGGATCTTTGTTGAACTTCGTCCTGAAGTGTCGTTGCACTGTTATGACTGACTGATGTGAGTGCATTTCAAGCACGACATACGCTTCCTCGGCTCCTGTCGCCATTTTGTCTCACTGCGCTCTCGAGCGCTCTGGCGGCAGAAACCTGAAGTGCGGCTTCAGCCGAACAAAACTTTATGAGTTTTTCTACGTATCTGTAGTGTGTCGTGACCATATGTCAATGAATGGAGCTACAGTGAATTTATGAAATCGCTTCAATCATTTGTAATAGCCCTGTATATATTAGTGTTAGTAGTTCTTTTTAAGACCACTTACGTTAGTAAACCTCAACGTGTGCTCCCTCGGTAGCTCGGAGAATGTCGGGGCGGTATTCCAGTTCCTGGCAGGTGTTTCGTAACGTGTGTTCTGTCACAGTACCCACAAGCATGTTGTATGCTAGCCTTCAGTTCATCGACGTCAGCAACTGGTGTGACGAAGACTCTGTCCTTGATACAGCCCCAGAACAGTCAAGGGGCTTAATGTCTCGAGAGGGTCAAGCTTGCGAACCATTCATCGAAACTTCATCGATATGGGCTTCTGGAGCCGAAACCCCACTCGTGTACCCTTGATGACTGCACGTCTCGCCTGGGACCGCCAACACCGACATTGGACTGTTGATGCGTGGTCTCGTTTCAAATTGCATCGAGAGGCTGTACGTATACGGGTATGGAGACAACCTGATGAATCCACAGACCCTGCATGTCAGCAGGGGACTGTTCAAGCCGGTAGAGGCTCTGTAATGGTGCGGGGCGTGTGCAGTTGGAGTGATATGGGACCCCTGATACGTCTAGATACGACTCTGACAGGTGACACGTACGTAAGTCTGACCACCTGCATCTATTCGTGTCCACTGTGCGTTCCGACGGACTTAGAGAATTGCTGCAGGGCAATGCTATACCCCACATGTGTAGAATTGCTAAAGAATGTGCCGAGCGGTTCTAGGCGCTTCAGTCTGGAGCCGCGCGACCGCTACGGTCGCAGGTTCGAATCCTGCCTCGGGCACGGATGTGTGTGATGTCCTTAGGTTAGTTAGGTTTAAGTAGTTCTAAGTTCTACGGGACTGATGACCTCAGATGTTAAGTCCCATAGTGCTCAGAGCCATTTGAGCCCATTTGCTAAAGAGTGGCTCTAGGAACACTTCCTCTGACCACCAAACTCCCCAGACATGAACATTATTGAGCATATCTGGGATGACTTGCAACGTGCTGTTCAGAACATATCTCCACCCCGTCGTACTTCACGGATTTATGGACAGCTCTGCAGGATTCATGGTGTCAGTTCCCTCCAGCACTCCTTCAGACATTAGTCGAGTCCACGCCACGTCGTGTTGCGGCAGTCTTGCGTACTCGCGGGGGCCCTACACGGCATTGTGCTGGTGTACCACTTTCTTTGGCTCTT
Source organism: Schistocerca serialis cubense (assembly GCF_023864345.2). Taxonomy (NCBI): domain Eukaryota; kingdom Metazoa; phylum Arthropoda; class Insecta; order Orthoptera; family Acrididae; genus Schistocerca; species Schistocerca serialis. Next base: position 116,666,220 of record NC_064648.1, read on the forward strand.
CGGCGTAGAAGTCATAAATCGATGACTGTGTAAGGTTTTCGGTTGCATTTGTTTGTGTTTAGTGTTCCCTGCTTGCCGGGTGGTCGGATAGTTTACACCTGGCGGTGCCAATTGTGCTTAGCTGCACGGATTCACCAGTATTTGTCATGTTTGTGTGTTGGTGTTAACCACAAGTGTTTAATTGTTCCTAACTAGTAGCGTTTTTGGGCGTCTGTGTTTCCACTTGCCGGTCGTTGTGCTCGAGCGGTTCTAGGCGCTTCAATCCGGAACCACGCGGCTGCTACGGTCGCAGGTTCGAATCCTGCCTCGGGCATGGATGTGTGTGATGTCCTTTGCTTTTACAGCGCGACACGCACGAGTCACGCGGGTGCAGCGCATATTGCGACGCGTACACCAAACTTCGCACGCGCCGGCTGGCGACTGAACCGAAGCGCGCGCAACCTGTTATCTTTCTCAAACGATTTTACAGAAACTATTCACCGAAAATATTTGATTTTTGCCTTACTTGTAGCGTTATATGCCAGCTTCGTGGCGAAGTGTCCATCATCTCGCTAATGACCATTCTTACTCTGATGTACACATTTTAGTAAGACACTACGCGAAACTCAAAGTTTGCAACGAAAATTAGGGGTCGCTGTGATTTTGCGTCTGGTGCGTATTACACCGTATGTTGCTGCGTATGAAATTCAGCTAACATGCTGAATTTTTGTTTAGACTTGGGAGGAGGTGTCTATCTGCCTCCGATCTCGAGAAAATGGATCCCATGTAGCGCGCTCACTTCCGATCTCACGCCCGCCACAATGAAATACTCGCAACATCTCTCGTATCTCCTAAACCGCTAGAGACATCGAAACGAAAGTTTGGCGAATGATAGCACACAAGGAGGAGAGTGTTTTGCCAATTATTAAACACACGGAACTTTCTTATCTATAGCGGTATATCTGTACTTATACTTCCCTATTTATTTATTTCACTCCAGTGACTGTAATTTTTAAGAGTTATCGACACCTAGCGAAATAAGAGTTTGCTAGCATCCAAATAAACATGAAATTTCTTCTTTTATGTTACTGCAAACCGACACTAAAAGGCTTTTCGTAAGCTGTTGAGCTCTGTGATTGCCAATTAGTTGTTTAATGACGCCCTACGTTTTCGGAATTCTGTCTCAATAGCTGCTGTGAGATCAGTTTGGTAAATTATATTGTGACAAAGGAGGTACAATTAAACCAGTCACCAAGAGAAATGTGGCCGTTACTCACAAACTTCTTCCAATGAGAAAAGGTTAACAGCTCACACAAAAATAGATTGCCAATTCTATTGGAATTTTGGTGGAATCTCCGTAACCCATCGTATTTTTAACACTGAGCGACTGGAATGGAAACTTTCCAAAGGATTTTATTCCTTCTCCTGATCTGAGCAATATTAAAATAATGACAAGCGTTCCTTCAGGCGGAATGATAGGCGCATGCCAGATACTAGTTACTCGCCTACGGCTTGCCAAACTGACAGTGTGTGATCGCGAATAAAATAGTCGTTATTGAGAAAAATAAACAATTGATCTGTCGCACAACGCAATGGTCATTGTGTTGTCAGCAGCGGAGGATAATGCGCGCGACAGGAATGCACAAGCTAGCGGTGTGTACCTTGGGAGATGGAGTTCCAAAAACATTGTCTTGAACGTACATCCGCAGTACAGTTCAACAAATTAAATATATCTAATCATAACACTCTTTTGGGATATTCCTACTTTCGTAATAATACGGACCACTTTCTTCATTTGTGCAGCCTGTTTTATTAATGCTGATAATGCGCATGCAACAATTGTAATGCTTTTTCTCATCACGGCGAACCAATTAAAACATTGTTATTTGTGACTGCTTTTCGACTGTTTCTAGCTTGCAGTGGAAATGTGATTTTCACATGCACGTAGTACAGTGTGTCTTATTACATTGTTACGTCCATATCCAAGTAATCACAGGGAGACTTCTATACTTCAGATCTTGGACGCTTTTTACCAGGAGCACAAAGGGATTATCCCTTTCCAAATTTTTGTATGATCCCGGCGGAGGTTCGAGTCCTCCCTCGGGCATGGGTGTGTGTGTTTGTCCTTAGGATGGTTTAGGTTTAGGTTAAGTAGTGTGTAAGCTTAGGGACTGATGACCTTAGCAGTTAAGTCCCATAAGATTTCACACACATTTGACCATTTTTGAACAAATTTTTATAACAGATCGTACAGATACGCCAGCATACTAGGCAGCGAGAAGATAACCTTGTTTTACTTTCCTGCCTTTCTTCTTAATGACATGATTTCATAATATTTCTTGCTTCCTTATTTACTACCCTCTGTCCCTTCTTGCGATCTGAAAACTTCGCGGAGGCATATGATACATTTCCAGTGGCCAATCACTTTTCAGTTACTGAAGTATGCATTTTTCTTGATAGAAGAAAAACAAACCAGAACTATACTGATATAAAGAACAGAAAAGTATGATGTACTAACGAAGAAGGCCGGCCGCTGTGGCCGAGTGGTTCTAGGGCGCTTCAGTCCGGAAACGCGCTGCTGCTACGGTCGCAGGTTCGAATCCTGCCTCGGGCGTGGATGTGTGTGATGTCCTTAGGTTAGTTAGGTTTAAGTAGTTCTAAGGTCTAGGGGACTGATGACCTCAGATGTTAAGTCCCATAGTGCTCAGAGCCATATGAACCATATGAACCGATGTGAGCATATGGCTGGGCTACTTTTACGCTCCCCGTCTCACCCCTCCCGTAGTGCTGGCGTGATGCGAGAAACTGTGCCTCAACCACAACGCCGCGCGACCTGGCGCAGGCACGTGTCGCGTCCCAGTCGCGTCCCAGTCGCGTCGCGTCGCAGTTTCCGCGGTCCCATTTGACCTGTGAAGTTACAAAAACGCGTGCTGTGCTGCGTCGCACAACACACGCTTACTTGCGCCTAGCCTTAGGTTTAAGTAGTTCTAAATTCTAGAGGACTGATGACCTCAGATGTTAGGTCCCATAGTGCTCAGAGCTACACTGCTGGCCACCGTAAATGCAACACCCTGAAGGAAGCATCCGAATCAAGTGAAATTTACACCATGGCTTTGCAGCGATGAGATATGCAACTGATTAGAATTTCAGCGCAGACGCACATCACGCGCGCCTGTGGCGCCACCTCATAGCGCCATTTAAGGCTTGGCGATTTCGACGAGTGTACGTTCGGCACGTGTGTTTACCTTGTGGTTGTTTCACAAGATGATCAGTTATGCCTCGTAGACAACAGCGAACATCGTTTGATCGAGTATCCGAGTCTGACAGAGGAAGGACAGTGGCTTACCGAGATTGTGGATTATCATGCAGAGAAATCGCTAGTCGTGTTGGACGAAACGAAACAACTGTAATGCGGATATGTGACCGTTGGATGCTGGAGGGTACGACGGACCGACGTGGTCGATCGCATTCACCTCGGCGCACCACTGCACGTGCTGATAGGCAAATTGTGCGCACGGCAGTGACGGATCGCTCAGTGATATCCCGAACCGTAGCACAGCACATTGCGTCTGTAACGCATCATCCAGTGTCTGCGCGAACCATTCGACGCCGTTTACAGCAGAGTGGTCTGTCCGCAAGACGTCCATTGCTTCGTCTACCATTGACGCAGAACCACAGACGTCTCCGTCGCCAATGGTGTGATGATAGACGGATGTGGACGGCAGAATGGAGTGACGTTGTCTTTACTGACGAGGCACGCTTCTGTCTGCAGCACCACGATGGTCGGATTCGAGTGTGGAGACACCGTGGAGAGAGGATGCTGGACAGCTGCATTATGCACCGCCACACTGGTCTTGCACCGGGTATTATGGTGTGGGGCGGTATTGGATATTACTCTCGCACGCCTCTAGTACGCATTGCCGGTACTTTAAATAGCCGGCGCTACATATCCGAGGTGCTGGAGCCAGTTGTCCTTCCTTACCTTCAGGGCTCGGCCACAGCCATATTTCAACAGGATAATGCGCGACCACACGCGGCACGCATTGTCCAAAGGTTCTTCGTCAATAACACAGATTGAAGTGCTTCCCTGGCCGGCTCGCTCTCCGGATCTTTCGCCGATAGAAAACATGTGGTCCACGGTTGCTCAACGAGTGACCCAGATTACATCCCCAGCTGCCACACCAGATGATCTTTGGCAACGTGTGGAAGCTGCTTGGGCTGCTGTACCCCAAGAACACACCCAACGTCTCTTTGACTCAATGCCGAGACGTGTGGCAGCGGTGATCTCCAACAATGGCGGCTACTCTGGCTACTGATTCTGGCAGGAACCACATGTCACAGACGTCTGTGAACGTAATCATTTGATACTTGGTCAACATGTTATCTACAAAATAAATTTTGTTGTGCTACCTCTTGTCTTTCTTGGTGTTGCATTTACGGTGGCCAGCAGTGTATTTGAACCATTTTTGTTTCCGCTTATGGTTGTGCTCTTTTAAGCGGACGTGAGCAGTGTTTAGCCTGCCGAGCTTACGTGTACACGATATGGTGCAACAGATGGCCATAGAGATGTGCCGAGAGCCGGGACGAACTGTGGGCACAGCTATTTGGTCCTGCGTGGTGCGGAGCGGTACGGGCCGGGGCGCAGAACAATGGCGAGATAACCCCTGGCTGGTCGCGCTATCTGCTGGTGACGCAGGGCACGCCTTCTGGACTCTTCCCCCACACACAGCCGCAGGGTCACCTTCCAGCCTACTGTACATAGGCGGCAGCGGACATCTCCTCCAGACCTCAAGGGCGTGTTTCCACTAACAAGTAACGCCCGCAGGTAATGGGTTCGTGTGTTACTTCGTAGCCTTCGTCCAGAAGTTTAATATGAGGCGTGTTTTTTAAGTATGTACCGCTTTGAAATTAAAAAAAGACTTGCTAAGATATCTCAATAATTTTATTTTTGCATGAAAGCCTGTACCTTAATGTACGCACTGACGCCATTACAGTCTGATTCTTCCTTGTTTACGTTGTGTACTGACAAGGGAACCTCCCCATCGCACCCCCCTCTGGTTTAGTTATAAGTTGGCACAGTGGATAGGACTTGAAAAACTGAACACAGATCAATCGAGAAAACAGGAAGAAGTTGTGTGGAACTACGAAAAAAATTAGTAAAATATACAAACTGAGTAGTCCATGCGAAGATAGGCAACATCAAGGACACTGGGAGTCAAGCAGGGCCGTGGTCCCGTGGTTACCGAGAGTAGCTACGGAACGAGAGGTCCTAGGTTCAAGTCCTGCCTCGAGTGAAAAGTTTATTTTTTTATTTTGAGACAATTATCAAAGTTCAGGTACTGACACATAATCAACTTCGCTCTCCAAAATTCCAGGGCATGTTCAGATTTGCTTGGACATATGCAGGATCTGACGGTTTACAAACGGAAAAATTTGAAAACGTTAAAAACATCTGTTTTGACAAAGCATAGGGAAAACTGTGCGACTGTGAAACTGTTGCATTCATTTGTTGCAGTTTATGTGACAAACTCTTATGTTTTCATCACTTTTTTGGGAGTGATTATCACATCCACAAGAAAACCTAAATCGGGCAAGGTAGAAGAATCTTTTTACCCATTCGCCAAGTGTACATGTTAGGTGGGTCGACAACATATTCATGTCATGTGACGCACATGCCGTCACCAGTGTCGTACGGAATATATCAGACGTGTTTACCTGTGGAGGAATCGGTTGACCTATGACCTTGCGATCAAATGTTTTCGGTTCCAATTGGAGAGGCACGCCCTTTCGTCTACTAATCGCACGGTTTTGCGGTGCGGTCCCAAAACACGGACACTAAACTTATTACAGTGAACAGAGACGTCAGTGAACGAACGGGCAGATCATAACTTTGGGAAAATAATGAAAGTAAAATTTTCAGTCGAGGGTAGACTTGAACCAAGGACCTCGCGTTCTGCAGCTACTCACGCTAACCACGGGACCACGGCGCTCTTGAGCTCACGTTATCCTTGATGCAGCCTATCTTGTGCATGGACTACTCAGTTTGTATATTTTACTAATTTTTTTCACTGTTCCACACAACTTCTTCCTATTTTCTCGATTGATATGTGTTCAGTTTTTCAAGGCCTATCCACTGTGCCAACTTACAACTAAATCTGAGGGGGGTGCGGTGGGGAGATTCCCTTGTGAGTGTTTAGGATGCCTCCGATAATCGTGAGTCCCGCCGACTGTGAAGTACGGCCTGTTATAAGATTTCTTAGTGCTAAAGGCCTAAAAGCGATCCATATTCGTCGTGAGATCTGTGCAGTTTACGGAGAAAACATTATGAGTGACGGAATGGTAAGAAAGTGGGTGCGATCATTCAAAGATGGCCGTACAAATGTGCACGGTGAACAACGGAGTGGGCGTCCTTCGGTCGTTAATGTAAGTTTGGTGCAGGAAGTGGACAATAAGGTGGGAGAAAACAGACGCTTTACGATTTCCTCCTTGCGGGATGACTTTCCTAATGTTTCTCGTAGTGTTTTGTATGGCACGGTGACCGAGCACTCGAATTGCCGAAAATTGTGCGCAAGTTGGGCACCGAAAAAGTTCACGGATATGCAGAAAACCGTACGTTTAGAAAGTGCGTTGACTTTCCTTGAGCGGTACCACAACGCCGGTAATGATTTCTTAAGCCAAATTTTTACGGGTGATGAAACATGGGTGGCCTACGTCACACCACAATCAAAGCAACAGTCCGTGGAAGTTGAGCAAGGGCATCGTTTTGCAGCAAGACAATGCCCGTCTGCATGTGGCCAATCAGACCAAAGATCTCATCACATTTTTTCGATGGGAATCTCTAGATCATCCCCCGTACAGCCCCAATCTTGCGCCCAGTTACTACCATCTGTTCCTGCACTTGAAGAAACACCTGCGCGGTCAGCGTCTTCAAGACGATGACGAAGTCAAAACAGTGGCGATGCAGTGCAACTGCGCAGTTATCAGCCAACCTCTGTTCAGTCCAAGCTAGCCTCTTTCATGGTTCAAATGATTCTGAGCACTATGGGACTTGACATCGGAGGTCATCAGTCCCCTAGAACTTAGAACTACTTAAACCTAACTAACCTAAGGACATCACACACACCCATGCCCAACGCAGGATTCGAACCTGCGATCGTAGCGGTCGCGCGGTTCCAGACTGTAGCGCCTAGAACAGATACCATCTTCATATGTGTATATATATATACACTCCTGGAAATGGAAAAAAGAACACATTGACACCGGTGTGTCAGACCCACCATACTTGCTCCGGACACTGCGAGAGGGCTGTACAAGCAATGATCACACGCACGGCACAGCGGACACACCAGGAACCGCGGTGTTGGCCGTCGAATGGCGCTAGCTGCGCAGCATTTGTGCACCACCGCCGTCAGTGTCAGCCAGTTTGCCGTGGCATACGGAGCTCCATCGCAGTCTTTAACACTGGTAGCATGCCGCGACAGCGTGGACGTGAACCGTATGTGCAGTTGACGGACTTTGAGCGAGGGCGTATAGTGGGCATGCGGGAGGCCGGGTGGAAGTACCGCCGAATTGCTCAACACGTGGGGCGTGAGGTCTCCACAGTACATCGATGTTGTCGCCAGTGGTCAGCGGAAGGTGCACGTGCCCGTCGACCTGGGACCGGACCGCAGCGACGCACGGATGTACGCCAAGACCGTAGGATCGTACGCAGTGCCGTAGGGGACCGCACCGCCACTTCCCAGCAAATTAGGGACACTGTTGCTCCTGGGGTATCGGCGAGGACCATTCGCAACCGTCTCCATGAAGCTGGGCTACGGTCCCGCACACCGTTAGGCCGTCTTCCGCTCACGCCCCAACATCGTGCAGCCCGCCTCCAGTGGTGTCGCGACAGGCGTGAATGGAGGGACGAATGGAGACGTGTGATCGTCGAGGGGACACTGAATAGTGCACGGTACATCCAAACCGTCATCGAACCCATCGTTCTACCATTCCTAGACCGGCAAGGGAACTTGCTGTTCCAACAGGACAATGCACGTCCGCATGTATCCCGTGCCACCCAACGTGCTCTAGAAGGTGTAAGTCAACTACCCTGGCCAGCAAGATCTCCGGATCTGTCCCCCATTGAGCATGTTTGGGACTGGATGAAGCGTCGTCTCACGCGGTCTGCACGTCCAGCACGAACGCTGGTCCAACTGAGGCGCCAGGTGGAAATGGCATGGCAAGCCGTTCCACAGGACTACATCCAGCATCTCTACGATCGTCTCCATGGGAGAATAGCAGCCTGCATTGCTGCGAAAGGTGGATATACACTGTACTAGTGCCGACATTGTGCATGCTCTGTTGCCTGTGTCTATGTGCCTGTGGTTCTGTCAGTGTGATCATGTGATGTATCTGACCCCAGGAATGTGTCAATAAAGTTTCCCCTTCCTGGGACAATGAATTCACGGTGTTCTTATTTCAATTTCCAGGAGTATATATATATATATATATATATATATATATATATATATATATATATATAGTAGAGGGAAACATTCCACGTGGAAAAAAAATATATCTAAAAACAAAGATGATGTGACTTACCAAACGAATGTGCTAATAGGTCGATAGACACACAAACATACACACAACATTCAAGCTTTCGCAACCAACGGTTGCTTTATCAGGAAAGAGGGAAGGAGAGGGAAAGACGAAAGGATGTGGGTTTTAGGGAGAGGGTAAGGACTCATTCCAATCCCGGGTGCGGAAAGACTTACCTTAGGGGGAAAAAAGGACAGGTATACACTCGCACACACACCCATATCCAACCGCACATACACAGACACAAGCAGACATTTGTAAAGGCAAAGAGTTTCGGCACATCCTTCCCACATCCTTTCGTCTTTCCCTCTTTCTTGACGAAGCAACCGTTGGTTGCGAAAGCTTGAAATTTGTGTGTGTGTTTGTGTTTGTTTGTGTGTCTATCGACCTGCCAGCACTTTCAAAAATGGTTCAAATGGCTCTGAGCGCTAAGGGACTTAACAGCTATGGTCATCAGTCCCCTAGAACTTAGAAGTACTTAAACCTAACTAACCTAAGGACAGCACACAACACCCAGCCATCACGAGGCAGAGAAAATCCCTGACCCCGCCGGGAATGGAACCCGGGAACCCGGGCGTGGGAAGCGAGAACGCTAACGCACGACCACGAGATGCGGGCGCCAGCACTTTCGTTTTGTAAGTCACATCATCTTTATATATATATATATATATATATATATATATATATATATATATATATATATATATAGTTAAGGCTCACCGGCCATTTGACCATCTTCTTTGGTGCGGATGCACAAACAGTGCCCGAACTCTAACGGAAATCGGCAGGAAAGCCGCGAGTAATGAGTATAATGGGCAGGGGCATTATGAATATATAGTGTGGGACAATAAGTTGCGGGAGGCGTGCCAGAGATAAGACCGTGCAGTCGCACTATCCTCTATGTCCTCGGTGGCTCAGATGGAAGGAGCCGGCACTATAGCTCGGCGTGTTCGGGGTCAGCTACCCTCTGTAACAAAAAACTCAGTGAACAGATCAACGGAGAACCTAAATGGGTGTGTTCGGACGCCCGCCCCGAACAGATTCAACGAATAACATAGAACAAAATGAAATATAAAAATATTGATAGAGCGTCTGCCATGTAAGCAGGAGATCCCGGGTTCGAGTCCCGGTGGGGGCACACATTTTCAACTGTCCCCATTCACCTATATCAGCGCCTGTATAGAGCTAGGGGTATTCATTTCATTGTAATTTCATGGTAATACTAACCGATGTAGCAGCATCAAATGAAGATTATTATGTCAAACGGTTATTCTGAAAAAATTGTTATAATGAGGGCAAGACTTTGTGCTCAGCCTCTATATTTGACTGAAGATACACTGTTTTGGCCTTATTTCACAATTTTATTACTAATGTTATTGCACAACGTAGGTTTCGGGTTATAAGCCCATTTTCAGGTACGTTACAGATTCCCAAGGATGATAATAATAAATTTAAAATTCATTGAAAAGATTCCTACACTGACACTTTCATCCCGGCTTCCTCCCAACATCCTACAACCTACAAACTTGCAGCATTCCATCACTTGATCCACCGTCTCCTTTGTGTAACAACTTCAACCTCGTACAGTTTTGCGATGGCTTCCATATCAGCGAAGTTGCTAAATTTCAGGCACAATCTTTTATTAACCCTAAGTCCGTAACTAAACATTTCCGCACATACGTTTATATGTTTCTCTTTCGTTTTACTTGCACAATAACGTATTAAAATATTTGCATATCTTCGTGAACTACCCTGTATATGGTCTATGAATAAACCCACACAGCCGGAAAACCAACATGCAAAACAAAACGCTGCGAACATACGCAGCAACCTAATACTTCCCGAGGTGTTTAAATCAGAACACAAACTTCCGTAATTTTATTGCTGCATTTCGAATGGGCAAATAAATTAGAAATTTGTGGTTAGTCCCTATGGGACCAAACTGCTGAGGTCATCGGTCCCTAGGCTTAAACACTAATTAATCTAACTTAAACTAACTTACGCTAACGACAACAACACACACACCCATGCCCGAGGGAGGACTCGAACCTCCGACGGGGGTAACAGCGCGAACCGTGGCAAGGCGCCATAGACCAATCGGCTACCCCGCGTGGCAAATAAATTTCAGGAACTTGCTAAGGAGGCCGTGCTTATAAACCAGAGGGGCTGCCGCAGTCATTGCATTATTATTATTATTATTATTACTGAGAAAATAAGAAATGTTCGGGTGAAGAAATGGATGTTGTTGTTGTTGTTGTGGTCTTCAGTCCTGAGACTGGTTTGATGCAGCTCTCCATGCTACTCTATCCTGTGCAAGCTTCTTCATCTCCCAGTACTTACTGCAGCCTACATCCTTCTGAATCTGCTTAGTGTATTCATCTCTTGGTCTCCCTCTACGATTTTTACCCTCCACGCTGCCCTCCAATGCTAAATTTGTGATCCCTTGATGCCTCAGAACATGTCCTACCAAGCGATCTCTTCTTCTTGTCAAGTTGTGCCACAAACTTCTCTTCTCCCCAATCCTATTCAATACTTCCTCATTAGTTCTGTGATCTACCCATCTAATCTTCAGCATTCTTCTGTAGCACCACATTTCGAAAGCTTCTATTCTCTTCTTGTCCAAACTATTTATCGTCCATGTTTCACTTCCATACATGGCTACACTCCATGCAAATACTTTCACAAACGACTTCCTGACACTTAAATCTATACTCGATGTTAACAAATTTCTCTTCTTCAGAAACGCTTTCCTTGCCATTGCCAGTCTACATTTTATATCCTCTCTACTTCGACCATCATCAGTTATTTTGCTCCCCAAATAGCAAAACTCCTTTACTACTTTAAGTGTCTCATTTCCTAATCTAATTCCCTCATCATCACCCGACTTAATTCGACTACATTCCATTATCCTCGTTTTACTTTTGTTGATGTTCATCTTATACCCTCCTTTCAAAACAATGTCCATTCCGTTCAACTGCTCTTCCAAGTCCTTTGCTGTCTCTGACAGAATTACAATGTCATCGGCGAACCTCAAAGTGTTTATTTCTTCTCCATGAATTTTAATACCTACTCCGAATTTTTCTTTTGTTTCCTTCACTGCTTGCTCAATATACAGATTGAATAACATCGGGGAGAGGCTACAACCCTGTCTCACTCCCTTCCCAACCACTGCTTCCCTTTCGTGTCCCTATAAGAGTCGAGGGACATGAAAGGGAAGAAATGGATTTAAGTTCTCAAGACACATTTTATTAATTTCATGTCCATACTGAGTTCGAAAAGTGATGATTTTCGTGTGTATGTGCGCACCTATTGTCTCAAGATCTTCCGCAATATTTTCTACTAAAAACTTCCGCTTCCCACCCCGATTGTTTACACAGTCGAATTCCCGTGTATACAACGGCACGTTTAACGTTTGATGGAAGTCGCCAAGTTCTCTCATTTTCAAACACTGGATGACTTCAGACTGAATAATTTCTTCTCTGTAAAAAGAAAAAAAAACAAAAAACAAAAAAAAATTTTTTCTCGCATTCCGTGGAACGTGTGTCGAACAATGATACAGATTTCCATGCACATTCAGTTGTATGTCTGGATACCGCCAGCAGAATGTCTTACCAATAGAGTTACTACAAAAAAAGTAATAAATTAAAAACGTCGGCCCAGGTGCTGAAGTTCTGTTTCATGAACACCGAAAGTGTAGTAAGTGATGAAATTCCACTCTCGTACAACGTGCGGAAGAAGCGAACACCTATAACATTCAGTGCGAGATCTGATATTCCTTATTTTATTATCATAATACTTTCTTCCTATATAGGTGGGCGCCAACAAAATAGTTTCGCATTCGGAGGAGAAAGTTGGCGATATAAATTTCGTGAAAAGATCCCGAGCCGGCCCGTGTGGCCGTGCGGTTCTAGGCGCTTCAGTCTGGAACCGCGTGACCGCTACAGTCGCAGGTTCTAATCCTGCCTCGGGCATGGTTGTGTGTGATGTCCTTAGGTTAGTTAGATTTAAGTAGTTCTAAGTTCTAGGGGACTGATGACCACAGATGTTAAGTCCCATAGTGCTGAGAGCCAAAAGATCCCGCCGCAACGAGAATCCTCTATGTTATACTCACCCAGTGTTTACAGTGAGGGTACCAGCCGATTGAACAGTTTCAAACTTTTTCTACGCTTTTCCCTCTTACGTGTTTAATGCAAGGGTAATCCCAAAGTAAGGTCTCCTAATTTTTTATAAGTACATAGATCTGTTCATTTGTACAATGGTTTACATCAGTTTACAGCTTGAACATTTAGCTATTTTTCGACATAATCACCACTTCTGTCGATGCATTTTTGTAGGAGCTGTGGCAGTTTTTGTATGTCCATGTCATACCAGCTCGCCGCCATGCTGTTCAGAAAGTTACGAACCTCTTCTTTCACCTCGCCGTCGGAGCTGAGTCGCTTTCCGGCCAAAAGTTCTTTTAACCTAGGGAACTGGGCGCCAAGTCAGGACTACAGGGTGGGTGGGTGATTCTGTTCCACTGAAACTGTTGCAGGAGAGCAACGTGTGGGCGAGCGTTGACACGGAGAATGTGTACGTCCTTGCTCAACATTCCTCTACTCCGGTTCTGAATTGCCCATTTAAGTTTTTTCAGAGTCTCACAGTACCTGTCAGCGTTAATTGCTGTCCCAGCGATTCAGCTCCGACGACGAGGTGAAAGAAGAGGTTCATAACTTTCTGAAGAGCATGGCGGCGAGCTGGTATGACATGGGCATACAAAAACTGCCGCAGCGACTACAAAAATGCATCGTCAGAAATGGTGATTATGTCGAAAAATAGCTAATTGTTCAACCTGTAAACTGATGTAAACCATTGCAGAAATAAACAGGTCTACGTACTTATAAAAAAATAGGAGACCTTACTTTTGGGAGTGAGACAGGGTTGTAGCCTCTCCCCGATGTTATTCAATCTGTATATTGAGCAAGCAGTGAAGGAAACAAAAGAAAAATTCGGAGTAGGTATTAAAATCCATGGAGAAGAAACAAAAACTTTGAGGTTCGCCGATGACATTGTAATTCTGTCAGGGACAGCAAAGGTCCTGGAAGAGCAGTTGAACAGAATGGACAGTGTCTTGAAAGGAGGATATAAGATGAACATCAACAAAAGCCAAACGAGGATAATGGAATGTACTCAAATTAAGTCGGGTGATGCTGAGGGAATTAGGTTAGGTACTGAGACACTTAAAGTAGTAAACGAGTTTTGCTATTTGGGGAGCAAAATAACTGATGATGGTAGAAGTAGAGAGGATATAAAATGTAGACTGGCAATGGCAAGGAAAGTGTTTCTGAAGAAGAAAAATTTGTTAACATCGAGTATAGATTTAAGTGTTAGGAAGTCGTTTCTGAAAGTATCTGTATGGAGTGTAGCCATGTATGGAAGTGAAACATGGACGATAACTACTTTGGACAAGAAGAGAATAGAAGCTTTCGAAATGTGGTGCTACAGAAGAATGCTGAAAATAAGGTGGGTTGATCACGTAACTAATGAGGAGGTATTGAATAGGATTGGGGAGAAGAGTAGTTTGTGGCACAACTTGACTAGAAGAAGGGATCGGTTGATAGGACATGTTCCGAGGCATCGAGGGATCACAAATTTAGCATTGGAGGGCAGCGTGGAGGGTAAAAATCGTAGAGGGAGACCAAGAGATGAATACACCAAGCAGATTCAGAAGGATGTACGCTGCAGTGGGTACTGGGAGATGAAGAAGCTTGCACAGGATAGAGTAGCATGGAGAGCTGCATCAAACCAGTCTCAGGACTGAAGACCACAATAACAACTTTTGGGATTACCGTCGTATTAACACACCAGCCCATTTCTAAACAAATCAGAAAGTCTGAATCTCTTTTACATATGGAATTTCGATTATGTAAAGAATGGGTGATTTACTGGTACTCTCAGAAGACACTTGTCAGAGTTTAATTTTTATTCGATGTCAAGACTTTTGTTGCAACTACCGGTGTACATCGCATGTACTCCCTGCTTCTGACGATTGTCAGTTAGTTTCTTGCCCAAATAAGAAAATTCAGCAACCACTTTTAGCTTCTCATTTCGTAATCTAATTCCATTAGCGTCTTCTTCTTCTGTAGTGGTCAATCCAAGGATTGTTTTGCAACAGCTACAATGGCAGCTTGTCTCCATTCTGTGCGTCTTTCAGCTTTTCTCTGCATTTCTTTATATGTATCACATCCCACATGTTTCACGATTTCATCCATGTACCTCAGCCGTGGTCTTCCTCTTTGTCTTTTTCCCTCGTCATATCCCTCTATCATTGTGTTCAGGAGTCCTTTACGTCTTAATAGATGGCCTGTAAATTGTACTCTTCTTTCAACAATGAAACTCCAGAAGCTTCTGTTCTCACCTGCTCTTTCCAGAACCACTTCGTTTGTGACCTTGTCGATACATTTTATTTTGAGGATGCTTCTATAGCACCACATTTCAAAAGAATTTAGCTTCTGGTCTTCCTCTTTCCTGAGAGTCCATGTTTCACACCCATAGCATGCCACACTCCACACATACGATTTAAAAAATCTCTTCCTGATTTCAAGGCTGATGCTCTTAGATGTTAAGATGTTATTCTTCTTGTTAAAAGTAGCCTTTGCTTGAGCCATTCTACTTCTCACTTCTGCCTTGCTCCTTCCATCCCTGGTAATATTACTGCCCAGATAAGTAAATTTATCAACTTGTTCAAGCAGTTCATTGCCTACTTGGACTTTCACTTGCTCTTTTTTGTCTCATTACTTTTGCTTTTGCTTGATTAATTCTCATACTGTATTCTTCCCCCATAACTTTATCCATTCTGTTCAGTAGGACTACAAGATCTTCTTCACTTTCAGCTAGGACAGCTATATCATCGGCATATCTTATCTATTCGTTGGCAATGGATTACTGCACCTGTCCATCAGCGTATTCCAATTTACAGGCTGGGGCACGAAATGTGTTACCAATTGTTTCTTTTACAATTTACGACGCACATTAGATATCCCGCTGGGATCTCTATAGCAGTACCAGCAGAGCTTGAAAAACAAATGAGTTACGAAATGACGTGTAATTCACGATACTGCCGCTAGGAGACTAGTAAGCAGCAATGGCGGACAATGGAAGACTGACGACACAGCAACGATCGGCAATTGTGTTACATTTTAATGAAACGAAAAGCCTTTCTGTGACTGAGAGGCGCTTTCGACAACAGTTTAACACGCGATGGGTCCCTTGCAAGAAGACCAACCACAGGTTGTACGATAAATTTGTACAGGAAGGAACAGTATTGGAAGCGAAGCGACCTCGGCCTAAGCCTGTTTGTTCGCCGGAGAATATTGAAGCGGTACGAGTTGCTGTACAGAGAAGTCCCGGGAAATCGTATAGAAAGGCAGCAGTGCAACTGGGAATATCCAGACGCTCCGTTCAACGCATTCTTAAAAGTGACCTCCATATGTACCCATACAAGATGACCTGTTCATAGAGGCTCACTGAAGAACACAAGCAGCAGAGACTACAGTTTGCTCAATGGGCGGAGGATAGGGAAGAAACTCTCAACAACGTTTGGTTTTCAGACGAGGCGCATTTTCATTTAGACGGTGTGGTTAACAAACAAAATGTACGGTTTTGGGCCGCTGAAAACCCACAAGTGCTTGAAGAACGACAACATTATGCTGCGAGGATTACAGCGTGGGCAGCAATTTCCAGTCACGAACTTACTGGACCCTTTTTCTTTGAAGAAACTGTGAACAGCGAGCGTTATTTGAGCATGCTTCCCAATAGCCTCATTCCACAGCTTCTTGCTACTGCCTTGCCCTTCAACACGCAGTGGTTCGTGCAAGATGGAGCAAGGCCACATACTGCAAACACTGTGTTGGAGTTTTTACACGAGCATTTCGACATGCGGATCATTTCACTCAGGTTTCCAGGTCGCTTCAATGACGGACAAAATTGGCCCTCCAATAGTCCAGACCTCAATCCGTGTGACTTTTTTCTTTGGGGGTACCTAAAGGAAAAAATTTTCCCGAAACGTCCACGTGATTTACTGGAGCTGAGAAGACGTATTCTCCAAGCTTGCAGTGAAATTACGGAAGACATGTGCCGTAGGTTAGTCACTAACTTCAGTGTTCGTTTGAAGGAATTTAGGAAACGAAATGGTGCACATATTGAGCATGTGCTGAGTTAGAACAAATCTCCATGGACGGCTTTTCATTGTACGAGGGCAGTTCAATAAGTAATGCAACACATTTTTTTACTGAAAGTGTTGTTTTATTCAGCATTGAAATACACCAGGTTATTCCCCAATCTTTTAGCTACACAACACTATTTTTCAACGTAATCGCCATTCAATGCTACGGCCTTACGCCACCTAGAAATGAGGGCCTGTATGCCTGCACGGTACCATTCCACTGGTCGATGTCGGAGCCAACGTCGTAATTGCATCAATAACCTCTTCATCATCCGCGTAGTGCCTCCCACGGATTGCGTCCTTCATTGGGCCAAACATATGGAAATCCGACGGTGCGAGATCGGGGCTGTAGGGTGCATGAGGAAGAACAGTTCACTGAAGTTTTGTGAGCTCCTCTCGGGTGCGAAGACCTGTGTGAGGTCTTACGTTGTCATGAAGGAGGAGAAGTTCGTTCAGATTTTTGTGCCTACGAACACGCTGAAGTCGTTTCTTCAATTTCTGAAGAGTAGCACAATACACTTCAGAGTTGATCGTTTGACCATGGGGAAGGACATCGAACAGAATAACCCCTTCAGCGTCCCAGAAGACTGTAACCGTGACTTTACCGGCTGAGGGTATGGCTTTAAACTTTTTCTTGGTAGGGGAGTGGGTGTGGCGCCACTCCATTGATTGCCGTTTTGTTTCAGGTTCGAAGTGATGAACCCATGTTTCATCGCCTGTAACAATCTTTGACAAGAAATTGTCACCCTCAGCCACATGACGAGCAAGCAATTCCGCACAGATGGTTCTCCTTTGCTCTTTATGGTGTTCGGTTAGACAACGAGGGACCCAGCGGGAACAAACCTTTGAATATCCCAACTGGTGAACAATTGTGACAGCACTACCAACAGAGATGTCAAGTTGAGCACTGAGTTGTTTGATGGTGATCCGCCGATCATCTCGAACGAGTGTGTTCGCACGCTCCGCCATTGCAGGAGTCACAGCTGTGCACGGCCGGCCCGCACGCGGGAGATCAGACAGTCTTGCTTGACCTTGCGGCGATGATGACACACGCTTTGCCCAACGACTCACCGTGCTTTTGTCCACTGCCAGATCACCGTAGACATTCTGCAAGCGCCTATGAATATCTGAGATGCCCTGGTTTTCCGCCAACAGAAACTCGATCACTGCCCGTTGTTTGCAACGCACATCCGTTACAGACGCCATTTTAACAGCTCCGTACAGCGCTGCCACCTGTCGGAAGTCAATGAAACTACACGAGACGAAGCGGGAATGTTTGAAAATATTCCACAAGAAATTTCCGGTTATTTCAACCAAAATTGGCCGAGAAAAAAATGTGTTGCATTACTTATTGAACTGCCCTCGTAGTCTATGTTCCTTTCACATTATATTGACAATAAAGTTTATATTCAAAAATAAAATGGTAACACATTTCGTGCGCCACCCTGTAATTCGCCTGCATCCCATTGGCGTAGTTGTTCTGTTGCTCCTCGCCGTATACGCCTCTTTTCAAGACACTCTCCATTCATTTCCAACTCGTCCGCCTCCTCATTTGCCGTGTGGAGTTCCGCGCGCTGCGTGTGTCGCCACCGTATTTCCGGAGGCGGCGCGTGTCTGCTTGGCGCTGCTGTGTGCACAGCGTAATCTGAGCCGAGGCGCGTGTGCGTGCGTACGCTCGCTCGGCCGGATCTGCGGTTTTCACTAGCGGAGTTTCCTGCCTGCGGGCGGCTCCCTGATGACGCAGTGTTCAAATGGCTCTGAGCACTACGGGACCTAACATCTAAGGTCATCAGTCCCCTAGAACTTAGAACTACTTACAGGGTGTTTCAAAAATGACCGGTATATTTGAACCGGCAATAAAAACTAAACGAGCAGGGATAGAAATACACCGTTTGTTGCAATATGCTTGGGACAACAGTACATTTTCAGACAGACAAACTTTAGAAATTACAGTAGTTACTATTTTCAACAACAGATGGCGCTGCAGTCTGGGAAACTCTATAGTACGATATTTTCCACATATCCACCATGCGTAGCAATAATATGGCGTAGTCTCTGAATGAAATTACCTGAAACCTTTGACAACGTGTCTGGCGGAATGGCTTCACATGCAGATGAGATGTACTGCTTCAGCTGTTCAATTGTTTCTGGATTCTGGCGGTACACCTGGTCTTTCAAGTGTCCCCACAGAAAGAAGTCACAGGGGTTCATGTCTGGCGAATAGGGAGGCCAATCCACGCCGCCTCCTGTATGTTTCGGATAGCCCAAAGCAATCACACGATCATCGAAATATTCATTCAGGAAATTAAAGACGTCGGCCGTGCGATGTGGCCGGGCACCATCTTGCATAAACCACGAGGTGTTCGCAGTGTCGTCTAAGGCAGTTTGTACCGCCACAAATTCGCGAAGAATGTCCAGATAGCGTGATGCAGTAATCGTTTCGGATCTGAAAAATGGGCCAATGATTCCTTTGGAAGAAATGGCGGCCCAGACCAGTACTTTTTGAGGATGCAGGGACGATGGGACTGCAACATGGGGCTTTTCGGTTCCCCATATGCGCAAGTTCTGTTTATTGACGAAGCCGTCCAGGTAAAAATAAGCTTGGTCAGTAAACCAAATGCTGCCCACATGCATATCGCCGTCATCAATCCTGTGCACTATATCGTTAGCGAATGTCTCTCGTGCAGCAATGGTAGCGGCGCTGAGGGGTTGCCGCGTTTGAATTTTGTACGGATAGAGGTGTAAACTCTGGCGCACGAGACGATACGTGGACGTTGGCGTCATTTGGACCGCAGCTGCAACACGGCGAACGGAAACCCGAGGCCGCTGTCGGATCACCTGCTGCACTAGCTGCGCATTGCCCTCTGTGGTTGCCGTACGCGGTCGCCCTACCTTTCCAGCACGTTCATCCGTCACGTTCCCAGTCCTTTGAAATTTTTCAAACAGATCCTTTATTGCATCGCTTTTCGGTCCTTTGGTTACATTAAACCTCCGTTGAAAACTTCGTGTTGTTGCAACAACACTGTGTTCTAGGCGGTGGAATTCCAACACCAGAAAAATCCTCTGTTCTAAGGAATAAACCATGTTGTCTACAGCACACTTGCACGTTGTGAACAGCACACGCTTACAGCAGAAAGACGACGTACAGAATGGCGCACCCACAGACTGCGTTGTCTTCTATATCTTTCACATCACTTGCAGCGCCATCTGTTGTTGAAAATTGTAACTACTGTAATTTCGAAAGTTTGTCCGCCTGAAAATGTACTGTTGTCCCAAGCATATTGCAACAAACGGTGTATTTCTATCGCTGCTCGTTTAGTTTTTATTGCCGTTTCAAATATACCGGTCATTTTTGAAACACCCTGTAAACCTAACCAACCTAAGGACACCACACACACCCATGCCCGAAGCAGGGTTCGAACCTGCGACCGTAGCGGTCGCGCGGTGCCAGGCTGAAGCGCCAAGAACCGCTCGGCCAGCCAGGCCGGCTCGCAGCTGATGCTGCAGGTGTAACGCTATTTCATTCTGTCCTTAACTCTTTCGTTTTCTCTCAATTTGTTTTCTTTCCCCTCCTTTGCTGTATAGGGTGTTCCATTAATAGTGACCGGGCCAGAAATCTCACGAAATAAGTATCAAACGAAAAAACTGCAAAGAACGAAACTCGTCTACCTTGAAGGGGGAAACCAGATGCCGCTATGGTTGGCCCGCTAGATGGCGCTGCCATAGGTCAGACGGATATCAACTGCGTTTTTAAAAAATAGGAACCCCATTTTTTATTACATATTCGTGTAGTGCGTAAAGAAATATGAACGTTTTTTGGACCACTTTTTTCGCTTTGTGATAGATGGCGTTGTAACAGTCACAAACGTATAAGTACGTGGTATCACGTAGTACGTATTAAAGTCCATGGAGAAGAAATAAAAATCTTGAGGTTCGCCGATGACATTGTAATTCTGTCAGAGACAGCAAAGGACTTGGAAGAGCAGTTGAACGGAATGGACAGTGTTTTGAAAGGAGGATATAAGATGAACATCAACAAAGGCAAAACGAGGATAATGGAATGTAGTGAATTAAGTCGAGTGATGCTAAGGGAATTAGATTAGGAAATGAGACACTTAAAGTAGAAAAGGAGTTTTGCTATTTGGGGAGCAAAATAACTGATGATGGTCGGAGAGGATATAAAATGTAGACTATGGGAAGGAAAGCGTTTCTGAAGGAGAAAAATTTAACATCGAGTATTGAACATAGGAAGTCGTTTCTGAAAGTATTTGTATGGAGTGTAGCCATGTATGGAAGTGAAACATGGACGATAAATAGTTTGGACAAGAAGAGAATAGAAGCTTTCGAAATGTGGTGCTACAGAAGAATGCTGAAGATTAGATGGGTAGATCACATAACTAATGGGGAGGTATTGAATAGAATGGGGGAGAAGAGGAGTTTGTGGCACAACTTGACCAGAAGAAGGGATCGGTTGGTAGGACATCTTCTAAGGCATCAACGGATAACCAATTTAGTACTTGAGGACAACGTGGAGGGTAAAAATCGTACAGGGAGACCAAGAGATGAATACACTAAGCAGATTCAGAAGGTTGTAGGTTGCAGTAGGTACTGGGAGATGAAGAGGCTTGCACAGGATAGAGTAGCATGGGGAGCCGCATTAAACCAGTCTCAGGATTAAAGACCACAACAACAACAACAACATCACGTAACATTCCGCCAGTGCGGATGGTATTTTCTTCGTGATACATCACCCTTTACCAGTTGCGAAAAAGGTCGATATCGTGTTGATGTATGGCTATTGTGAGCAAAATGCCCAACGGGCGTGTGCTATGTATGCTGCTCGGTATCCTGGACGACATCATCCAAGTGTCCGGACCGTTCGCCGGATAGTTACGTTATTTAAGGAAACAGGAAGTGTTCAGCCACATGTGAAACGTCAACCACGACCTGCAACAAATGATGATGCCCAAGTAGGTGTTTTAGCTGCTGTCGCGGCTAATCCGCACATCAGTAGCAGACAAATTCCGCGAGAATCGGGAATCTCAAAAACGTCGGTGTTGAGAATGCTACATCGACATCGACTGCACCCGTACCATATTTCTATGCACCAGGAATTGCATGGCGACGACTTTGAACGTCGTGTACAGTTCTGACACTGGGCACAAGAGAAATTACGGGATGATGACAGATTTTTTGCACGCGTTCTATTTAGCGACGTAGCGTCATTCACCAACAGCGATAACGTAAACAGGCATAATATGCACTATTGCGCAACGGAAAATCCACAATGGCTGCGAGAAGTGGAACATCAGCTGTTTGTCTAAAATTGTGAGCCATATGCTTGTGACTATTATAGCGCCATCTGTCAGAAAGTGAAAAAAGTGGTCCAACTAAAACATTCATTTTTATTTACTTACTATAGGAATATGTAATTAAAATGGGGACTCCTATTTTTAAAAAAATCGCAGTTTATATCCGTTTGACCTATGGCAGCGCCATCTAGCGGGCCAACCATAGCGCCATCTGGTTTCCCCCTTCAAGCTAGACAAGTTTCGTACTTTGTAGTTTTTCCGTCTGACGCTTATTTCGTGCGATTTTTGCCCCTTATATCCAGTCCATTACTTTACAACTCAGTTCGTTCGTTTTCTCTTCTACTCATTTGTTTCTCTCTTCATTCGTTGATTTTATCCACAGTTCCTTATTTCCACCTCAGTTCGTTTCTTTTTCCCCGCAATTATTTTGTTTTCACCCCTACTCCTTCGTATTCTCCTCAGTTCGCTAGTCTTCCCATGAGTTCGTTAATTTATCCCTCATTTCCTTAGTTTATCCTTCATTTCTTTCGTTTTCTTCTCACGTTATTAATTTTCAAATGGTTCAAATGTCTCTGAGCGCTATGGGACTTAACATCTGATGTCATCAGTCCCCTAGACTTAGAACTACTTAAACCTAACTAACCTAAGGACATCACACACATCCATGCCCGATGCGGGATTCGAACCTCCGACCGTAGCAGCAGCGCGGTTCTGACTGACGCGCCTAAAACCGCTCGGGCACAGCGGCCGGCTTAGACCGCAGTCTCTGTAACAAAGTATGACTGAATGGATGGTCTCTAACATGGAAACCATGCATTTCTGGACTTAAGTTCATTAGACTTTTTTTGTTCCGTATCCTCTCATCGATCAATCCGTAGAGTTTGTACACGGTGGAAAAAATCACCCTGTTCATCCAGGTTCCTAAAAAAATTTTTGGTTACGTTTATTTGTTTGCCAAATAAAGGATTAAGACTACAACAAGATCAATATAACATAATTATTACTGCAAACGAGTGCATGGGATTGGACTACCCATATCTGTACAGGCTGTTAGCGGCAAGGTAACGGCTAACGCGGGTGTCAGATTACCCGGGTGTCAGAGATAATGTCCTTAACGTGGTGTATCGTGTATGGCCTGTGATAGCCTTTATCGGCCAGCAGCAATTAACGGCGTAGGTATAATAGCGTGGGTAATTAAATTTTAATTTTAAGCGACGCCGTAATACGTGTGGTCGTTGTTCGAAACAGGCCATTGGCAGATGGCAGTTTTCGCAGAACGAGGCGCCGGCAGCTCCTAATGGCACTGTGACTGCATTTATAGAGTCGGTGGGGCCGGAGCGGATTCATTAAAACGTCTGAGCGGCGGCTGTTGACTTTAATAGCCCGACGGTGGCTCCCTTTTTAATTCCAGTTTCGCCAGATACCATATTCCAGATTTTAGCTCGCCGTGCCCGCGAAATTCTGTTGAGAATAGCGTCAAAGACTCCGAGTCCACTCATTTTGTTCACATCGCCAGACTGTGGTGATATGTTTATTTCATGACGTTCCTCTATATTCGGTGTTGAAACACTTGTCTTTTTGACAATATTATCTTGTGAAATGAACATCAACAAAAGCAAAACGAGGATAATGGAATGTAGTCAAGTCGGGCGATGCTGCGCGAATTAGATTAGGAAATAAGGCAAAGCAGTAAAGGAGTTTTGCTATTTGGGGAGCAAAATAATTGATGATGGTCGAAGTAGAGAGGGTATAAAATGTACACTGGCAATAGCAAGGAAAGCGTTTCTGGAGAAGAGAAATTTGTTGGATTTAAGTGTCAGGAAGTCGTTTCTGAAAGTATTTGTATGGAGTGTAGCCATGTATGGAAGTGAAACATGGACGATAAATATTTTAGACAAGAAGAGAATAGAAGCTTTCGAAATGTGGTGCTACAGAAGAATTCTGAAGATTAGATGGGTAGATCACGTAACTCATGAGGAGGTATTGAATAGGATTGGGGAGAAGAGGAGATTGTGGCACAACTTGACCAGAAGAAGAGATCGATTGGTAGGACATGTTCTGAGGCATCAAGGGATCACCAATTTAGTATTGGAGGGCAACGTGGAGGGTAAAAATCGTAGAGGGAGACCAAGAGATGAATACACTAAGCAGATTCAGAAGGATGTAGGTTGCAGTAGGTACTGGGAGATGAAGAAGCTTGCACAGGATAGAGTAGCACAGAGAGATGCATCAAACCAGAACAACAACAACAACCACATCTTGTGAAAGGGAAAGGGAAATGTATCTTTTGGCAAGAACAAGTAGAGACCTCGTAATAGTTGCACACTACAAAAACTACTCAAAATTACTAAGGAATATTATTAAAAGTCAGGAAACTTGTACATAATGTCAGAAATCAGCACGTCTGACAATAGAATTAAGGCAATATGGAATATAATGAAGTAAGAGACAGGACAATCACCCACAGAAGAGGACAACATTACTGTTGAATTTAATGAAATGGCTATAAATGACAAGCCACAGGTAGCATATGTATTTCATAATCGATTCTTAAACATAGTAGAAAGCATAGGTGCCAAAAGTTCAAGAGAAAGATCACAGCAATATGTTGAAGAAGTAACTCTCATAAAATTACCACATATGAATGTACCACCAACTTCCACTTCTGAAACTGAGAGGCTAATACAGTCTCTCAAGAATAAAAGCTCTTCTGGTTTTGAGCCTGTTTCCAATATAGTACTAAAGATTTGGTCCCATATAATGTCCAGCATTGTCCAAAATACGTAATGCATCACTAACTGAAGGCATTTTTCCAGAAAGACTAAAATATGCCATTGTTAAACCCCGTTTTAAGAAAGGTTATAACAGTGACGTCAATAACTACCGACCTATTTCACTGCTGACATCATTTCGCAAAATTTTTTAGAAGGTGATGTATTCTAGAATAGTATCTCACCTTGGCAACAGTGATATCCCCAGCAAATCATAGTTCAGGTTTCAGAAGGGTTGCTCTACTGAGAATGCCATTTACATGTTCACATACCAGATATTAAAAGCATTAAATAACAAAATAGCACCGGTACCTGACCCATCCAAGGCATTTGATTGTGTTAATCATAGTATACTCCTAGATAAATTGAAGTTTTATGGAATTGATGATGCAACCACACAATGGATCATGTCACATTTAGCAAAAAGAATGCAGAAAGTTGTACTTGTAATTCAACCAACAGAATCCAGGGACATAATTACGACAGGGGAGAAATCACATATGGGGTTCCCCAAGGCTCAATTTTAGGTCCACTACTGTTTCTCATATATATGTAAATGATCTACTGTCTAATGCACAACAAGCAGAATTAGTTCTTTTTGCAGATGACAGCAGTATTGTAGTCACAACCAGTATACATACAGAAATGGAAGAAATGGTGAACAAAGTTCTCAAAAGTATCATTGACTGGTTTTCTGCGAATGGTCATATTCAGTTCTGCACCTCTAGGGTTACTGCACCAGTGATGAGGGTAATACATGGTGATGAAATAATACTTAGGTGTCCATACTGATGAGAATTTAAATTGGAGAAAACACATTTTGGAGCTCCTAAAAGAACTTAGTTTGTCCACATTTGCACTTAGAATCATAGCAAATTTTCGGGAGAGTGAAGTCAGTAAGTTGAAATATTTTGCTAATTTTCATACACTAACGTCAAACGGAATATTGTTCTCGGCTATTAAAAAGAACGTCGTCATTGCTCAAAAAGGTGCTGTAAGAAAAATGTGTGGTGCTCACCTACGATCATATTGTAGACACCTGTTTAAGGAGTTGGCCTTTCTGACTACTGCTTCACAGTATATTTATTCCCTCATCAAGCTTGTTGTAAGTAATCCAGTACAGTTCAAAAGGAGCAATGAAGTACATAATTACAATACTAGAAAAAAAATGACATTCATTACAACGCTGCAATAAAAATTTTTGACCACTTACCCAGTGATATAAAATGTCTAACAAGACAGCAAAGTAAAATTCGAAAATAAATTCAAAAAGTTTCTGCTTGACAACTCCTTCTATTCCGTAGAAGAATTTCTATGTTTGTAATATGTAAAAGGTGGTGGGTAGTAATTGCTAA